>NC_140165.1:314129306-314262106 GCF_963971535.1 Notolepis coatsorum
ACACTCTGTCCTGGATCCCTTTGCCTGTCCCTAAATCCCCTCTCAGTCCTGCCCCCCCATGACAGATATCATGACGTATCACATCATGTCAGATCTGACATGACGTACATTAAGATGATACGTAGATTTAACATCGGAGAGAGAGAGAACATGAAGAGAGATAAGCAAGATATGATATCCACACACGATATGATGTAAAACATTAAGAACATCGAAGAGAGAGTGAGATGTGTGTGTGTGTGTGTGTGTTTGTGTGTGTGTGTGTGTATGTGTGTGTGTGTCTGTGTGTGTGTGCGTCTGTGTACAGACGTGTGTATTGTATGTGTGTATTGTGTGCCAGACTGTCGCCCTAGTGTCTTTGAGCCCTGCTAGTTGACCTATATTAAACTAGTCAAGACTAACCCCTTTCCTACCTCCACCCTCGTATACACATTTTCCACAACAATACCTAAAACAGTAAATCAATAAAACCAACAAGCTCCAAACTTCACATCAAAAGTTATCAGAAAGAAAATAAAAACCACATTTCCAAACCCATCCATCTACCTCTATCATCAATTCTCACACACACCCTCAATCGGAACAGCATCCTGTCCCTGTGACTCGACACCTAACGCCTTGACCTATTCAACCTCCTTACAGTCCACACAATTATAGATAAAAAAATTTAGAAAACAAATCTAAAAATGTACATTCACGCTCACTCATACATACAAAAAAATTAAACTTAAATGAGTAGTGTATCCGCACCAACACCACCACTGTTTCTAAAATAACACTATAAACCTTGACACTCAACCAAATAATATGACATAAAGTAAACGCTTTCATCCAATTTCTCATAGTTTCACAACACATTCAATACTGAACTTTAGAGTCCTCAGAAAAGAAAGAAAGGCAAAAAACCAATCAAACATCACAATTCAACATCATCCACACATTCTGAGCACACCATAGTGGCTGTTACCTTAAACAAAACAAACTCTTTCATTCAAATGATATGAACTGAAATTTAAAAACGACACAGTCAACCCCTTCATACAACATACGCTTTGACCCTTTTAACCTCCTTCCAGTTAAGAGTACCCTCCTCCCGTTCGGATGCACTCCTTCCCCTACTTAGATGCACCTCTCCCCGTAAGGTTTAGGCAGTCCGCTACGACGCAACAACCAGCTCCTTTCTTAGGACTGCCTTGTCCGACGTCGGCCCCTCTCCACTTCCGGCGGTAAGGTCTCCTCTCATGAACGGAAGAAGTCCCCTTATTTCACCTTCAGGTGCAGTTTAAGGCTGGGTCCCTTTCCAATCTTAGGAGAGACAATCCAGATTCCTCTGAATTGACACCCCTCATCCCTCTGCTTCCCAGCATTTTCTTTTCAAAAACACTGATCACAGAAGCACAACTCGCCTACTAACCCTGTATCGGCTAGTAAGGTTACTGTGGCCTGACTGTACATTGAGCCAGGTGCATTTATGGTCTCTGCCATAACGCTCTCCCAACCGGCTGGCGACCCAGTCGATAGCGACCTCATAGTCCGTCATCAAGTCAGGACCCCAAGCGGCTGACTGTCCGTAGTACCTATCAGCCACTCAGTTTAGAAACCGACGGTCTTGTCCCCACCCCGCTTGCTCTGGGCATGGAAATATTGACAGTTTTCGCCAGCCTTGCCTGTTCACGGCAGGAGCTGTGCCCCCTCCGGTGCACCGCCCTGCTCCTAGGTGTGGACTGTCGCCCACGTACCACCCAGTGCCCACACCAACTTACGTGCGACGTTTCCTGGGCCGACTAGGCGGTACCACAGTGGTATGTTAATCCATACCTCGTTACGCACGAGGGCCTTCAGTAACTCCCCAGCACTATAGTGTGTGTTTAACGTGCGCCCAGACTCTTGCGAGCCCACTGCCGCCTGTTGGAGACTAGAGGTTCGGGGTGCCTAATCCCCTCCCTAATCTCTCAACCACACAAAATAACCAACACTCTCCCAATCATTCTCAGCCACTCTGATCATTTCAACCTTGTCCTTTCCAACATACATCACTTATATTATAAACAAATACTTTCACGCTGCTCCCACACTTGTTAATCACCCACATATATACACAAACAATGGTTAGTTTCGCTTCCTGCTCTCATTCAGCTCGCCCTGCACTCAATCTCTGGCTAACACAATCTAACACTCAACCTCTGCACTCAAAGGGTCTAGCGGAACCCCTTTTTCAACCTGAAGTCACCCCAGCCCGCTAGAACTGTGACAACTCCCGGCTATTCCATCAATCAAATAGTCCGCCCCAATCAACGTAAATAACCTCATCTGATTTGGCTCCTATTCAACCGTCTCCCACCTTCTCTCCCCAAATTAGCCGCTTCCTGTCTCCGCCTCTCTCCCTCATGCTATCTTTGATCCTGTATTGACCCCTGTTGTAAAACCAGCTGACATCTGTTATCTCACTTCGCAACTGTCTTCTGCAATCTTCACCTCTGACCTCTACTTCCCCTGCATTTAACTGATTAGCTCTGCTCCGTCTTCCTGTCGTATAACCGCCCCTGTAACAGCTGCCCCTTCTTGACCCCCCTTGGGCCGTTCCTAAATTGCTTAGTAAAGATAGCCTGGGTCACTCCTGTGAGTTTCCGTGACCTTTCCTAAATTGCTTTACCCCATGACCCCCCTGTAACTCAACAAGAAGTTAGTCATTACACACAAATCATTTATAATAACTGCTAAAACACAATCTTACATCAAAGCAGCATCTAAACAAATCCCCTGTCACTAAATGATCCCATTGTGACCCAAGGATTTGCAATCAATCTTAATATAAAACATCAGCCTATGTAAACCAATGGCATTAAAGATATAACAATCTAAAACAAGCTAAACAGTATTTTAACATAGCAATGCAACCAAATAACATGCCAACAAGCCTACATCATAAAATTATCACCCCCCATGATCTAAAGACTTGCAGCAACATTAATCCAACAGTGTATTAAAATCTGACATCTTAACATCAATGCATTCTATACAAGCATCTTAATTCAAGCTACATAATAAACTCCAGTAAAACACAACATCATTATTCCAAGCTTACAATTGTACATGTTCTTAAACAATAGTCACTGATAAGGTTAGTTTTGTGAAATCTAACCTATTACCAGCAATGTCCATCAAATCATCATACATGTAAGCATCACTCATTTCAGAAAAACATTATAGTGGTTAGTTCTAAATACTTCCTCATACCATACACATGTGACAAACCGATTCTACATGTATCTTACTTTGTAGAACACTTTACCCAATTCAGCCCATCTCATTTTCCTTGTACTCTGGTCTCTGTCTACATTCCCTTAACCATTTGTATGTATTTAGCTGTACTATTTTTAATCAATCACCTACTCAATCCCCCCTGGTTAAAAATATCCCTGTGTCAAACGTGCGTATGTATGTTCCCATTAAAGACAATAATACAATCTACCCAGTTTAACCGGTTTTGTGAATCCCAGTTTATAGGCAATGCATCCATCAACTACCTACCCCTTTGACAGGCACACTGCAATGTTTGCAGTCTATTCTCAACTTCCTCCCCTAAACCAACCACTAACAATGTTACATCTCTTCCCCTGTGTACACACACTTGTAGTAGTATCAACCATAAACAGAACCACTTCCAGATCACCTTTATAACATAAAGCAAAAATATAAACACTCACCACTGTCCCCTGAGCGAAAATGAACGAAACAGCGATCCGCACATGCGCAGTAGCAACCGATGCGACTACCACCATAAAACACTTCGTTTCAACACTGCCACGACATCCTAAAAAAATTTGCCACGACATCCTAAAAATGCCACGACATTTCTAAAAATGCCACGACATCCTACCGCGTCCTCCACTACTCCCCAACCAATATCGCTTTGACCCTTTTAACCTCCTTCCAGTTAAGAGTACCCTCCTCCCGTTCGGATGCACTCCTTCCCCTACTTAGATGCACCTCTCCCCGTAAGGTTTAGGCAGTCCGCTACGACGGTACAACCAGCTCCTTTCTTAGGGCTGCCTTGTCCGACGCCGGCCCCTCTCCCCCAACATAGATGCAGGTCTCCACTTCCGGCGGTAAGGTCTCCTCTCATGAACGGAAAAAGTCCCCTTATTTTACCTTCAGGTGCAGTTTAAGGCTGGGTCCCTTTCCAATCTTAGGAGAGACAATCCAGATACCTCTGAATTGACACCCCTCATCCCTCTGCTTCCCAGCATTTTCTTTTCAAAAACACTGATCACAGAAGCACAACTCGCCTACTAACCCTGTATCGGCTAGTAAGGTTACTGTGGCCTGACTGTACATTGAGCCAGGTGCATTTATGGTCTCTGCCATAACGCTCTCCCAACCGGCTGGCGACCCAGTCGATAGCGACCTCATAGTCCGCCATCAAGTCAGGACCCCAAGCGGCTGACTGTCCGTAGTACCTATCAGCCACTCAGTTTAGAAACCGACGGTCTTGTCCCCACCCCGCTTGCTCTGGGCATGGAAATATTGACCGTTTTCGCCAGCCTTGCCTGTTCACGGCAGGAGCTGTGCCCCCTCCGGTGCACCGCCCTGCTTCTAGGTGTGGACTGTCGTCCACGTACCACCCAGTGCCCACACCAACTTACGTGCAACGTTTCCTGGGCCGACTAGGCGGTACCACAGTGGTATGTTAATGCATACCTCGTTACGCACGAGGGCCTTCAGTAACTCCCCAGCACTATAGTGTGTGTTTAACGTGCGCCCAGACTCTTGCGAGCCCACTGCCGCCTGTTGGAGACTAGAGGTTCGGGGTGCCTAATCCCCTCCCTAGTCTCCCACATTTACACATTCCTCACACTTTTTCCCTAACCCTACACTACATTATTTTCTTTAAGATATGTCTGACTACCCCGCATTATCCATCAATTGTCTAGCCACTCTCAGTCCCGCTTCCTGCATCTCTGTGACTTAATCCACGTTCTACCACTCCACGCCGTCTCCTTCAAATATTTTACCTAAACTAAGCTTTTGCTTTCACCAGACAGACATACAGATTCGTATACTTCCCATCACTTAGGCCTGCTCTTGCACGTAGCCTCCTAACTCGACATCTTGTCAATAATTTCCTCAGCGCCTCCTAACATCAGCCCTAGCTTGTCCCTACAATATGACTAATAACTCTTCGTCGGGCCGCCGCTTTTATATAATCAACAAAAAATTCGCAAGTTTCATCCTCCTGCTCACAATGGCATGGCACAAATACGCTGCTCGCATTTACTGCAAATAAAACCCAAAACAAGCAGGTCGACAGCGGCCTCCTGTTTCTAATAACCACACAACCATCAAAAAGCTCATGATTGCCCCTTTACTGAACAACAAGCGCGCTGCCTTTATTTTTGGACAGTCTAAGTCTAACATCACACCACCAGTCCTGTATGCAAATAATCCATCCACCCTGGGCCCTACTGTGGCTTATACATGACCAATATGCCTATTCACCCCACGTTTCCCTCATCCTCCAGACAGCCCCCACTCTGTACTGCAAATTCCCAACTCCCGGCTCTTTTTCTGCGTGCTCATTATGTGAACAAATCAGAACGGGTCTTCTCACGGCACCAGATTGTCGTATATTCCTATATGAATATCTACTGTTAATTACAGTACAATGAGGTTGCTAACTGGATGGAGGGAAATATCACAGAGTGATAGAAACATGGTCCTCGTCTGACTTCCAAACATAGTCAGTAGAGAATAAGCTTGTATAGCCAGACAACCAGGAGCTATGGTCCAATACTCATTTATTTGCAGAACGGCCAAGAGTGGATAATGCATTAGTTACATACAGGAATTAATTCAGCATAATACATGATTGTACAAAAGGATTTGATGAGGTAAATCACAATAGCCCTTTCACGTTGGCTCTCTACATCAAGACAGTATTGCACATAAATATTAGTCATGTTATGTTAATGAACTGAGAATGTACTAAGCCATACACATGGGCACAACCTGGTCTTAAGGTAGGAATCTGTACATGTTACTCTAACCAACAATAAGAGTCCATGATTCTACTCACATGTATAACAGCACATTCTCTGGTGGATCGATGGAGGCTCAGCCGGACCCCCCTGGAGACGGGTCGGTGGGCTGGCCTCCCAACTAACTGCACTGCTCCTATACTTATAGGCCCAAAATGACCTTCCTATCTTTCAACTGGTTCAACCAATCACCAGTATCTTAAAACAGGCAGTCTTCTTGTTAGGGCTATATGACCCAACAACATGTCCTTGTGTGTTTTGCCTGCAGCAGCAGGGGGGGGGGGCCTGTGGTATGTTGATGAGTTGGCGACTTTTCCCCCGACATCCTTTTTGGTATCTTCTTGCAGTGTTTTCATTCTAAACTAATATAATGCAATTATATTTTCTGTGACCTTATCTTGGTTAGGCAGCTGTCCTTACTGCTATACTGAGTCACCGTTTTCTGTGGTGTGTGACTGAGTAAACAATGTCGTAATGAGAGAGGTGTCGCCTGGTGGTTTTCAACATTGATGAGGTCTGATGACTTCAGACCTTTTAACATTTCCTTAATAGGGCTTGTGTTGATATAACATTAACCCAGTATAGTCATTGCTCCTTAGGTTAATACTATTCAGTCCACAAGAGCCATCCCAAAACCCCATCTACCAAACTGACACTTTGTATTACTCTATGAAAGGAACCAGCTTTGGCATTCCTAAAAATGGTAATCTATTATTTGTATAGATTCAACCACATTTGTCTTGTCTCACAGAGGCATCTCCGCTTTTGGTCTCTTCTGCTGTGCTCAACTGTCACATGTCTAGAAGGTGTTTGGTTCTTGGGGGTCTGGAATGGCCCTCTACAACTGTGTAAACAACCTTATCATTATAGAGGTTTTTCCTCAAGGTTTCCTCCGGAATGTACTCTGAGAGTCTATGTAATGCATAAATTACCATTACTACAGATATTTTCAGTTTTCAGGGTTAATCTAACATTTTGATTATGAAATCTCAGTCAAGGGTACCACACCGTCCGCAGGTGGCTGACAGGGTCCCTCTCCATGACACTTGGTAGGAGCGTCATTGAGGTATGATGTCAGCGCAGAGCCAGCCACTCATTCCTGCATGGGCCGCGAGGAGGATCTGATGGTTGACTGTCGAAGGCTGCAGATGGATCTAGGAGAATCGGGCCAGAGGAGGCCTTTCGCTTTTGTTAAGTGAAGTGCCTCTGTGACCGCAATGGCCAGTCCGGAAGCCAGACTGATTAGGGTCTAGGTGAAGGTCATTCTGTAAGAGATGAGCAGTAAGTTGGTTGGATACAGCATGTTCAAGTGTTTTAGGAAGGAGAGACGGGATGACTTGGGTTGCCTATGACTGTGGGGTTCAGGGTTGGTTTTTAATGAGCGGCGTGACTGGCTTGTTTTAGGGAGGTGGGTACCACCCCCGAGTTGAGTGAGGAGTTGATGGTTGCAGTTAAGAATGGGAGGATGTCTGGTGCTATGGTCTGGAGGAGTGGGGAGGGTAGCTGGCCCAGCTGCGTGAATATTAAAGGCAACCAACTTGTGTTCGGCTTTTCTCTGATTGGCCCCGCCCCCACGCGCAGGCAAGGGCAGTCGTCCCACGTCCCAAATGAAATCCAAGGAGCGCGCGCGAGCGGCAGCGCGGGCAACCAACTTGTGGCTGCTGTTCCAACGGCGTGAATATTAAAGGCAACCAACTTGTGTTCAGCTTTTCGTTCAGCGTTTCTCTGATTGGCCACACGGCCAATCAATCAATCCACTAGCACACGCCCTTGCGGCGCGGCAGAAGCGCTGGTCGAACCAGCGGTGTTCTGTTGTGTGACTGTACTACAGCGGTGTTCTGTTGTGTGACTGTACTAAACTCTTCCACCACATGACCGACATTTGACATACAGTACACCTCCTATCTATGTTGGGATTATGTTTGGTCATGACAAAACAATAAAAATCGCTACTGTTAGTAATGCTGCCACCACCCACTTCAATGACAGAGCTCTCATATTTGCGAATGCATAAACTATATCTTAAATTATGGCGATGTGTCTAATATGGCTGTCGCGAAGTCATTGATAAGCGACAGCCATATTAGACACATAGCCATAATTTAAGATATAGTTTATGCATTCGCAAAATATGAGAGCGTGCCGCTGTCATTGAAGGGCTTCCTACAACAGAGCACCGCCGCTGCTGCTTCTGAAGCTGTATCAAGCCGGCGGCGGCGCACGAAAGCCGGGGATAAACCACCGCGTCGCCCCGCTGGCGCTTCAGGCTCAGCAGCCTCCACGGGCGAAATAACATATAACGTTACAGTTCCACACTGATGTACAGTGAGTGTCTAATATGGCTGTCACGAAGTCATTGATAAGCGACAGCCATATTAGACAAATAGCCATAATTTAAGATATAGTTTATGCATTCGCAAAATATGAGAGCGCGCCGCTGTCATTGAAGGGCTTCCTACAACAGAGCACCGCCGCTGCTGCTGCTGAAGCTGTATCAAGCCGGCGGCGGCGCACGAAAGCCGGGGATAAACCACCGCGTCGCCCCACTGGCGCTTCAGGCTCAGCAGCCTCCACGGGCGAAATAACATATAACGTTACAGTTCCACACTGATGTACAGCGAGTGTCTAATGGCTGTCGCGAAGTCATGCCTCTCCCTCTGACAATATCATAATGATGTGTTTTCTATATTATATCCACAATCATTCATCTAAAAAATTTTATGGGCTTTGATTAAACATGTAACCTACACCTACTGTAACTTACTGTACCTCTGCTTCCTACAGCACAGCAGGTAATGGCGTTAATCAATGGAACGCGAAACATAATAACGTTACGCTTTCTAGTTCAGCGCATTTCATAACTGTATGGGCTTTGTTTATACACAAGTGAATCTGGTAGTTGGTTGTTAAAAACGCGAAACATAATAACGTTACGCTTTCTAGTTCAGGCTGAGGCTGAAGTACGCGCAATCGCGCACGGATATGTTCCCGCGTGTACGCGCAGTCACGCACACAAAAATCCGCTGTTCCCATTCGTTGTAAGTAACTAAGTATCGGCTCGGCCCGCGGCCACCGTTTTTACATAACAAAAGCACAGGTAGAGTAGGCTGACCAAACGTCCTCTTTTGCCCGGACATGTCCTCTTTTCACGCCCTGTCCGGGGCGTCCGGGGGGGGGTTATTAATTCATCGAAATGTCCGGGGTTTCACTGTTTTTCAGTTTCAGTTTCAGTTTCACAGCCCTTTGCGAGCATCTGAAGGCTCGGGGCTGCATTTTTCGCCGAACATATAAATTACCGAATAAAGCGCTATTCGTTGCCGTTCGAATGCCATCTGGATCGCCAAAATCCGTGCCTCGGTTCTCGAGTTACATGCCGATATGTCAGGCATGCGACTTTTTACATGGCATTATCCAACCGGACTCCCGGAGAAGCATGCAGCTGCAGAGCCGCAGAGCCAGCGGCGCTCTCTGGGCCGCGCGCTGACGGCCGCGCTGTGAGGCAATAGTATCCAGCTGCAGGACGAGAGCACCAACACTCTCAGGACCGCAACACTTTAAGGACCCACACTTTAAGGACCCTCGCTTCCATTGGCTGATTTGGGTCACATGACCGTCCCACCCAATGGCTGAATTGATTGATTGATTGATTGATTGATTGATTGATTGATTGATTGATTGATTGAAAACTTTATTAACAGATTGCAGAATGGGTACAGTACAGCTAAATACATACAATTGTTAAGGGGATGCAGACCAGAGAAAGACTTTCGTCTTGTTTACATCAGGGTCCCCCATTTTCAATTCATCATAACATATATGACATACACGACATACAGATAGACAGTACTGCTACATCTATACATTTATGACATATACCAGATTTGCAAATACAGTACTGTTTGTGATACAAAAGTTTCATACGCTGCTACCTTTTTCAGCTTCTCTATTTCAAGGCAAAAAAATAAAAAATAATCTGTGCCAAAAAAAACTGTGCATGCACGCGCCTACTGTCAATTTGCCACTGCACCACTGCTAGTAGGGGTTAATCCTGTATATACATCCTTCAATGTGACCTCCACACTTTGATCAGAACCATTTCTATGTCTATATCAGGGGATCCCAATAGGTGGCTCGCGGTCCATTTTAATTTGGCCCGGCAAAGTTCTACTAATCAAATGTGGAAAATAAAATGGGTGTCTCCTATGATAATAGTGGCAGATTTTATTTTGAAAACGATGCTGCCATTGGCTTTATAGCATAACCGGCCATTTGGTAATTTCTAATAGTACTTTACTACAGTATTTAAAATATAAAACATTAAACTCCACACACAACTGGCAAATCTTTTGGCACCTCAACTCTCTCTGAATATACCTGCATATCCTATATGCCTACTTATACACCTGCATATAACTGTATGATAGCATGTACAAGAATACTGTATATATATACATATTTATTCTTACCGTATATATATATATCCACATGTCTGTACATACCTGCATATAATCATTTTTACATACCGGTAGATACTATTATGTGTATATTCCTTACCTACTCTTACTAGTTACCCTGCTTGCCAGTATGACTTACTACCTTAGTGTCTTTATAACTGTATCACTGTACATAGTTTAATAATAACCTGTACATATACTATTGGATTTAATTGTTATTTGCACTCTAGTTTGATGCCTTCATTACATTGTACTGTACAGTACCTGCGCCGTATGATGTCAATAGATATATATATAATCTATTATTTAAAAAGTGTTGTAAGATATAATCTTGAGTCAATCAACTTTATTTTTCACATATTCAGGAAGCCCCGCCGTGAAGCAGGGCATCAAAAAATTGGTTAATACTCGTAATGTTCCTCTCCACGGAAATCTTTAGTAAAAGGCGAAAGATTTATGCGATCTGAAGAGAAACCAGAGTGAACTGACGATATGAGGAAACAGAGCGACCGTATTATCCAGCTTACTACTCTCAGTTAGGGTTCACAAGATACAACTAAGTGTAACTAACTATTCTTCGTCGCTCGTTCGGAGTTACTGTAACCTCAATGATCTGACAAGCCGTGTGTCAACATACATTACATATGTATAATGAAACACTGTTTGTTGAAAGTTAACTTTATATTTAATGTATTTAACGTACGCGTGCAATGCATGGTGGGGATTATTGCAAACAGGAACAGCTCAGACCAGACGCTTGGATTCGTAAACAACTGTCAAATTGTCTAGGGTGCTGCCTGTCATATTGAGTTTCGCCACCAGGTGGAGTAAGTGCTCTAGTAGTAGGTGGACCAAGAGACTCCAAAATATTTTCAAATGGGAGAAGTTTGAAGTTACTGATTTTGGAAGTGAAATGGAGGTTTTAGGTCAGGGCTTTAGTTAGGTTAAAGGTCAGGGCTTTGAGTTGGAGGTTAAGTTTTACGGTTAGGTCAGGGGACTGCGGTGCACAGACGCAGGAAACAGAACAGGGTTAGGGGTCAGGGGTTATAGCAGTGTGTGGGAGCAGGGTTGAGAGCCTCTAGTTGGCTCCACAAGCAGCTGTTTGCTCTGGGTCTTTAACTGCACTATATAATAGCATCTATAACTTCTAGCTACACACACTCTTGGAGAGTTATCCTCTTGGAACAGTAACAAATACTGTTATTTGTGGTCATGTTTTGTATTGCTCGTCTGTCTGAGACCAAGGACCACAATGGAAATAAGTCTTGACTTTTTTGTGTAGCATCCTTGACGTTTTTCTGGAATCTTGTATTTTTCTAAATCTCAAATCAAATCAAATCAAACCATACAATCAATCAAAAAGTGACAATCACACACAAAATAAATAAATAAGTCGATCCTGATTATGTGATAAGCACTGGTATGTCAGTCAGACTCTAATTTATTTGCCCTTTTAGAATGAATAGTTAAATGCATGTTTAATTTGGGACCACAAACCAATATTTTCTGTAAGCTTTTGATTTTCTACACAGTGTGTAACTGAGGGGTACAATTCCCTGACTGTATTGATAAGTATGGTATCATTAAACCACTACCGCTTTATGTACTTTAACTACTGGCCATACAGTACACAATATATGAATATGATGAACACTTCCCACAATGAAATCGGTTCCAGTCAAAGGTATTAATCAAGTATTTAATGGAGCAAAAGGTACATATGATACTTATATTACATTTGATTGCACTTGTAAGGCAAATGAGTATTCGTAGGCAAATCAACACTGAATGTCCATTCTCTGGTTACGCAGGAGGCAAGTATACAACCTGGCTCTTAGGGAATTATATCTATGGTACACTTAATGATATAGCGGGATATACTGGAAGGGGTCCTCCCGGTTGTAAGCCGGCAGGGGGGGTAGGAGAGCTGTCGGTAGTAGAACGTCTGGTCAACGATATCTAGGGAGACTTCGAGTACAGAAGACAGTGCGATAGACTCTTGATCCGCAGACGAATACAGCTTGGTTCTCTTGTAGGCTGTAGCTCCACAGTGAAGAAAGCTAGGCGGCCTCAGGCTCTCTGAGCGCCGACTCGACCTTGACTCCTCTCGGGGGTAAATCCAACACTCACAGGCGTCGGCGATTATCCGCTCCACAAATCACAGTACCAAAGCAAATATATATTCCAGCCGCACAGGGCTATGCAGACGTCGGGTAGGTAATCCAGTGTACATGTCCATTCGGTCCTCGCCTAGATCTCCTCGGATGAAAGCGCCATGTGGTCGGCCCAGCCTGGATAAGAATCTAGCTAACACGAGGAAGCGTTGGAGATGCTGGTCACTTTAGAACTCTAACCGCACGATGCACCATACACAATAGACTATTATTGACTTAATAGAAATACGTCGCACTCGACGGTACAGTGCCAAACTCTGACAATTCAGTTATTAATTCGCACGCGGTCTCAATGCTATTCTGGGGCCAAACAGGCCATACTTCACCGCACGTCGTATCGTGGGTGAGGCTTCACGTTGGTTACTACGTTTCTGACTAAGTGCCTCTGTATTCACTTGCGCCATATTTATATGCACGGTGAACAAATAGTGCCACTCTCATTTCTGTCGCCGTATCCCTGGGCAGGGCCGGGGCTAGTACAGACATGTCTTGTCGGTAACTTTGAACTTGACTCCGGGGGATGGTCCCCTGGCGCCTGGTCCTTTGTCCAATAGGAGAATGAACTATTATGGGCTATAGTAGGCTAAAGGGATATTCCGTGTATATGTACAAGGAATATACAAGGGATATCAAACGATATACAAATACTATTCAATATATATCAACAAATAAATATATATACTCGGTTTAATCTGATCCTTCGTAACACAGTGCATCTAGTCTTGTTGATAGTAGATGGATAGTAGAGAGATGGATAGTAGATAGATAGTAGATATATCTACTCTGCATCTCTGGCCGCCTCAGACCTACTCCTACTGTATCTCCGGGAGGGTCATCAAAGAGAAGTCGCCTATTCTCAGTCCTTGCCCCACAATGGTGGAATGAACTACCCACCCCAGTTAGGACAGCCGAAACCCGTCCAATCTTTCACCGTCGACTAAAGACGCACTTCTTCAACCATTATCTGAAATAATGAAGAAGAAGAAAAAGATCTAACCCTAACTAACCTTATTGTCATGCACTTGTTCTAATAAACTAACCTACACTGTAACACGCAACACTTTGATGAACATTGTTACTCAGCTGATAGAGTTGTACCCTTCCTGATGACTTGTCGTACAGAACTTGTAAGTCGCTTTGGATAAAAGCGTCAGCTAAATGACTAAATGTAAATGTAAAATGTATGATGGATAGTAGATGGATAGATAGATATATAGTAGATGGATAGTAGATAGATAGTAGATAAAGAGTGGACAAGTTACCCGAGTACTTCTACTTTGTATTTGCATTTTTTAAGATAACTACAGTATGTAGTTTCAGAAAAGGAGAGATGTAGGATACAGTCGGCCAGCTGGCCTGGGGACAGAGTGTTATGGTTTGTAACCGACCCCAATCGCACAACACAAGACAGGTATGATGGTTTGCCAAGAAACAGATATTTATTGAACAACAGGGAAATACAGGGAAAAGGGCACTGTCCCTTTAAGGGAGAATCACAAACACAGGAATATAATATGAGGGGAAGGAAAAGTGCCTTTAAGAGGCGGGCAGGAAAAGGAAACACTAATGGAAAGTTAGGGAACGCCTAAGGGAAGGTTAAGGGAACGCCTTGGGACAGAGGAACTAGAGACTAGGTAAACCAGGGACAAGGAGAACTAGGGAGAGAGGACTAGGGACTAGGAGAGCTAGGGAACAGGAGAAACGGGGACTAGGGGAACTAAGGACAAGGAACTAGGTGGAACTAGAAGGGGAGAACTTGGGACCAGGAACTAGGTGGAACTAGAAAGGGGAGAACTAGGGAACAGGAACTAGGTGGAACTAGAAGGGGAGAACTAGGGAACAGGAACTAGGTGGAACTAGAGAGGGGAGAACTAGGGAACAGAGGGGACTGAGGCCCGCGGAGGCGGGCTGGGAAACAGGGAGGAACTGGGAGGACTGGTGGAAATCATCTGGGCCGCTCTGCAGGACAGAGGAGATAGTTAATGCACAAAAGGGAAAAAACAGAGCAGGTGCAGAACAGTCCAAATAACAAAGTGAACAAAGTAATAATATCTTCGTGTGACAAACACACAGGGGGAGATGTAAAGTCCAAAAATACTATTCTAAGTGAGAACCAAAAAACAGAGGCAATACGCTGGGAGATGAAATGTCCAAACTAACTAACAGAGGCAATACGCTGGGAGATGAAATGTCCAAACTAACTAACAGAGGCAATACGCTGGGAGATGAAATGTCCAAACTAACTAACAGAGGCAATACGCTGGGAGAGTGACATCACAATCAAAACTCACCCAGGCGTATGCGTAAAGGTACAGGAACAGCAGCGGGAACGGGGGCAAGGACACTACGCTGAGTGAGTGACATCACAATCAAAACTCACCCAGCGTATGCGTAAAGGTACAGGAACAGCAGCGGGAACGGGGGCAAGGGCACTACGCTGAGTGAGTGACATCACAATCAAAACTCACCCAGCGTATGCGTAAAGGTACAGGGACAGCAACGGGAACGGGGGCAAGGGCACTACGCTGAGTGAGTGACATCACAATCAAAACTCACCCAGCGTATGCGTAAAGGTACAGGGACAGCAACGGGAACGGGGGCAAGGGCACTACGCTGAGTGAGTGACATCACAATCAAAACTCACCCAGCGTATGCGTAAAGGTACAGGGACAGCAACGGGGCGAGGGGGCAAGGGCACTACGCTGAGTGAGTGACATCACAATCAAAACTCACCCAGCGTATGCGTAAAGGTACAGGGACAGCAACGGGGCGAGGGCATCGCCACCGGGTGGCTGGCTGTCCGAGCCGAGGGACAGAGTGCTGGAACAGTGGCGGTGACGAGGGCATCGTCCACCGGGTAGCCGCTGTCGGAGCCGAGGAACAGAGTGCGCGCCACACCTTGGTGTGCGCGTCGGAACAGGGAGCTGGAACAGTGGCGGTGGCGAGGATGTCGTCCACCGGGTAGCCACTGTCGGAGCCGAGGAACAGAGTGCGCGCCACACCTTGGTGTGCGCGTCGGAACAGTGGCGGTGGCGAGAGCGTCGTCCACCGGGTAGCCGCTGTCGGAGCCGAGGAACAGAGTGCGCGCCACACCTTGGTGTGCGCGTCGGAACAGGGAGCTGGAACAGTGGCGGTGGCGAGGATGTCGTCCACCGGGTAGCCACTGTCGGAGCCGAGGAACAGAGTGCGCGCCACACCTTGGTGTGCGCGTCGGAACAGAGAGACGCCTCGGGGTGCGTCTGCGAGGAGGAGTGTGCCAAGCACGAAGGTCAGGAAGATGCGCGTCTTGTGCGCTGGTACGGAGGAGCGTGCCAAGCTCGAAGGTCTGGAAGATGCGCTTCAGTGCGCTGGTACGGAGGAGCGTGCCAAGCTCGAAGGTCTGGAAGATGCGCGTCTTGTGCGCTGGTACGGAGGAGCGTGCCAAGCTCGAAAGTCTGGAAGATGCGCGTCAGTGCGCTGGTACGGAGGAGCGTGCCAAGCTCGAAGGTCTGGAAGATGCGCGTTGCGCGCTGGTCTGGAGAGCGTGCCAAGCTCGAGCGTCCTTGGAAGATGCGCGTTGCGCGCTGAGGACTGGAGAGCGTGCCAAGCTCGAGCGTCCTTGGAAGATGCGCGTTGCGCGCTGAGGACGGAGGAGCGTGCCAAGCTCGAAGGTCCGGGAGATGCGCGTTGGTCTAGATGTGCGTCAGGACGAACAGCTGCGCTGGGGTCTGCAGTGGAACGCTGAGGTGCCTCCCGTGGAAGTTACAGGGAGCGCAGAACAGTCTCCTCCACAGGCTACGGCGACAGCAGACGAAGGCTGGAGCAAACATCTCAAGGCTGGAGAGGTCCATCTTACAGCATTGGTAGACCAGAGGATCTCCCGAAAAGAGTCTAGATGTTAGGAATATGACTCGGCATGAATACAACACGACCCCACGCCGAAACGAGGGGAAGCGCCCTGGTATTTAAAGCCCACAGGGGGACTAATTAGCCTGCCACCACAGGTGCGAGAGATAATAGAATATCAAACAGGTGTGGCCACTAAGGGTAAGGAACGAGAGGGTGGGGGCTAGAGAGAGTGAGTAGGGAATTCCTAACAGTAGGCTTAAAGAAGACAGAGAATAGGGAATTCCTAACAGTAGGCTTAAAGAAGACAGAGAAAAGGTAGTGAGCAGCGGGCAAAACCTCACACAGAGAGAACAAGTGTGTTGACGACGGGAACCCTGGCCACCCTGTCCCCAGCTCTAGTAGGGGTTAATCCTGTATTTACATCCTTCAATGTGACCTCCACACTTTGATCAGAGAACCATTTCATTCGGTCATTTATTTCTAATAGTACTTTACTACAGTATTTAAATAATAATAATATAAAACGTTAAACTCCACACACAACTGGCTAAGCTTTTGGCACCTCACCTCTCTCTGAATATACCTGCATATAATCCTATATGCCTACTTATACTTAAGCATTACATCACGCGCAGGAGTGGTTTGTGAACAATAAACCATGCCTAAGGGTGGTCGTTAGACCCCCCTAGGCATGGTTTATTGTTCACAAATCACGACTGCAAGTGGTGTAAAGCTTTTATACAACTGCCAGATTCATCCAACCTTATTGCTATACAATAAACACACATTAATCGAAGATTTATTGAAAAAACCATCCGCCAGAAGAAGTAGTTCCCACAACTACAAAAAAGACAATTTGCCTCCATGTGGAAGCAGCTCGGAAGTGCATCCAACCAACTAACACATCCAACTGTGTATTATTGGAATGATTGAGAGAAGTTGCCTCATGTGGAAGCAGCTCGGAAGTGCATCCAACCAACTAACACATCCAACTGTGTATTATTGGAATGATTGATTGAACATTTTATTACCAGATGCAGAATGGGTACAATACAGTACGGCTCAATACACACAATTGTTAAGGGGATGCAGACCTACTTTCTATAGAACTTCATTCTTAGATGCTTCTATAGAAAGTAGGTAAAACAAATTAAAACGTTTTCTTTGCCCTATAGGAAAAAAAAGTTTTCTTCGCCCTATTTTTTTATTTATTTTTTTAAACCTACTGTAGAGGGCCTAAACTTAACCAGTTGGAAACCAAGCGTACAGTAATAAAATTAGCAATCAATCAATCAATCAACTCAATAGGCCATGCTCACTTAGAACAGCGCAGCACCCAGCTCTCTCTCAGTCTGACTATCCCCCGCGTTGCAGACAGGAGTGTGTGTGTGTGTGTGTGTGTGTGTGTGTGTGTGTGTGTGTGTGTGTGTGTGTGTGCTTGGGGTGGGTGGAGACTGAGCCAGCGTCGGACAGTGTGAGAGTGAGGGCTGCAGTCAGAGAAAAGGAAAAAGAAATTGAAAAAGAATTAGCAAATTAATCAATCAATCAATCCGCGATTTTTCTTTTGTTACACAATGATTAATCAAGACCCATCAATTACATCATCCAACATTGTTTAAAGGACTAAGACATTCGCTGTGACAAAATCGCTTGATATTTAGTCGTTTAGTCCAGTGGCGGCCGGTGGGTACTTCGCCACTAGGGGCGCTATACCAAACATCTCTCCCTCTCTCCTTCTCTCTCTCACACACAGCGCGACGTGGAATCGATTCGTTACACAATCAGACCTATTATATACCAAGAATAACTTCAGTATGAGTACAGGGCTGTACACATATTTTGCATATTGTTAAACGAGCCAAGACTAGCTATTAAACTATGGATATGAATCGAAAATCTGGGACCCTGATGTAAACAAGACAAACGTCTTTCTCTGGTCTGCATCCCCTTAACAATTGTGTGTATTGAGCCGTACTGTATTGTACCCATTCTGCAATCTGTTAATAAAGTTCTCATTCATTCATTCATTCAAACATAGACGATATTGAACAAGCCATAATCCACGTATTTTCAATCCGAGAGAGCTGCAGTAGTTAAATCAATGAGCCATCGACATAGTCAGTGTGGTAACGACGTAACGTTATTATTGCATCCAAGATTGATACACGGCTGGCTAGGCAGTTGGTAGTCATAGTCTTGTGTTATAAAATAAATAAACAATCAGCAATGTCTCGCTTCATGAATGGCCAGCAGTAGCCTAACAGTACTGCTCCTAAAAAAAACTATTTACAAACGTTAACGTTAACGAGAGAGAGAGAGAGAGAGAGAGAGAGAGAGAGAGAGAGAGAGAGAGAGAGAGAGAGAGAGAGACTCACTGTTTAGTTGAAACGTCCAGGGCAGGAGAGCTTGATAAACTCACTGTTTAGTTGAAACGTCCAGGGCAGGAGAGCTTGATAAACGTGTATAATCCACTGATGATGTATTCCAGACCACTGTCCACTGTAGTCTGTCTCCAGACTACATCCGCCATATAGCTTGTTAGCCAAGTGTTAGCTCGTTAGCACAACACAAGTACATTCCTTTGTCCATTTCCGCTCGAACAGACTGCAAACTACCTGGCGTTCTATCGCCATGCTCTAAGACAAACTCTAACCTTAACCAACTTTGAAAGAGTGCCTAAGCTTAACAGTCTAAAGAACTTGCAGTCACGGCACGCTCGTCTAAGACAAACAGCTGCCTGCATCATTCTCACAACAACACAACTATCTCCACCGACCAACCTAGGAACCAACCTAGCCGGAATAACCTAGAATTGGAACATTAAAAATTGGATTCGGCCAATCAGAGATCGTCTCTGTGAAATTCTGCTACAGAAAAAAATACTGGCGTCGGCCAATCAGAGAGCGTCTCCGCGAAATGCGGCTACAGATATTCTTGACGCTACTGGCTAGACCGCTTCAAATCGCGCCCAGATTCCAACATAATAGTCATATTTCAACGCACAACGCGTTATGCACTGATTGGCTGTCAAACTGTGACGCGCACTCAGAGCGCTATCGCGTATAGCCCGGGCCGAGAAATACGAAAAAATAAAAAAAATAAAAAGAACGTGATGTCACTTCCTGCTCTGGAAAACGAGTGTTTTTTAATTGCGATAATAACGTTATATTGTGCATTGGAAATACAAACATACTTAAAATGAGTAAATATTATTCATTTTAAACATGTTTATATTATTTATAGGGCTATAAAACAAAAAACAAAAAGATACTTATTCTTGTTCTACTCTCATATAACCAGGCAGGGCCTGAAGGGGGGGCGGCGCCCTAGCGCCCCCCAGTGGCGGCCGCCACTGGTTTAGTCGTTATCAACATATCCATTTGTTAAATTATTGTCCGGCATCTTGTGATCCGGCGGAGTGATGTGATGTGATTCGGTTGTGGGCGGGTCCTGGGCCAGCAGCGTGGAATTGTGAAGAATAAAAACGTGTAAAATGACTGTTTCAGCCAATCAGAATCGAGAAATGTGCATGCCGTTGTATAAACCTGCATATAACTCTGTATGATAGCATGTACAAGAATGTTGTATATACAGTATATATATACATATATTTATTCTTACCGTGTATAATATATATATATATCGCCATCTGTCTGTACATACCTGCATATAATCATTTTTACATAAATGTAGATACTATATCTGTACATATTCCTTATCTACTCTTACTGGTTACCAGTGGCAGCTCTGCCACTAGGGGCGCAAGGGCGCCGACCCACCTGCTGCCAGCTGCTGTTAAATCAGAGAAGAAGAAAATAAAACTTTTTAGTTTTTTGTTTTATAGCCCTATAAATAATATAAACATGTTTAAAATGAATAATATTTACTCATTTTAAGTATGTTTGTATTTCCAATGCACAATATAACGTTATTATCTCAAATAAAAAACACTCGTTTTCCTGAGCAGGAAGTGACATCACGTTTTTTTTTATTTTTTCGTATTTCTCGGCCCGGGCTAGACGCGATAGCGCTCTGAGTGCGCGTCACAGTTTGATCGCTGTATCCGTCACAGCCAATCAGTGCATAACGCGTTGTGCGTTGAAATATGACTATTATGTTGGAATCCGGGCGCGATTTGAAGCGGTCTAGCCAGTAGCGTCAAGAATTTCTGTAGCCGCATTTCTGATTGGCCGACGGCCAGTATTTTTTTCCATAGCAGAATTTCACAGAGACGATCTCTGATTGGCCGAATCCAATTTCTAATGTTCCAATTCTAGCTTATTCCTAGGTTGGTTCCTAGGTTGGTCCTAGGTTGTTTGTCTTAGAGCGTGCCGTGACTGCAAGTTCTTTAGACTGTTAAGCTTAGGCACTCTTTCAAAGTTGGTTAAGGTTAGAGTTTGTCTTAGAGCATGGCGATAGAACGCCAGGTAGTTTGCAGTCTGTTCGAGCGGAAATGGACAAAGGAATGAAGTACTTGTGACTGTTGTGTGGTGCTGCTAACAAGCTAACACTTGGCTAACAAGCTATATGGCGGATGCAGTCTGGACACAGTGGACAGTGGTCTGGAATACATCAACAGTGATACACTACTTTATCAAGGCAAGCCCTCCTGCCCTGGACGTGTCAACTAAACAGTGAGTCTCTCTCTCTCTCTCTCTCTCTCGCGTTTGGATTGAAAATACGTGGATTATGGCTTGTTCAATATCGTCTATGTTTGAATGAATGAATGAATGAATGAATGAGAACTTTATTAACAGATTGCAGAATGGCTACAATACAGTACGGCTCAATACACACAATTGTTAAGGGGATGCAGACCAGAGAAAGACGTTTGTCTTGTTTACATCAGGGTCCCAGATTTTCGATTCATATCGATAGTTTAATAGCTAGCCTTGGCTCGTTTAACAATATGCAAAATATGTGTACAGCCCTGTACTCATACTGAAGTTATTCTTGGTATATAATAGGTCTGATTGTGTAACGAATCGATTCCACGTCGCGCTGTGTGTGAGAGAGAGAAGGAGAGAGGGAGAGATCTGCCTGTGTTTGGAGACGGAGCGAGTTTTGTTTCTAACTTTTCTATTTATATATTGTGTTTCAAGTTGTGAATTAGAGTCTAGACTATACTTTATTTGACTGGTTGTGTGTTGTTGTAGTAACAGCTGAGCGACTCGTTCATAAGAGCCGATTCATTGCCGTGAGCGTGAGTCGAATCGCTCACGTCTTGCCATGAGTCTGTTGCGTGGTACTGTACATGTTTGCAAAATGTTTGGTATAGCGCCCCTAGTGGCGAAGCACCCACGGGCCGCCACTGCTGGTTACCCTGCTTGCCAGTATGACTTACTAGTTACTACCAGTGTCTGTATCACTGACTGTACATATTGATACTACAACCCTGTACATACATCTGTTTAGGACTATTAGTCAGTAGTACTAATTTGTATATTTTATAGCGAGTTTAATAATAACCTGTACATTTACTATTGGATTTAATTGTTATTTGCACTCTAGTTTAAAGTGGAGATGAAGCAGTGAGCAATGTGATCCTAGTTTGTTTGTTGTGTACCTTGTGTAAGACAGGGTTCTATAATCAAATGTGAAATCTATCTTATTTGTCTGAAAAATATAATATAATATCCCTGTTTTCAACATGGGCGCCGCCATTTTGTTGCTGACGTCATGGCTGACGTCATACCGTGGCTTGGGTGTATACACTCTGGTTAGCTGCCTATATTGAATGGGTCAGTCAGCAGATAAAATGTTGCCTACAAAACAACGGGACCGCGGTGGTTCTGTTTGTATTGCTCCTGGCTGTTCAAACTAATTTTACCATGTGAGAGAGAGGAAAGTTGGTTAATTTCCACAAACTACCAGTGAAAAAAACAGTGTTGTTGACATGTTGGCTCGGGCTGCCTGCACCCAGACGGCGCGACCAGCCTGTTGGACAGGGAAGGAGGATCTGCAGCGAACACTTCATTGCCTCGGATTATGTTGTTGGGGTGGGATGTTTGTCCAGAAGACCACTAATCAGCTGAAGCCGGACGCGGTTCCCTCGGTCTTCGACAGACAGACCGGCGTTAGCTCTCGGGGCCCGGCGTTAGCTCTCGCTAGCTAGCGTTAGCAACCGGAGCGTCGCGGAGCATTCAGCCTGCTGGCTACACAGCTTGTGTAGCCAGCAGGCTGAATGCTCCGCGACGCTGGTTGAAGTGGGTCTAGGTAGCCAGCAGGCTGAATGCTCCGCGACGCTGGTTGAAGTGGGTCTAGGTAGCCAGCAGGCTGAATGCTCCGCGACGCTCCGGTTGCTAACGCTAGCTAGCGAGAGCTAACGCCTGGCCCCGGCTGGTGCCAACTAGCTAGCAATCGCTCCCGAGAGCTAACGCCGGTCTGTCTGTCGAAGACCGAGGGAACCGCGTCCGGCTTCAGCTGATTAGTGGTCTTCTGGACAAACATCCCACCCCAACAACATAATCCGAGGCAATGAAGTGTTCGCTGCAGATCCTCCTTCCCTGTCCAACAGGCTGGTCGCGCCGTCTGGGTGCAGGCAGCCCGAGCCAACATGTCAACAACACTGTTTTTTTCACTGGTAGTTTGTGGAAATTAACCAACTTTCCTCTCTCTCACATGGTAAAATTTGTTTGAACAGCCAGGAGCAATACAAACAGAACCACCGCGGTCCCGTTGTTTTGTAGGCAACATTTTATTTGCTGACTGACCCATTCAATATAGGCAGCTAACCAGAGTGTATACACCCAAGCCACGGTATGACGTCAGCAACAAAATGGCCGCGCCCATAATGCTAAATGCTTCAGAAATGTACACAACAAATCGTTTTTTCTTAGAAACTGCTTATTTTTATAACGTGACTTCTTCTGTGGCTTATCTAAATACTAATGTGATGCTATGAATATGTATTTATCGCACTGCTTCATCTTCCCTTTAATGCCTTTATCAACTTAATTTTTCACATATTCAGGAAGCCCCGCCGTGAAGCAGGGCATCAAAAAATTGGTTAATACTCGTAATGTTCCTCTCCACGGAAATCTTTAGTAAAAGGCGAAAGATTTATGCGATCTGAAGAGAAACCAGAGTGAACTGACGATATGAGGCAACAGAGCGACCGTATTATCCAGCTTACTACTCTCAGTTAGGGTTCACAAGATACAACTAAGTGTAACTAACTATTCTTCGTCGCTCGTTCGGAGTTAACCTCAATCTGACAAGCCGTGTGTCAACATACATTATATGTAATATGAAACACTGTTTGTTGAAAGTTAACTTTATATTTAATGTATTTAACGTACGCGTGCAATGCATGGTGGGGATTATTGCAAACAGGAACAGCTCAGACCAGACGCTTGGATTCGTAAACAACTGTCAACTTGTCTATGCTGCCTGTCATATTGAGTTTCGCCACCAGGTGGAGTAAGTGCTCTAGTAGTAGGTGGACCAAGAGACTCCAATAGATTTTCAAATGGGAGAAGTTTGAAGTTACTGATTTTGGAAGTGAAATGGAGGTTTTAGGTCAGGGCTTTAGTTAGGTTAAAGGTCAGGGCTTTGAGTTGGAGGTTAAGTTTTACGGTTAGGTCAGGGGACTGCGGTGCACAGACGCAGGAAACAGAACAGGGTTAGGGGTCAGGGGTTATATCAGTGTGTGGGAGCAGGGTTGAGAGCCTCTAGTTGGCTCCACAAGCAGCTGTTTGCTATGGGCCTTTAACTGCACTATATAATAGCATCTATAATGAATTGAAAATGGGGGACCCTGATGTAAACAAGACTAACGTCTTTCTCTGGTCTGCAACCCTTAACAATTGTGTGTATTGAGCCGTAATGTATTGTACCCATTCTGCAATCTGTTAAATAAAGTTTTCATTCATTCATTCATTCATTCATTCATTCATTCATTCATTCATAGCTAGTGCTACACACACTCTTGGAGAGTTATCCTCTTGGAGCAGTAACAACCATACTGTACAATCAATCAAAAAGTGACAATCACACACAAAATAAATAAAGTCGATCCTGATAATGTGATGAATGAATGAAAACTTTATTTAACAGATTGCAGAATGGGTACAATACAGTACGGCTCAATACATACAATTGTTAAGGGGATGCAGACCAGAGAAAGACGTTTGTCTTGTTTCCATCAGGGTCCCCCATTTTCATTTCATATAGACATTTATGACATACACAACATACATGACATTTATGATAAGCTGGTATGTCAGTCAGACTCTACCTTATTTGCCCCGTTTAGAATTAATAGTTAAATGCATGTTTAATTTGGGACCACAAACCAATATTTTCTGTAAGCTTTTTATTTTCTACAGACAGTGCATCTTGTCTTGTTGATAGTAGATAGATAGTAGATATATAGTAGATGGATAGTAGATGGATAATAGATAGATAGTAGATAGATAGATAGATAGATAGATAGATAGATAGATAGATAGATAGATAGATAGATAGATAGATAGATAGATAGATAGATAGATAGATAGATAGATAGATAGATAGATAGATAGATAGATAGATAGATAGATAGATAGATAGATAGATAGATAGATAGATTGCAGAATGGGTACAATACAGTACGGCTCAATACATACAATTGTTAAGGGGATGCAGACCAGAGAAAGACGTTTGTCTTGTTTCCATCAGGGTCCCCCATTTTCAATTCATATTGACATTTATGACATACTCAACATACATGACATTTATGGCATAGGGACACACAGGTATTTAGTACTGATACATTTGTGACATTGATACATTTGTTGACGACGGGAACCCTGGCCACCCTGTCCCCAGCTCTAGTAGGGGTTAATCCTGTATTTACATCCTTCAATGTGACCTCCACACTTTGATCAGAGAACCATTTCATTCGGTCATTTATTTCTAATAGTACTTTACTACAGTATTTAAATAATAATAATATAAAACGTTAAACTCCACACACAACTGGCTAAGCTTTTGGCACCTCACCTCTCTCTGAATATACCTGCATATAATCCTATATTCCTACTTACACACCTAGGGTAAAACAGGCCTATATGTTGTCATCATCTTCAACATCACGAAATTGATTGTGCATAATGGATATCTTTTGGATATGAATCGTGCCAGCAGAGTTAACTGATTTGTGTTTCGTTTTTAAAGATCCACGGATTTAGGGTTGAAGTAATAACTTTCATATATTTTCTTGATAGCACATGCTCACATAATCGTATTGCCTAATTTCAGAATAGCCACCGGGCAAGAAAACGGGCAACAGCATTACACACAACACCATTAAGAGAGAGACAAAACACTGCTTTAAGGAAAACAGCGTCTCCCAGACTTTCGACAGGATTTTAAAGCAAAGGCTACGTGTCTTTTTGTTCTCCACCGACAAGATACAGCATTTGTTTTCTTGAAAAGTATAGATATTACTACGCTAACATATAATCACGCTGCTGTTATACAGCAACTTGGACAGTAGTTGAATGAGAACCTGCGAGGCGGCATCTACGCGATTGGCGCAGAGAGAAACGTCACTGGCCAATCAAATCGCGGAACCCTAACGCGGAACTGCAAGTGTGTTGGTAAAAGACTACACGCGGCTGGGACCATGACACACGCGGCTGGGACCATGACACACACGAGATGGGCGACCCACAGGAACACACACACACATGCACTGAGTCGCAGATGAAATGTCTCTCTGCACTTTTCCCATCCCGTTGTCCTTCCACCCATGGGCAGCCGGGAGCAGATAGGGCGTCAACGTGAGCCGCGCCCCGGGGACCAATCCAATCCAAAATTATTACTTTGCACAGTTTTAAAACCCTAATTACTGACCTTTTAATGACCGATACAGGAGTGTGTAAATGCTTCTCTGCTTAATTCCTACTGGTACACGCTGCATTAATGTATTAATGTTATGTTTGATGCTTAGCCGCCCTAACCTGACCTTCCCTCTCAATCAATCCCCCTGTAACACCCCCCCCCCCCCCCCTAGCTGCTGCTTGCTCTTGCTCTTTTTAGCTTTCTCTTTTTAT
Source organism: Notolepis coatsorum (assembly GCF_963971535.1). Classification (NCBI taxonomy): domain Eukaryota; kingdom Metazoa; phylum Chordata; class Actinopteri; order Aulopiformes; family Paralepididae; genus Notolepis; species Notolepis coatsorum. The sequence continues at coordinate 314,155,841 of NC_140165.1, forward strand.
CCTTTGTCTATGTTCATTGTTGTTGTTGTTAGGTGTGTTGCTCGAAAAAGAGCGCTTTGGGCTCAAGCGTCTTACCTGGTGAAATAAAGGTGAAATAATAAATAATTATGTGCGAAAAGTATTGTAAATACTGTGACGAGCCGGTGGTGTTCAAGCTCGACACGGTTCAAAACAAACAAATTCAAATGTCCACACAAGCACAATTTCAATAAATAAAATATATTTATTGAATATAAGCACAACAGTCCGATGGGCAATTAGAGTATAGTCGGATAACAGTCCAGGGTCAAAACACATAGCAGGCTCTCGTGCAAAAAAAGGGAATGTTCAATAGTCAGGGTTTGTCTTCCGGTCCAGGGTCAAAATATTTTTTTTTAACAAATGCATCCCTCACACACTCTTTAATAATAGAGGACTGGTTTTCAGATGGGTCTACTTTTTTAAAAGATGCAATGAAAAAAATGGTTGTCATTTCAATTCCATCCTCCAGATATATTGCAACAGATGCTATGGTTTAATGAAAGGGTTTAATTCAAATGTAATGATCGAAGGGAAACCGGTCCTCTGAAAGAAGCTTGATCGTGGTATTATACCTTCTTAAATTATACGGTAGATGAGGCTGGAAACCAACTTACTACTGTACACTTTTGTAAAGTGATTATCTGTTCACCTCAACATTTTAACCAGCTAATATGCTCTTCCAATAAATTGAAAAGGGAAAGACTGCAATGGGGACTCCAAGTTGTTAGTGCGCAGGATCCAATGTAGAGGAGGATCCAATGTAGACTTTACTATATTTGACTCTCCGGTTCCATGGAATCAAGTGTTTTAACATAATATTATGAAACCACTATTGATTGTCACCAGTTGTGGAAAGTAACTCAGTATTTGTACTCAAGTACTGAAATATTGTACTTTTTACTGATTGATTGATTGATTGATTGAAAACTTTATTAACAGATTGCAGAATGGGTACAGTACAGTACAGCTCAATACAATTGTTAACAATTGTTACAATTGCAGACCAGAGAAAGACTTTTGTCTTGTTTACATCAGGGTCCCCCATTTTCAATTCATCATAACATATATGACACACACGACATACAGATAGACAGTACTGCTACATCTATACATTTATGACATACCAAATTTGCAAATACAGTACTGTTTGTGATACAAAAAGAGTCCAGAAAAGAGAGTATATACATTTGACGTAGAAACTGTACATTGGAGGAGGTTGGTTAGGGTTGAGTGGGTGGGGGGGGACTGCACATTGGAGGTGGGGGGGGGGGTTGTGTAGGAGGGGTGGGTGGGTGGGGGGACGCGTGTAGCTTATTCCCAGCGGAAGAGTGCGTCGCGTGCTTCCGCGTTTTCTCTGATTGGCCATGACGCCCATGTGACCACGGCAGCGCGAGAGAGCTGCAGCGCGGAAATAGGCTGTCTATTGCCTCGCGCTGCAGCGCGGAAATAGGCTGTCTATTGCCATTCTCTAAGACAAACTCTAACCTTAACCAGCTCCTTAACAGCGCCTAAACTTAACCCTTCTAACCTTAACCAACTCCGAAACAATGCCTAACCTTAACCTTAACCATGCCTAACCTTAACCTTAACCATAACCAACTCCGAAAGAATATTGCCATTCTCTAAGACAAACTCTAACCTTAACCAGCTCCTTAACAGCGCCTAAACTTAACCCTTCTAACCTTAACCAACTCCGAAACAATGCCTAACCTTAACCTTAACCTTACGTTAACATGCCTAAACTTAACCGGCGAAAGAATGCACGTTAAAAAAAAAAAAAAAAAATTTAAGGTATTCAAACTTGTCACCAACGGACCGAAGGACCGCAGGACCGCAGCGCTGCCAGTTGAGCTAAGCGTCGAATGAAAAACATCTGGGATTACGGCTACATAATGCCGCAAGCTCTGCGGCTGCCGCGCTGCCGCGGGGCGTGTCGCAGCCAATCAGGGAAAACGCGGAAGCACTCGGCAGCACTCTTCCGCTGGGAATAAGCTATAGGCGGGGGGCACACTGTACAACTGTACAAGCAACTGTACTCCACTACCTTTATCTGAACCCATCAGTTACTAGTTGCTTTGAAGAAGATTTTGCATAGAAAACATGGCAAAAATGTATAACTGGACCACATACGATTTGAACCCTTTCACTACCACACTACCAAAGGGTTATCCCTTTCACAATCACACTACAGAAGGTTAACCCTTTCACTACCACACTACAGACGGTTAGTGAAAGGGTTAACATAACCTATAGAGGTCAAAGTATCGAGGTTTGAATGCACTGGTGTACTTTTACTTTAGATACTTAATAAGTACATTCAATAGCAAATACTTTTACTTACGTAGACGTTGAATAGAGGACTTTTACTTTTACCAGAGTACTCATTTATCAGGGTATTTCTACTTTTACTTAAGTAAAGGAACTGTGTACCTTTCCCACCGCTGGACATTGTTGACATTTGTTGTCAGTCGCTGCCTCCGTCTCCTTCCTTCTTCCTCTTGTGGTCACAGCCTAGAATATGACACGTCCACTGATGATGTCACGGTTCTCAAGAAAAAAAAATTGGTTCCAGCTGAGAACCAACTTTTCAGGTTCCGAACCAGTTTCTGTCAGGTCTGAACATGCCAGCCGGTTCGAAATTTGATTTGGGAACCGGAACCGGTATACGGAGCCCCCTGCTGGAGTGAAAGGCCTAACACTTACACTTTGCGTAAAACCATTTAAATATTTTTTAAGAATGCTTCGTATCTATGACACTATGTTCTTGTTGTAAAGGAAAACTGAATCAACAGTTAATTTAATGTGGTAAGCCATACTGTCGTTTTATAACCCTGTTTTCAGGCAATGTGCCATATTATGTTTTGTTTTAAACCGGATCAGTTTATTATAATCTTGGGGAGACATTCAGGAAAGGAGAAGTGATCCGATACATCACACAGTGACATCACTGATTGGAGGGTTCTCTCTCTCTGTGTTCACACAATACTGACTGAACTCCTGGGGCACAGGAAGAACATGTATGCCCGTATATGGACGGAGAGAGGCTCATAATGGCATCATCAATAAGCGTTGTTTGAATCAGACGGATAAAGCAACGATTTCACCCAGATTCTTTGATTATTGTCTCTTACACTAAGTTTATTACTGTGTGGGAACTGTGTGGGTATCAGGCAGGAAGAAAGACTGTCAGGTTTTAAACTGTGTGGGGGACCCTGCAAGCCTGGAACTGTGCCCTGAGAGAGGGAACTGCACCCTGAGAGGGAGGTTCAAAGGGTCAAATTGGGTTTCAAACAGGAAGAAAGACTTGTCGGGTTTTAAATATGTGGTTATCAAACAGGAAGAAAGACTGTCAGGTTTTAAACTGTTTAAACAGTCATTCAGAACTGCACTATTGCATTATTTGACTCGGTCTATTCTATTTTACTAACACATTTATTGCATTGTACTATTGCACTATATCAGATAGTACATCACAGTGACATCACTGATTGGAGGGTTATCTCTCTCTGTTAAAAAATACTGACTGAACTCCTGGGAAGAATATAATGTGAATTCTTCAAATGGATGGCACTCCCCTTTAAGGACACCTCTGAGTCAGAGGTATAGTTGCATAGGTGGGGCGTGAACCGGACATTATAGGCCAGTGGTTCTCAAACTTTTTACACCAAGTACCACCTGAGAACGTAGCTGGCTCTCCAAGTACCACCATATGACCGGCGTTAAAATACAGTCTATTCAGCTATGCGCAGTTCACGCAGGAGGCAAATGTATTCCTAATACCATTATGTATTGTTAACTTTTGTCAGACAGCCACAATGTACAAAGGGATAGCACTAGAACTAGCAAACGCTTCCACACAACTCATACAATGCAAGGGGCATTGAGAACATAATAACTAACATTCTCACATAGCAAGTGAGAAAATTAAGAACAACTGTATTTCAGCAAATGTACTTGTCTGTCTCTGTCTCTCTCTCTCTCTCTCTCTCTCTCTCTCTCTCTCTCTCTCTCTCTCTCACACAGCAAGCGATTGTCCATCATTCTCTCTCTCTCTCTCTCTCTCACACACACACACACACACACACACATACACACACACACACACACACTCACACACACACAATTATTTTGTTACAAAAACTTAATTTCCTGCATTCTGGTGCAGGCATTTTTGAATTTTTACCCTTTAAATGCCAGTGTTTGTGATGGGCATCACAAATTATTGTAAAAAAGAAAAGAAAACACATATTCAATACATTTTTTAATGTTTACCCTTTAAATGCCAGTTTGTGTGATGGCATCACAAATTATTGTTAAAAAAAACACACAAAAAGTAAAATATTTTCAATATATCAAATGCAAAGTACATTTTTCTGGGGGGGATTGTTACAGGCTAGGCATGTGTCAATGATTAGCAGCAACACAGATTTTTTATTTTTAAAAATAAATGGTTATGATCAGGGCTGAAGTTGAATTAAAGATTTATGACTGTTTAGACTGCATTACTCTCTGTCACAGTGATCTCCTGGTTGTTCCTCACTTAGGTTATCTAACTATCGCGCCACCGCAACCAGAAACACTGGCCTGGCCTGCTTCTAAGTTCAGTGGCCTGACTGCAAAAAAAAATTTTTACTGGATGTTTACTGTTAATGCCTGTGTGTCTAATTTGATGTTATGTTTAAAAAATTATTAAAAAAAAAAATAGTAAAAAATAAAAAAAAAATAAAAATTGCTTTTTTGTAAATGTTTTCAAGTACCACCAGCAGTACCACCAAGTACCACTAGTGGTACGCGTACCACAGTTTGAGAACCACTGTATAGGCTATATCGCGCGGAGCGCGCAACATTTTTCCTTTTTTGTCAGTACACACACCCACTAGGCCAGGGGTGTCAAACTCATTTTCACAGAGGGCCACATCTGTCAGGATCCTAGGCCCGGTCCTGGCTGGACTGGGCAGGATGGTAACATTGGGCAGTACCCTTCACCTAACTTTGGGCAATGCCCTCTATCTGACATTGGCCCTCGGCCTGACATTGGCGCCCTACCACCCTCTAGTGGTGACAAACAATCGGTGCGCTCCAGTACACTGGACATCCTGACTACTGTGATAACAATAATTAATAGTATGATTAATGTGGTGTCATGGTGTGTACTGTTGTTGTCTTTCCCTTCCCTGGTGTGATGTCATGCACTGTTTTGGGTTGTTAGGAGTTGCTTTTGTGTTTAGTTGTGTTTAGTTGTTCTTTGCTTATTGTCTAGGTGTTGTTGTGATTCTGTGTTGGCCAGGTGTTCTTAATTGTTAATTAGTCGGGGTATTTAGGTGTCTGTCTGTCTCCCCTTCGTTGTGGCGACAATCCTCCAGTTACCCCCTGTTCCTCCACGTCGTGTTGCACCGTTCTCCCTCTAGTAAGTCTTAGTGTTTGTTGTTTTGTATTGTGAAGTTTGTTATTTAGTTTCTGTATTTTCCTTGTATTGCACTGGATTCTACAGTAAACATCATTCTCCAAGCTTCACTCCTCGCCTCTGCCTCCTCCATTCCTTCCCTTTCTGTATTATTGCATTCTACCTAACCCCATCGTGACAGAATGTCGCCACCAACATTAACGAATGCAGCAGGAAAGGCAAGCGATACCATCACCGTTGTCCTGGCCCTGATGGCCGGTGACATGAAGAGTTACTCACTGGCCAAATGGGGGTTCCTACTCCGGAAGATCGACCAGGTCGCCACTGAGAACCCGACACTGCAGACGGCGATGTGGGAGATGGCTGAACATGTTGCTGTCCTCATGGAGAAGCATAAGCCGAAGGCTAGTGTAGCTAGCCTGCCGACTGTTCTCAGGCTTACGGTCAGCCTAGATCCTCCCACAGCCGCTGAGGTTGCTCGGATGTCCATCGCCGGTCGGACGTCCACAGCTAACCTAGCTCCGCCGGTTAGCTTAGTGTCAAGAGCTAACCAGCCACTCCCAGCTAACCTAGCTCCGCCCGTTAGCTTCATGCCAATAGCTAACCAGCCACTCCCAGCTAACCTAGCTCCGCCCGTTAGCTTCGTGCCAATTGCTGACCGGCTGTTCCCCGTTAGCACAGCTCCTCCTGTTAGCTCCGCCACTATAGATGGCCAGACGTCCCCAGTTGGTACAGCTCTACCCGTTAGCTCCGCTCATACAGCTAACCAGACGTCCACAGCTAACATAGCTCCGCCGGTTAGCTTAGTGTCAAGAGCTAACCAGCCACTCCCAGCTAACCTAGCTCCGCCCGTTAGCTCCGTTTCAATAGCTAACCGGCCGTTTCAAGCTAGCACAGTCTCCACTGCCAGACTAGGCTCCAGGTTCAGGGTGAGCCTAGTATCTGAGACAGACCAGATGTCTCCAGCTAGCACAGTCTCCACTGCCAGACTAGGCTCCAGGTTCAGGGTGAGCCTAGTACCGGAGACGGACCAGATGTCCCAAGCTAGCCAGGCATCCCCAGCTAACATAGCTCCGCCCGTTAGCCCCGTCCCAATAGCTAACCGGCCGTCCCCAGTTAGCACAGCCCCGCCTGTTAGCCCCGCTACAGTAGCTAACCAGACGCCCACTGCCAACCTAGGCTCCAGGTTCAGGGTGAGCCTGGTAGCGGAGACAGATCAGATGTCTCCAGCTAGCACAGTCTCCACTGCCAGACTAGGCTCCAGGTTCAGGGTGTGCCTAGTACCTGAGACGGACCAGATGTCCCAAGCTAGCCAGGCATTTTCAGCTAGCACAGTTCCCACAGTGAGTCCAGGGCCCACAGTTAGCCTAGCCCCCGAGGCTAGTATGGCTAGTAAGGCCTCCACAGCTGGTCCAGCTTCCACGCCCAGTCCAGCCTCAGCTCTGGGTCCTGGCTCCTCATCCCCGGATCCTACACCACGCCTCGCCGCCGAGACCGATCCGGTCTCCACGCCCTGCCCGGCCTCTCCACCTGGTCCGGCTGCCGTGCCGGCTCCCGGCTCTTCGACGGATCCTGACTCCCCGTCTGGTCCAGCTCTGCGCCGTGATCGGCGTCCTGGTCCTCGCCGTGGTCTCCGCCGGGGTCTTCGCCGTGGTCTTCGCCGGGGCCTGCGTGGGATCCTGCTCCGGGGGTCGTCGCCGCCGCACCTCCATTCCGGCTCTCCTGAACCGGTCCCTAGTCCGGCGGCTGGAGGGCCTCTCATCCGGGATCCGGCTCCAGGGTCCAGATCCCCTTCCCGGGCTTCTACACCTGTACCCACCCCCCCTCGTCGGGCCTCGCTTCCCAGGTCCAGCCCTCCTCGTCGGGCCTCGGTTCTCAGGTTCTGCCCCCCTCCCCGGGTCTCGGTGCCCATCCCCACCCCCCCTCGTCGGACCTCTGTTCCCAGGTCCAGTCCTCCTCCCCGGGCCTCTGTTCCCGTCCCCACCCCCCCTCTCCGGGCATCTGCGCCCGTTTTCTACCCCCCTGGCTGCTATGCCCCTCCTGGGTTTTTCGTTCAGCCTCCTGGTCCCTCGTCTTCGGGTCCTCTCCCTGGGTCCTCTCCGGGGTTCCGGCTTCCTCCCTCACCTGCTTATGGACGTTGTTTTCGGGTGTCTGGAAGCCACCCGTTGAGGGGGGGGTACTGTCAGGATCCTAGGCCCGGTCCTGGCTGGACTGGGCAGGATGGTAACATTGGGCAGTACCCTTCACCTAACTTTGGGCAATGCCCTCTATCTGACATTGGCCCTCGGCCTGACATTGGCGCCCTACCACCCTCTAGTGGTGACAAACAATCGGTGCGCTCCAGTACACTGGACATCCTGACTACTGTGATAACAATAATTAATAGTATGATTAATGTGGTGTCATGGTGTGTACTGTTGTTGTCTTTCCCTTCCCTGGTGTGATGTCATGCACTGTTTTGGGTTGTTAGGAGTTGCTTTTGTGTTTAGTTGTGTTTAGTTGTTCTTTGCTTATTGTCTAGGTGTTGTTGTGATTCTGTGTTGGCCAGGTGTTCTTAATTGTTAATTAGTCGGGGTATTTAGGTGTCTGTCTGTCTCCCCTTCGTTGTGGCGACAATCCTCCAGTTACCCCCTGTTCCTCCACGTCGTGTTGCACCGTTCTCCCTCTAGTAAGTCTTAGTGTTTGTTGTTTTGTATTGTGAAGTTTGTTATTTAGTTTCTGTATTTTCCTTGTATTGCACTGGATTCTACAGTAAACATCATTCTCCAAGCTTCACTCCTCGCCTCTGCCTCCTCCATTCCTTCCCTTTCTGTATTATTGCATTCTACCTAACCCCATCGTGACACACATCAGCATTATGGTTGCCCTCAAAGGGCCAAAGACCATATAAATGTTAATGTAATGGAAAATAAATGTAGCTACACATTTACATATTGTTAAACATGGTGTTTCTGTATTTATTACTTATTCAAGTTATACATATTGCATATTCATTTGCATAAATGTAAAAATATATGTTAGCTTATGTTATTTTAACAAATAATTTTAGTTTATCAGAACCCCATATTACTCCACCAATCAATGATCAAACCATTCAAGTAAATAACAAAGAAGAATATCATCAAATACAAGCTATGACATTAAGTTTGTTCAAAACCTTTTTGTCACAGTCAAGAGGGGCAGAACTAACAACTGTGAGCTGCAAAGAACACGTGGGACAGATGTAGCAGATGTTACAAAAACAAATGGCTGCACACAACCTTGCAGAGGCCATACATCCAACTAATGGAAGATAGTTTAATTAACTTTAATTAACAGATTGCAGAATGGGTACAGTACAGTACAGCTCAATACACACAATTGTTAAGGGGATGCAGACCAGAGAAAGACTTTCGACTTGATTACATCAGGGTCCCCCATTTTCAATTCGTAATGAAATTGCTATTATGTGTCTGCATGAACACACAACTGTAACTGTACTAAAAAATTGGTCAAGTTTTGGGTGGGACTTGCTTGCGTCCCTACAGCTTCTTATTCAATTGAGCGAGATGCTCGGTTATGTCACACAGCCAGTTTGCATCTGACAGTTCAGACAATATTTCTTCAACCCTTTGTTACCTATTCCGCCTGGATCTTTTTTGTATTTTGGGCTGTAAAATTATCAAAGAATGTCTGAGGAGTAAGTGCTTTTGGCTTTTTTCCTTTGTTACCTCAGATGTTCAACATACATGTATGTGTAAGAATGTGTAATAACTAAGGCTGTCAAAGTTAAAGCTTTATTAACGCATTAACCCACAATTATTTTAACACTGCTATTTTTTAACCCAATATTAATGTAAAAAAAATATATATATTTTTTTTCTTTTTACCTGAGCTCTTGGGGGCCACATCAAATGACGTGGCGGGCCGGATTTGGCCCGCGGGCCGTGAGTTTGACACCTATGCACTAGGCTATGCGAGGCGAGCCCCACTCATTTAATATATAGTGCAAATTAAGTGTTCAAATGAAGGCATCCAATAATAGATTAACCAGTCTTTTTTTTTATCCACTTTTTCTCCCATTTTCTATATTTTTCTCCCATCCCAATTTCGTATCATCCAATTCAACCCTCCCCTGTTTCTTGCCTCCCACAAGCCGGCTGCAATGTGGACTAAGTCATACATAGCACAAGTACCCTCCGGTACTTGAGGTAACAGCAGTCGCATCTTTTCACCTGCGCAGCTCGATCTCTCAGTGGCGAGGAGTAACGCGTGGGAGGCTCACGCTGCCCCGACACTTCCTGATTCTACTGCGCAGGCGCACCAACCGACCTGTAGGAGTCGCTGTCCACAACGCCCGATCCCCACCCATCAGTTTCCCACCCCCTAATACGGCCAATGTGTATTAGTATGAACGACCAGCTAAACTGAAAGCAATGTGGAGCGCTGGGCTCGAACAGGCGAGCCCAGCGTCTCCGCATTTGTGGCGAGCGCCTTGCCCAATACGCCACGTAGCCGCCCAGATTAACCATTGTCTTACCTTAATGCAGCAAAATGCGACGTTTCGTCTTGGCATCAATGATCTTTTCTGCTTTAACTTTGTCTGTGAGATCACTTTCAATGTGAAGCAGACTGGCGCATTGTTGTTCTTAGTCAGTTTCGGATGTGATGTGCCTCATTGCTGAGAAAGACCGTTCACAACTTGAATCACAAGTTGCAGTGCTGACAGCAATGAAGGGAAAGTTTTTCGTAATTTAGATCTCATCATGCTTTGAAAACAATGTACATACAGTAGCCATAAAAAGTGTCCACGATTTGATGAACTCGGTCTCTCATCATGTCCTCTTAGAGCAAGCCCTTGTTTGCCAAGATAACGCAACATACAGCCTCAGGTGATCCGTGTAGTTATGTCCAGGGGCAGCCCGGTGCAGCTTCTAAATTACTTTGTTTATATGCCTTGGGAAAATACCGTATCTCCATTTAGCTTTTTGAAATTTGACTCAAAATAGTGCGCTGGTGTTTGCTACAAAGCGATCGGCGGGCTGAAATTCGGAACGCAGATGTTTGCTTTACTCGGGCTGCGGGATCAGGATGATCATGTGAATGATGTGATTGGCTACATTATTTAACCTGAGCCTATGCGTGATTGGTTACTGCCTGTACCTGGAATGTTAAACGCTGCCATCTAGCCGACTGACACCTTCGTCGTTGACACCTCGGCCAGCGGGCTGCAGCACAAGACACACACAATAGCCAGCAGCCTGTGCACATAATTATATATACATTAAAAAATTCCCAGCATAATATTTTGGGTAGGCATAGCCTAGCCTGGCCTTATATACCCGCCGCCTATGTAAATAGTTGCTAGTGTTTCTCACTCACTCCCCCTGCCAGTCCTAGTACTATATACCTGTATGTCATGTATGTCCCTATGCCATAGATGTCATGATGTCATGTATGTTGTGTATGTCATAAATGTCACTATGAATTGAAAATGGGGGACCCTGATGTAACCCTTGTGCCTTGTTAGGTAACTGACAGAGTTAGCACGTCAGTGCATGAAAAGATTGCATCACGTTCAAGGTCATAAAAAACTTTATTTGTAATATTTCGTTCCAATTCTTTTTTTATGAATACCACTATGAACCTAACTCAACATATCTATCAAAGATTCCAAAGATTTCCTAATTGTAACCCCTTATATTCCCGTTTGTGTTAGGGTTAGGGTTAGGGTTAGGGTTCGTGTTGGGGTGGGCACGGGCAAAGGGATGAGATTTTACCTTCTCCTAATCTTTCTGTCTGGGTAACCCTAACCCTAACCCTAACCCCCTAATGCAGGGGTCGGGAACCTATGGCTCGTGAGCCATATATGGCTCTTCTGGTGACAGCATATGGCTCCCAGAAATTTTTGAGTAAAAAATAAAATAATTTTTTTTTTTTTTTTAATACTCGTGATATTTCTTAATAATACTGTGTCATTTAAAAGTAAACAGAAATTAGTTTTGAAGATACAGCTAATAGTATCTGTAGCTAAAGAGCAGAGCTGGCGAGGGAACACAAGTGGACAGAAATTTAAAATCTTCAACCTGAAGACCAGCTGATTCTTAAAACTTGGAACGAGCTTCCTGTGACATACCACACAATGCAGCGTGAGTATTGCCGTATTGACCATGTTTGGCTCTACATATGCATGTGGGCAGTCATTCTCGCATATGAGGAACATTAAGACCAACCTACGCTCACGTTTAACTGATGGAAGCCTCAACGCCTGCATGAAGCTCAATCTCACCACGTATGAACCAGATTACAAGGCCATCAGCAAAACCATGCAGCACCAGAAGTCGCATTAAAAGTAAGACATATTTAATTTATTATATGTTAAAAATACTATATGGCTCTCAATGAAATATATTTAGAAATATTTGGCTTTTATGGCTCTCCCAGTCAAAAAGGTTCCTGACCCCTGCCCTAATGGCATGAAATAAACCACTGGGGTCGTTTTGTCCTCTAATATTGTTAACTCGTTTTTTTTTAGAGGTTTTCAAAATATAATCTTCTCAAATTCTGTAAATATATGGAAAATAAGCAAACGGACCAAATTTCATGACATAATCATCAACACAGCCACCGTTGTACACACACGCACGCACGCACACGCACACACACACACACACACACACACACACACACACACACACACACACAAAGGCTAAATACAGGAAATAGTTGCTAAGGAGGCACAAGTGGTAAACAAGACAAAGTCTTTCTCTGGTCTGCATATCCTTAACAATTGTGTGTATTGTACCCATTCTGCAATCTGTTAAATAAAGTTTTCATTCATTCATTCCAAGGATTCGAACTGGCAACCTTCTAATCACAAGCCTGCTTTTCTCAGACGTAAACGTCTCTCTCTCTCTATAATTTTGCCAAAGCTACTTACAATTTCAGATTCATTACTGAATTGTATTAATTTGTTATTTGAAATGATCTACTAAGGAAAAGGATGACTAAGGGCCCGGGCAGCGGTGCGTTCCTGATATCAACTCTGATTGCACGCACGCTAATGACGCCACATGCACGCACGCTCCTGGCGCGTGCGCTCGCTCCCGCGCATAAATGTCCCCTCGCTTGAGCACAGACTAAAGACAGTGCCTAATTGCCTCTACGAATGGAATGTAACACATATCATTCACAAGTTAGGTGTGAATGTATCTGAGAACGTATTTAACACACCCGACGACCGGCGCTATTGATATGCAAAGTAGCCCAGGTGGGTACTTATAGCGAGTTGGCGAGTGCAGCGCATTCCTGTGTGCGTGCACGCGCTTCTGCTCAAATCTTTGGCTGCACGGAGTGCAATCTCGTCCCATGAGCAACGCATCACTGGGCCCGGGTCCACCTATCTCATATTTATGGGCGCAAGCATCTTTTTTCAATGTATCCCAATGGGGAGGGAGCGTATGAGGAAATGCGCTGCAGTCGGCTTCTTTTTTCAGCTTTTTTGTGTGGCCGCACACAGCGTTTAAAGTTGAAACTTTCTGAACTTTTCAGAGCGATGCGCTGAGCTCATTTTCAGACAACCAATCACAGCCATCCATATCTACCACTCTGTTTGTAATGAAGTGAATTTCCAGCTTAAATTCCCTATCTATTACTTCTGTCTGCGTTGTGTTTACAAGCTCTTGGGATCCACTCTGTTCTAAATGCAGATAACCAGTGTTTTAACTTGGTTACTGCCTTCTATTTACCCAGATTGAAAATACGGCGCGGCCGTTGAAATGAAGCGAGTTCTGAGCAGTTTGAAAAGGAACCCGTTTTTTAATGAAAAAAGGATTTCAATTAGATGTTACAAAAAGAAATATTGTGCAATGAACCTGCAAGACGCATCCAATATGCCGGATGTTTGCAGAAATTCAGACTAATTTCTCAATAAAAAGCTCTGTCTAAAAACATGTCTCGTCTCGTTCTTCAATTCTGCTGCGTCGATTTCTCCTCCTGCTGGGTCTGTTGTGGAGAAAAAGGGTGTGTGTTTCCTGTTGCTTCCTGGGTCTCTGTTCGGGTGTGTTGTTTCTCTACTAGCACGGAGTCTTTGCTAATATCAAATTTAGGCTCCGCCTCTAGTTTTACGGCAATCGGGCGTTTTCCAAACTCTCCTCGAGTGTTCCTATTGGAGGACACTTACTCTCAACTCTCATTGGCTAACTCCTTATCGTGACGTTTTACATCGAATTGCGTCACGATGTGGATTCTAGGTCCAAACCCTTTGATCAACTGCCCCTTTGTATAGAAGAGACTGTCTGGCGTCTCTCAAAGCAGTCCCTTTGTATTGGACCATTTGCCTCGAACACTTAGGGTGAAAAATCACTCAGTTTATTACTCCCAGGAAGTCCCAACGAGACTATCTCTTCGTTTGATCAACAGCTGCCTGTCTCAATCACTCTGGTTCAGAGCCTTGAGTCCACGCAGCTGTTTCAAACCACAGATACGTCTTGTTGGTTTTGTTGAATAGAAATGGATAGCGGCAGAGAAGCCAGGAGAATTTGTGAATGCATATTACCTGTCGGTGTTGTGCCATTCTGAGCTCCATGGTATATAGTGCAATAAACACAGTTTGACTGGAATTCTACTACAGTAACCTGACACCGGAGTTGCCTGCCTGTCTTGGCTGTCTACCCACAAGAGACGGGTGTGAATGAATGAATGAATGAATGAATGAATGAAAACTTTATTTAACAGATTGCAGAATGGGTACAATACAGTACGGCTCAATACACACAATTGTTAAAGGGATGCAGACCTGAGAAAGACGTTTGTCTTGTTTCCATCAGGGTCCCCTGATGGCCATTGAGATTTGCGACAAAGCACAAATACACTAATAATAATAACTACACGAATACACTACTAAAAAGTGAATAAAAAGCAAAGGGCGAACTGTGGTGTCAGGCAATAACTATATATATAATTAATTACAATAAAGTGTATTCAAATATGCTATATGTGCAAAACCGCGGCAGGAAAAAACTATAAATAATGGCTGTAGATTTCTTTGATTGATTGATTGAAAACTTTATTAACAGATTGCAGAATGGGTACAGTCAGGGGCGTAGCTGGGGGGGGGTAGCTTAGGATGATTCCAAGGGCCCAGCACTGAGGGGGGCCCCAATTTTTTTTTTGTTTTTTTTTTTTTTACTAGACATCACTCAGGTGTATTATTGATTATTGAAGTGTGTGTGTGTGTGTGTGTGTGTGTGTGTGTGTGTGTGTGTGTGTGTGTGTGTGTGTGTGTGTGTGTGTGTGAGATATATATAGAGAGAGGGGGGGCTTTGGTAGACTATTGCATTGGTCCATTCATTGAAGATGAACGCAATGCGACATCCTTTACTAGGCTCACCCACCAACAGTGCAGGTGCTGAACTGCTGATCCGAATGTATAGGTAAAAACCATATTATGCGTTTTCATCAATAAAAAAATGGCCAAAATTTTTTTCTGGAGCTACACCCCTGCCCGGGAGTGAATTGTTTCGTGCTTTAAACATGATTTGTGCAGTCTTAAATTCAGCCAGGTCCCCGAGTTTTATGGCATGTGATTTAAAAAATAGTGTGTTTGTGTGTTCCAGATATCCTACCTTATTGATAATCAAATCAAAATAAAATGTATTTGTAAGGCCCGACAACACACGTTAATGTCCCCATGGGCCAGGTAACGGTATACTTTTGCTATGCTATACACTACAGATCACTGGCGGACTCAGGGGGGGGCAAGGGGGGCGATCGCCCCCCCTGGTGCCCCCACGGTTGAAAAATGCACGCTAAAGTGCCCTTTTGAGTGGCGGAAAAATGAGAGGGTGTGCCCTATTAGTGCTCTTCCAATGGTCTAAACTTGACCATGTGCCCCACGGTTAAATAATGTCATGCTAAAGTGCCCTATTGAGTGGTGAAAACATAGCAAGAAAATTTAATAACGTGTCTTAATGACTGCTCTGTTAGTGGATAAAATGTGATGCAGGTTACTAGGGCAGGCTTTCCCAAAGTGGGTGCCATGATGAAGACAGTCTAGGGGTGTTGCAAAATAGTTAAACCCTGCTTATATTCTAAACACATTATATGGCCATTAGCAAATATTTTCTGAGTTTTTGCAAGGAACCAATGGGCTAATATCTAGCTAACATTTAGATGTTTCTCGATCTGCACTGTCCCTATTTTCCCCCCAATGTATCCTTTAGGTTAGGTTAGAGTAAGTTAGTTTAACTGAGGCACAAAGTCCAAGCATGCTGGGAACTTGAGGCACAACTCTGAGCAGCCCCGTTACTACAATATTCCATCCATTTAAGTTGTCAGTTTTAGACACGTCCCCTCTTGAATGTTCAGATGCCAGGGGGCTTAATGCAGTCTGAGCTGTAACCCTGCACCCTACTGCTGTGTGTGAGGTAGGTAATACAGCAAGCTTTCTTTGAAGTTGCAAAGATTGAATTTTTTTACCAATTATGCATTACTAAATACTAATGTATGTACACTCCAAGTGCTTTTATTGATGGCAGTATGCAGGCCTGGACTGGCCATCAGGAGCACCGGGAGTTTTCTGGCCTGGCCTGGCCTGGCCTGTGCTGATGAAAAAAAAAAAGAAAAAAAAAAATATATATATATATATATATATATATATATATATATATATATGTATATATATATATATATATATATATATATATATATATATATATATATATATATATATATATATATATATATATATATATATATATATATATATATATATATAATATAAAAAAAAATAAAAAATTCAGGCCACATAACTTAGAAGCAGGCTAGGCCAGTGTTTCTAGTTGCAGCGACGCGATAGTTAACCTAAGTGGGGAACAACAACCAGGAGATCACTGTGACAATCAATCAATCTAATTTAATTGTACAGTATAGCACATTTAGACCTGACACATGACACATGACACATGACACACACGTCAACCAAAGTGCTTCACAGTAAGTCGCATAGCAAAAAAAAAGAAAAGTGCTAAGTCCCAAAATATTAAAAACAGACGGAGAGTATACAGAGAGTAAACAGACAGAGAGTAACGCAGTCTAAACAGTCATACATCTTTTATTAAACTTCAGTCCTGATCATAACCATTTTTATTTTTAGATGTTTGGTTTTTTGTAATGTCAGATTAAAAATGAAATACTCCCACTTTTCTGAAAAGAGTTGTTGTTAAATCTGACATTACAAAAAACAAAAAATCCATCAAAATCAGTGTTGTTGCTAATCATTGACACATGCTAGCCTGTAATAATTCCCCCCAGAAAAATCTACATTGCATTTGATATATTGAAAATATTAAAATGTTTGTGTTTTTTTAACAATAATTTGTGATGCCATCACTCACACTGGCATTTAAAGGGTTATAATTCGAAAATGTATTGAATACGTGGTGGTTATGATCAGGGCTGAAGTTGAATAAAAGATGTATGAAAGAAAAAGCATATCATATTTTTATGGCGTTTTTGAAGAGGACAATTAGTTCCCTAATGGTAAGAGTGAGTATTTCTTTTCAATTTGACATTACAAAAAACTAAAAATCCATCGAAATCAGTGTTGTTGCTAATCATTGACATTATGCTAGCCTGTAATAATCCCCCCCATAAAAACTACTTTGCATTTGATATATTGAAGATATTTACAAGTAAAGAGGCTCATTTTGGCTGACTGCTGCCAAAAAGCTGATTGCCTCACGCTGGATACAACCAGATAAGTTATGTCCGAAGGTATGGATTCTCAATTATCTTGATGTTATTTATTTGGAGATTTCCACTGCACGTGTTATAGGTGTTAATGAGGCCAGTATCGCTGTCTGGTGGGCTGTGGTGGAAAAACTAAAAGAACGCATATGACTCTGGAAATTGAGTACTGAATAAGGTATTATATTGATGTCTCACGTTGGGGTCCTGGGGCGAGAGGGGGGTGGGGGGGGGGGGGGGAGAACGAGCAAATATTCATGTATGTTGATGGTTATGGTGGTTTTTGTATTTTTGTTTTGTTTATTATTTTGCATTCAATATTGATGTATATTTTCTGACCCCCTTCTGATCTGGATCTGGTGATCGTGGGCTCTGGCTGGGGGAGGGCCGCGGTTCGGGGTCTCTGCGGGTCGAGGCACTAAAGAGGTGTGGTGTTTTGGCTCGCGGGGGGGCCGGGCTGTGGGTCCTCCGGGACTGTGGCTTGCGGTTGCCGGACCTGGAGGTGGAGGGGGCTCGGTGAGCACTTTTTTATAGTAAAGATTTTATTTTTGTGAGGTTCGCCTTTCCCTTGACCTTTAATTCCCTGTCTCCTCACCTCACTAGCCTCCACCCTCGCGTTCGTTTACTCTCGTTTGCTCTTCAGCAGCCACACCCTTGGACTACCTGTCATTTTGTGTTTGATTGGTCTGGTGCCGAACACACACTTCTAGTTCAAGTATCAATTACCTTCACGCACCTGATGTGTATTCTAATTAGCGCCCTTGTGGGCTTTAAGTACCTCGCTCTTCCCCTCTGTCCTTGTCGGGTCGTTCCGTATCATATCTCTATCACCAAACTCCTTCGGGAGGTTCTCTGTCTGTAGGCTCCTACGGGAGTTTCTGTTTCTGTCTGAATGCTGTTTTATCTCCGGCGTGAGACGAGGTGCAAGCTTTGGCCACCTGTCGCCGTTTGCCTGGAGGGAGACATTGTACTGCGCTCTCTAATCCTCTACGGGAGGTATTCCAGTGTTCCACTCCAGACCTCCGAGCCAGACGCGCTCTTCACTCCAGACGCGCATCCAGACCTCCGAGCCAGACGCGCTCTTCACTCCAGACGCGCATCCAGACGCACATCCAGACGCACTCCAGACGCGCATCCAGACCTCCGAGCCAGACGCGCTCTTCACTCCAGACGCGCATCCAGACGCGCATCCAGACGCACTCCAGACGCGCATCCAGACTCCGCGCCAGACGCGCTCTTCACTCCAGACGCGCATCCAGACGCGCATCCAGACTCCGCGCCAGATGCGCTCTCCGTACCGGCGCGTACTCCAAGCAGACGCGCACCACTCAGACCTCCGCGCCAGATGCGCTCTCCGTACCGGCGCATACTCCAAGCAGACGCGCACCACTCAGACCTCTGCGCCAGATGCGCTCTCCGTACCGGCGCGTACTCCAAGCAGACGCGCACCACTCAGACCTCCGCGCCAGTTGCGCTCTCCGAGCCGGCGCGCTCTCCTCCAGACATCTAGCCTGCGCCCTCCTACTCCTCCCTGTAAGCAGCTCCTGCCCTCGCCCTGTTCCAAGGCCAGAACCCTGTTTTCTCTGTCCCTGTCCCCAGCCCGCCTCCGCGGGCCTCTGTCCCTGTTTTCCCCTCTCTAGTCCCCTAGTCCTCCCTGTCCAGTCCTTCTAGTCCTCCTAGTCCTCCCTGTCCAATCCTTCTAGTCCTCCTAGTCCTCCCTGTCCAGTCCTTCTAGTCCTCCTAGTCCTCCCTGTCCCCAGCCCGCCTCCGCGGGCCTCTGTCCCTGTTTCCCCTCTCTAGTCCTCCTAGTCCTCCCTGTCCAGTCCTTCTAGTCCTCCTAGTCCTCCCTGTCCAGTCCGTCCAGTCCGTCTAGTCCTCCTAGTCCTCCCTGTCCAGTCCTTCCAGTCTTCCTAGTCATCCTAGTCCTCCCTGTCCAGTCCTCCTAGTCCTCCCTGTCCAGTCCTCCTAGTCCTCCTAGTCATCCCTGTCCAGTCCTCCTAGTCCTCCCTGTTCCTGCCCTTGTCCCTTGCCCTGGCCCTGTTCCCTTAGCCTTCCCCTTAGCCAGCTCGCCTCTTAAAGGCACTGTGCCTTTTTTCCCATTTCTTGTTTTCCAGTATTTTGTGTTCTCCCTTAAAGGGACAGTGCCGTTTTCTGTTGTATACAATAAATGCCCAGTTCTTGGCTTACTCTCATACCTGTCTTGTGTTGTGCGATTGGGGTCGGTTACAAACCATAACAGTACGACCCGACCAGTCGACGACCCCAGCCAGCACAGACGGTGTATGTTGAGTTTGCCTTTTTTTTTTTTTCCTCTAGTTCCCCTGTTAGTTCCCCTGTTGACTCCCCTGTTGACTCCCCTGTTAGCTTCCCTGTCAGCTCCCCTGTTAGCCTGTTAGTCTCCCCTGTTTGCTTCCCTGTTAGCCTCGTTAGCTCCCCTGCAGCTTGTTAGGCCTCTACTACCAGCATGGCCCCAGTCTGCTAGCTTAGCCCCGGCTGCTAGCACAGCCTCTATGTTAATGCAGCCTTGCTGCTGGCATAGGCCCTGTAGCTAGCCATGCCCAGGCAGCTAACCCAGTCCCTCTGCATGGCCTCCACTTTTTGTGTAGCTTCTCCCACTGCTAGGACTGCCCCTTCAGCTAGCAAGGTCAGTTTCCCCACTGCTAGGACTGCCCTTTCAGCTAGCAAGGTCAGTTTTCTCCCACTGCTAGGACTGCCCTTCAGCTAGCAAGGTCAGTTTTCTCTCACTGCTAGGACTGCCCCTTCCAGCTAGCTTGTTCTCTCATGCTGGTCCAGCCCTGTCTGCCAGCCTAGCTCCGGCAGCTAGCTCAGCCTCTATGTTAATGTAGCATTACAGCTAGCATAGGCCCTGTAGCTATCAGTGCCCTGGCAGCTACCCTTTCCCTCTGCTAGCCCCTTCCCTGTTCCCCTCTCCAGTGCCCCTGTTCCAGCCCTGTCTGCTAGCCTAGCTCCGGCAGCTAGCGCGGCCTCTATGTTATTGTAGCAGTACGGCTAGCATAGGCCCTGTAGCTATCAGTGCCCTCAGCTACCCTGGTTACCCCTCAGCTACTCTAGTTACCCCTCAGCTCCTCTGGTTACCCCTCAGCTACCCTGCTTACCCCTCAGCTACCCTAGTTACCCCTCAGCTACCCTGGTTACCCTTCAGCTACCCTAGTTACCCCTCAGCTACCCTAGTTACCCCTCGGCTACCCTAGTTAACCTTCAGCTACCCTGTCCCTTTGCTGGCCCCACTTTGGTGTGGCTTCCCCTGATGGCTTGGCCCAGTGTTTTTTTTTGTTTGTTGCCTTGTTTTTGTCCCCTGCCCCTCTGTCTGTGTTTTTGGGTCACCCGGTGGCTCCCGTGGAGGGGGGAGTACTGTGAGGTTCGCCTTTCCCTTGACCTTTAATTCCCTGTCTCCTCACCTCACTAGCCCCCACCCTCGCGTTCGTTTACTCTCGTTTGCTCTTCAGCAGCCACACCCTTGGACTACCTGTCATTTTGTGTTTGATTGGTCTGGTGCCGAACACACACTTCTAGTTCAAGTATCAATTACCTTCACGCACCTGATGTGTATTCTAATTAGCGCCCTTGTGGGCTTTAAGTACCTCGCTCTTCCCCTCTGTCCTTGTCGGGTCGTTCCGTATCATATCTCTATCACCAAACTCCTTCGGGAGGTTCTCTGTCTGTAGGCTCCTACGGGAGTTTCTGTTTCTGTCTGAATGCTGTTTTATCTCCGGCGTGAGACGAGGTGCAAGCTTTGGCCACCTGTCGCCGTTTGCCTGGAGGGAGACATTGTACTGCGCTCTCTAATCCTCTACGGGAGGTATTCCAGTGTTCCACTCCAGACCTCCGAGCCAGACGCGCTCTTCACTCCAGACGCGCATCCAGACCTCCGAGCCAGACGCGCTCTTCACTCCAGACGCGCATCCAGACGCACTCCAGACGCGCATCCAGACCTCCGAGCCAGACGCGCTCTTCACTCCAGACGCGCATCCAGACGCGCATCCAGACGCACTCCAGACGCGCATCCAGACTCCGCGCCAGACGCGCTCTTCACTCCAGACGCGCATCCAGACGCGCATCCAGACTCCGCGCCAGATGCGCTCTCCGTACCGGCGCGTACTCCAAGCAGACGCGCACCACTCAGACCTCCGCGCCAGATGCGCTCTCCGTACCGGCGCGTACTCCAAGCAGACGCGCACCACTCAGACCTCCGCGCCAGATGCGCTCTCCGTACCGGCGCGTACTCCAAGCAGACGCGCACCACTCAGACCTCCGCGCCAGTTGCGCTCTCCGAGCCGGCGCGCTCTCCTCCAGACGTCTAGCCTGCGCCCTCCTACTCCTCCCTGTAAGCAGCTCCAGCCCTCGCCCTGTTCCAAGGCCAGAACCCTGTTTTCTCTGTCCCTGTCCCCAGCCCGCCTCCGCGGGCCTCTGTCCCTGTTTTCCCCTCTCTAGTCCCCTAGTCCTCCCTGTCCAGTCCTTCTAGTCCTCCTAGTCCTCCCTGTCCAATCCTTCTAGTCCTCCTAGTCCTCCCTGTCCAGTCCTTCTAGTCCTCCTAGTCCTCCCTGTCCCCAGCCCGCCTCCGCGGGCCTCTGTCCCTGTTTCCCCTCTCTAGTCCTCCTAGTCCTCCCTGTCCAGTCCTTCTAGTCCTCCTAGTCCTCCCTGTCCAGTCCGTCCAGTCCGTCTAGTCCTCCTAGTCCTCCCTGTCCAGTCCTTCCAGTCTTCCTAGTCATCCTAGTCCTCCCTGTCCAGTCCTCCTAGTCCTCCCTGTCCAGTCCTCCTAGTCCTCCTAGTCATCCCTGTCCAGTCCTCCTAGTCCTCCCTGTTCCTGCCCTTGTCCCTTGCCCTGGCCCTGTTCCCTTAGCCTTCCCCTTAGCCAGCTCGCCTCTTAAAGGCACTGTGCCTTTTTTCCCATTTCTTGTTTTCCAGTATTTTGTGTTCTCCCTTAAAGGGACAGTGCCGTTTTCTGTTGTATACAATAAATGCCCAGTTCTTGGCTTACTCTCATACCTGTCTTGTGTTGTGCGATTGGGGTCGGTTACAAACCATAACAATTTTGTTATCCTTTTTCTCTGTGACAACTTGTTTTGACTGGTTGTGTATCCAATATATATAGGTCTAATTTATTGTCTAGTCATTGTTGTGTTAGTTTGTGTTCTTGGATGTCTGTTATGTATTATTGTCATTATTGTGCTGTGTTGTTTCTTGTTTGAAAAATGAAAATAAAAAGATTTGGTCAAAAAAAAAAACTCAGCTCGGAACTAAGCAAAATCTGCATATGGCTCGCTGATAACAAACTATCATTACACATGCGCAAAACAGAGTCCATTCTCTTCGGTTCAAATAACAAACTCAGCAAGACCGACGGCTTCTCAGTTACAGTGGGTGACAATATTGTCACAAGGAAAGATGAAATTACCTATCTGGGTTCCATCCTAGAGGCTAATCTTTCCTGTGACAAAATGGCATCCAATGTAATAAAAAAAGTCAACCAACAAACTCGATTCTTGTAACGATTGCTTGACCTTACTCCTAGAACCCACCTCACCCCTGCCCACTTTGACAACCTAGGATGGCTTAGAGTAGACGACAGAGTACAGCAACTTGCAATGGGCCTGGTCTACAAGATACACTACACGACCAAGGTACCTGTAGAGGCCTCTGCCTGGGTCCGCTTCTAGTGGTAGTCGGGGAGTGATTCCGTACGCGCTCCATCCAAATAATAGTCTCCACACCTTGAGTTCCGTTATCAGATACCACAGATATCCGATTTATTTAGAATATGTATGGGTTACATGGGAGAGGTGATCAAAGCGATCCTATTTTCCTATAATGGTTCAAAGACTATCTAAAACGTTCTAAAGCGATCAGAAGCCATCAGAAGCGTTTCCGAAGCGTTTCCGAAGCGGTCAGAAAATATTATGCTTTCCCGTGGCTACACACCCCAGCTGATTCCTATCACCCATTTATGATCTCCGCCGCGCTGTGGCTGATCCGCCTGACAGGTGATCCACCCACAGTACAACAGAGTCCATTCAATTGGTTACAGAGATAATCATAACATTCCCATAAATCATATCCTTCTATTGGTAATAGGGCAGCTACGTGGCGTAGTGGGCAAGGCGCTTGCCACGAATGACGGAGACGCTGGGCTTGCCTGTTCGAGCCCAGCGCTCCACATTGCTTTCAGTTTAGCTGGCCGTCCGTACTAATACACATTGGCCGTATTAGGGGGTGGGAAACTGATGGGTGGGGATCGGGCGTTGTGGACAGCGACTCCTACAGGTCGGTTGGTGCGCCTGCGCAGTAGAATCAGGAAGTGTCGGGGGCAGCGTGAGCCTCCCACGCGTTACTCCTCGCCACTGAGAGATCGAGCTGCGCAGGTGAAAAGATGCGACTGCTGTTACCTCAAGTACCGGAGGGGACTTGTGCTATGTATGACTTAGTCCACATTGCAGCCGGCTTGTGGGAGGCAAGAAACAGCGTTCGTGACAGGGGAGGGTTGAATTGGATGATACGAAATTGGGATGGGAGAAAATATAGAAAAATGGGAGAAAAAGTGGATCAAAAAAATAATAATAATAATAATAATAATAATAATAATAATAATAATAATAATAATAATAATAATAATAATAATAATAATAATAATAATAATAATAATAATAATAATAATAATAATAATAATAATAATAATAATAATGATAATAATAATAGTAATAATAATAATAATAATAATAATAATAATAATCCATAACAAAAACACTCATATGGCCCTTACAGTACCCATGTACATGTCAAAATACTTCCCAAAGGTCAGTGAATACCACGATCACAACACCAGAGGGAGCTCCACAAATCATGTTAAACCCAGATTCGGCTCAAACAAGGGACTAAACACGTTTCGCAATTATGCCACATCAATGTGGAACGCCCTACCCAAAGCTGTAAAGGAATGTGACTCACTACCCACTTTCAAAACCACTCTCAAAGAACACCTACGGGAGACTGCAATTCGAAACTGGTCCCTGTAAATGTCCTAACCCAACCCCCTCCAATGTACAGTAAATGGCCAAGTATGGTTTTGTCAATATTCCAATGTACAGTCCGAACCCCCCCCCCCACACATATACCCAACCTCCTCCAATGTACAGTTTTTACGTCAAATGTATATACTCTCTTTTCTGGACTCTTTTTGTATCACAAACAGTACTGTATTTGGAAAACTGGTATGTCATAAATGTATAGATGTAGCAGTACTGTCTATCTGTATGTCATGTATGCAGGGGCGTAGCTCGGACTGGGCACTTTTTTTTTTACTAGACATCACTCAGGTGTATTATTGATGCTCTCATTGATACTATGTTTGTTTCTGAAGTGTGTGTGTGTGTGTGTGTGTGTGTGTGTGTGTGTGTGTGTGTGTGTGTGTGTGTGTGTGTGTGTGTGTGTGTGTGTGTGTGTGTGTGTGTGTGTGTGTGTGTGTGTGTGTGTGTGAGATATATATAGAGAGAGGGGGGGCTTTGGTAGACTATTGCATTGGTCCATTCATTGAAGATGAACGCAATGCGACATCCTTTACTAGGCTCACCCACCAACAGTGCAGGTGCTGAACTGCTGATCCGAATGTATAGGTAAAAACCATATTATGCGTTTTCATCAATAAAAAAATGGCCAAAAAAGTTTCCACTCGCGCGCTTACGCGCGCTCGCATTCACTGGGGGCCTACAAATACATTCTTTCATGGGGCCCAGAATCTGGAGCTACACCCCTGGGTACAGTACAGCTCAATACATACAATTGTTAAGGGGATGCAGACCAGAGAAAGACTTTCGTCTTGTTTACATCAGGGTCCCCCATTTTCAATTCATCGTATGACATACAGATAGACAGTACTTTGTCATCTACAAGATGCGCTTCATGCCAGCACTACCGGCGCACTGCCAGCGTTTTTGTGAGATAGGTGGACGCATGCCCTAAACGTTTTTAATTCCTCACACATCGACTACAACAGCACGTGTGTGCGCGCGAGAGAGAGAGCGCTGCAGTTTCCCGTATCCGTTTCTTTCATATAGTGCAATAAACAGTGTCGTATGTTTTTTTCTTCCATTTAGTATCAGAATGACTTTAACTTAAAGTTTAAGGCAAAATAAACGCAAAAACGTCGCCCAATATTTATTATAGTGCTGCAGCTACTGCATTTTCGGTATGTACTGCAGTCTTCAGGGCTAATGTCTGCAATAGGGTCCAGCTGCGGCGCCGGATAATCCTCTCACTGGGCAAGCCTGTGGCAGCCACGAACCTACTTTCTATAGAAGCCTACGGGAGACTGCAATTCGAAACTGGCCCCTGTAAATGTCCTAACACAACCCCCTCCAATGTACAGTAAATTACCAAGTATGGTCTTGTCAATATTCCAATGTACAGTTTTGTTTGTACAGTTGTACAGTGTCCCCCAAACCCACCCCTCCTACCCAACCCCCCCCCCCCCCCCCCCCACTCCTACCCAACCCCCCCCCCCCCCCCCCCACCCACCCAACCACCTCCAATGTACAGTCCCCCCCCCCCCCCCCACCTACCCAATCCAATGTACAGTTTCTACGGCAAATGTATATACTTTTTTTTTCTGGGCTCTCTTTGTATCACAAACAGTACTGTATTTACAAATATGGTATGTCAAAAATATATAGATGTAGCAGTACTGTCTATCACTCAGGTGTATTATTGATGCTCTCATTGATACTATGTTTGTTTCTGAAGTGTGTGTGTGTGTGTGTGT
Organism: Notolepis coatsorum; assembly: GCF_963971535.1. NCBI lineage: Eukaryota > Metazoa > Chordata > Actinopteri > Aulopiformes > Paralepididae > Notolepis > Notolepis coatsorum. Next base: position 314,181,766 of record NC_140165.1, read on the forward strand.
GTGTGTGTGTGTGTGTGTGTGTGTGTGTGTGTGTGTGTGTGTGTGTGTGTGTGTGTGTGTGTGTGTGTGTGTGTGTGTGTGTGTGTGTGTGTGTGTGTGTGTGTGTATGTGTGTGTGTGTGTGTGTGTGTGTGTGTGTGTGTGTGTGTGTGTGTGTGAGATATATATAGAGAGAGGGGGGGCTTTGGTAGACTATTGCATTGGTCCATTCATTGAAGATGAACGCAATGCGACATCCTTTACTAGGCTCACCCACCAACAGTGCAGGTGCTGAACTGCTGATCCGAATGTATAGGTAAAAACCATATTATGCGTTTTCATCAATAAAAAAATGGCCAACATTTTTTTCTGGAGCTACACCCCTGCCCGGGAGTGAATTGTTTCGTGCTTTAAACATGATTTGTGCAGTCTTAAATTCAGCCAGGTCCCCGAGTTTCATGGCATGTGATTTAAAAAATAGTGTGTTTGTGTGTTCCAGATATCCTACCTTATTGATAATCAAATCAAAATAAAATTTATTTGTAAGGCCCGACAACACACGTTAATGTCCCCATGGGCCAGGTAACGGTATACTTTTGCTATGCTATACACTACAGATCACTGGCGGACTCAGGGGGGGGCAAGGGGGGCGATCGCCCCCCCTGGTGCCCCCACGGTTGAAAAATGCACGCTAAAGTGCCCTTTTGAGTGGCGGAAAATGAGAGGGTGTGCCCTATTAGTGCTCTTCCAATGGTCTAAACTTGACCATGTGCCCCACGGTTAAATAATGTCATGCTTCCACTACATTCTGTTGTGGAAGGACAGCTCATTCATTGAGAGACTTACACTGCATCAGGGTAAGACATTTTAAGTCATTTAGTAATATCTTTAAACTGAGACTTGATTGCTGACTTGACCAGCTGACTTGATTAAGGGGCGTGTTTAAAGCGGCCATTTTGTTTCCTTAAGTGACCCATTAAAAGCTGCTTCCTGCTTAAAGACAGCACTTGTGTACTGAGTGTGATCTCAGAGCCCTGTCACTGCTTAAAAGCAGAACCTCAGCCTCTCCTGGAATCACTCTGTACTACATTCTGTTGTGGAAGGACAGCTCATTCACTGAGAGACTTACACTGCATCAGGGTAAGACATTTTAAGTCATTTAGTAATATCTTTAAACTGAGACTTGATTGCTGACTTGACCAGCTGACTTGATTAAGGGGCGTGTTTAAAGCGGCCATTTTGTTTCCTTAAGTGACCCATTAAAAGCTGCTTCCTGCTTAAAGACAGCACTTGTGTACTGAGTGTGATCTCAGAGCCCTGTCACTGCTTAAAAGCAGAACCTCAGCCTCTCCTGGAATCACTCTGTACTACATTCTGTTGTGGAAGGACAGCTCATTCACTGAGAGACTTACACTGCATCAGGGTAAGACATTTTAAGTCATTTAGTAATATCTTTAAACTGAGACTTGATTGCTGACTTGACCAGCTGACTTGATTAAGGGGCGTGTTTAAAGCGGCCATTTTGTTTCCTTAAGTGACCCATTAAGGGCCAGGTGTTAGAAAGCACTAATTAGTGATAGGGATTTAAAGGCCTGCTGGCTTAGCGTCAGCGAAGCGTCGAGAAACGAAGAGGGACAAAGAGGAGTTTTCCTGGAGTGTTAAGTACATCATAATCCTATCTTACACTCCACTCTGAAAAATCTCCCTTTCCCTCCCACTCTGCTATTTCTCTACTTCCTCCCTGCCACTCTTGACACCACAATGTGTCTCATATCCACAATCTGCTCCCCCAGAACAGACTCAACCCACCCACGGCAGTTTGCTAGCAACCCGGCTAATCTATCCTACCCTCTTACAGCCACTAATACACCTGTCACAGTACAGGGAGGCCTATGGAATTGTCAATCAGCAGTCAAGAAAGCTGACTTCATTACTGCCTACGCCCATAGTCAAAATCTGCAGCTCCTGGCTCTAACTGAGACCTGGATAACCCCCAATAACTCATCAACACCTGCAGCATTATCTACAAACTATAACTTCACTCACACACCTCGACCTTCCAGGCGGGGTGGAGGCACTGGCCTCATGAGATCTCCTTCATGGACTACAAACTTAACACCCCTCCCAGCACTGTCACTCTCCTCTTTTGAATATCATGCAGTATCTGTCTCTAATCCTTTCAATCTCACCATTGTTACACTCTACCGCCCTCCAGGTCCGCTCGATCACTTCACAGATGAGCTGGACATGCTTCTAAGCTCCTTACCGGAAGATGGTACCCCTCTCCTTCTATTGGGCGACTTCAACCTCCCTGACTCATCTCAGTCAGTCATAGTAGTCTCCCTCCTACAATCATTTGACCTGACTCCCACTGCCATGCCTCCCACCCACAAAGCAGGCAACTCCTTGGATCTCATATTTTCCCGTAACTCCAGCATCATTAACACCACGGTAACTCCCCTACATGTATCTGACCATTCCTTCATATCCTTCTCACTAACTCTCATGCTTAACCGAAAGGTCTTCACCCCAACTCAAACCGTCTCACTCAGACGCAACCTGCCCTCCCTATCCCCCTCCACCCTCTCCTCTGACATACTATCCACTCTACCTTTGAGTGACACCTTCTCTGCTCTCTCCACAGAGATGGCAACCTCCACCCTCCTCTCAGCCCTTGCAACCTCCTTCGACAAGCTCTGTCCCCTCGTTGAGAAACCTGCCCGCCGTTCCCCACCCAGTCCATGGCTGACAGATCCAGTGAGAGAACAAAGACAGGTCCTGAGAGCAGCTGAAAGGAAGTATAGAAAGTCACGCCTCACTGCTGACATCGACACATATCACAACCTCTTGTTAACATTCTCCAAAACCATTACTAATGCCAAAGCTTCTTTCTTTCACCATAGGATCGAGGCCTCTGCCAAGAATCTTCGCAAACTGCATGCTACCATGTCCTCCCTCCTCACTCCCCCCCCACCCCCCCCTCCCTCATCTTTCTCTGCCGAAGACTTTGCGATCTTCTTTGAGGAAAAAGTGGAGAACATCCGCAGCTCCTTCTCCCAACCCCCACCCATTCCAAATGCTGAATCGAGAACCTCATCCTTCACTCTGTCATCTTTCTCTCCCATTACAGAAGCCGAGACCCTGACACTGGTAACGTCGAACCGTCCGACTACATGCCAGCTGGACCGGCTACCTTCCCCACTCCTCCAGACCATAGCACCAGACATCCTCCCATTCCTAACTGCAACCATCAACTCCTCACTCAACTCGGGGGTGGTCCCCACCTCCCTAAAACAAGCCAGAGTCACGCCCCTCATAAAAAAACCATCCCTGAACCCTACCGTCATAGGCAACTACCGTCCTGTCTCTCTTCTCTCCTTCCTTTCTAAAACACTTGAACGTGCTGTATCCAACCAACTTACTGCTTATCTCTTACAGAATGACCTCCTAGACCCTAATCAGTCAGGCTTCAGGACTGGTCACTCCACAGAGACAGCCCTCATTGCGGTCACAGAGGCACTTCACTTAGCAAAAGCGAAAGGCCTCTCCTCTGTCCTGATTCTCCTAGATCTATCTGCAGCCTTCGACACAGTCAACCACCAGATCCTCCTCGCGGCCCTCGCAGGAATGGGAGTGGCTGGCTCTGCGCTGACATGGTTGTCATCATACCTCAATGACCGCTCCTACCAAGTGTCATGGAGAGGGACCCTGTCGGCCACCCGCCCCCTGCGGACGGGTGTCCCCCAGGGCTCGGTTTTAGGACCCCTTCTCTTCTCCCTCTACACTAAATCACTGGGTAACATTATCACGTCTCATGGCTTCTCCTACCACTGTTATGCCGACGATACTCAACTCTTCCTCTCCTTCCCTCCCTCAGATATCCACGTCTCTGAGCGGATCTCGGCCTGTCTGTCCGACATCTCCGCCTGGATGACGACCAACCACCTCAAACTGAACCTAAGCAAAACAGAATTGCTCCACCTGCCGGCCAAATCCTCCCCCCTGACCGACCTTTCCATCACAGTCGAGAATGCAGCTGTGACCGCGTCCCCGACCGCCAAGAACCTTGGTGTTGTCCTCGACGACCAGTTGAACTTCTCTGCTCACATCGCAGCGACAACCAGAACCTGCCGATTCCTCCTGAGCAACGTCAGAAGGATACGCCCCTTCCTGACAAAAGAAGCCACCCAACTCCTCGTCCAATCAACAGTCATCTCCCGCCTCGACTACTGCAACGCACTGCTCGCTGGCCTCCCGGCCACTGCCACTAAGCCTCTTCAACTCATTCAGAACGCAGCGGCCCGCCTGATCTCAAACCTACCGAAGTCGGCCCATGTCACCCCACTTCTTAGGGACCTGCACTGGCTCCCCATTGCTGCACGAATCCGCTTCAAGGCCCTCGACCTAGCATACCGTGCGGCAAAGGGAACTGCTCCCGCCTACCTCCGGTCAATGGTCTCTAACTACACACCCTCAAGACCCCTACGCTCTGCATCTTCTGGCCGCCTCAGACCTACTCCTATCCAAGCTCCGGGAGGGTCATCAAAGAGAAGTCGCCTATTCTCAGTCCTTGCCCCACAATGGTGGAATGAACTACCCACCCCAGTTAGGACAGCCGAAACACGTCCAATCTTTCGCCGTCGACTAAAGACGCACTTCTTCAACCATTATCTGAATTAAAAAAAAATAATAAATAAAAAAAAAAAAAAAAAAAATCTAACCCTAACTAACCATACTGTCATGCACTTGTCCTAATAAACTAACCTACACTGTAGCACTCAACACTTTGATGAACATTGTTACTCAGCTGATAGAGTTGTGCTCTTCCTGATGGCTTGTCGTACAGAACTTGTAAGTCGCTTTGGATAAAAGCGTCAGCTAAATGACTAAATGTAAATGTAAATGTAAGTGCCCTATTGAGTGGTGAAAACATAGCAAGAAAATTTAATAACGTGTCTTAATGACTGCTCTGTTAGTAGATAAAATGTGATGCAGGTTACTAGGGCAGGCTTTCCCAAAGTGGGTGCCATGATGAAGACAGTCTAGGGGTGTTGCAAAATAGTTAAACCCTGCTTATATTCTAAACACATTATATGGCCATTAGCAAATATTTTCTGAGTTTTTGCAAGGAACCAATGGGCTAATATCTAGCTAACATTTAGATGTTTCTCGATCTGCACTGTCCCTATTTTCCCCCCAATGTATCCTTTAGGTTAGGTTAGAGTAAGTTAGTTTAACTGAGGCACAAAGTCCAAGCATGCTGGGAACTTGAGGCACAACTCTGAGCAGCCCCGTCACTACAATATTCCATCCATTTAAGTTGTCAGTTTTAGACACGTCCCCTCTTGAATGTTCAGATGCCAGAGGGCTTAATGCAGTCTGAGCTGTAACCCTGCACCCTACTGCTGTGTGTGAGGTAGGTAATACAGCAAGCTTTCTTTGAAGTTGCAAAGATTGAATTTTTTTACCAATTATGCATTACTAAATACTAATGTATGTACACTGCAAGTGCTTTTATTGATGGCAGTATGCAGGCCTGGACTGGCCATCAGGAGCACCGGGAGTTTTCTGGCCTGGCCTGGCCTGGCCTGTGCTGATGAAAAAATATATATAATATATATATATATATATATATATATAATAATAATATAAAAAAAATTAAAAATTCAGGCCACATAACTTAGAAGCAGGCTAGGCCAGTGTTTCTAGTTGCAGCGACGCGATAGTTAGATAACCTAAGTGGGGAACAACAACCAGGAGATCACTGTGACAATCAATCAATCTAATTTAATTGTACAGTATAGCACATTTAGACCTGACACATGACACATGACACATGACACACACGTCAACCAAAGTGCTTCACAGTAAGTCGCATAGCAAAAAAAAGAAAAGTGCTAAGTCCCAAAATATTAAAAACAGACGGAGAGTATACAGAGAGTAAACAGACAGAGAGTAACGCAGTCTAAACAGTCATACATCTTTTATTCAACTTCAGTCCTGATCATAACCATTTAAATTTTTAGATGTTTGTTTTTTTGTAACGTCAGATTAAAAATGAAATACTACCACTTTTCTGAAAAGAGTTGTTGTTAAATCTGACATTACAAAAAACAAATAATCCATCAAAATCAGTGTTGTTGCTAATCATTGACACATGCTAGCCTGTAATAATTCCCCCCAGAAAAATCTACATTGCATTTGATATATTGAAGATATTTACATTTTTGTGTGTTTTCTTTTTTTTAACAATAATTTGTGATGCCATCACAAACACTGGCATTTAAAGTGTACAATTTCAAACATTCCTGCACCAGAATGCAGGAAATTAAGTCCTTGTAACAAAAATGTTCCTGGTGGGGGACCCCCAGACCCCCCGCTTAAAAAGTGGCCTGACTGGAACTATATTTCGCACTATATTTCCCGGCCTGAATTATTTCCCCAGTCCGGCCCTGCTATCATGCACTCTTCCTACTATACTATGTCTTTACTACTAGGCACTCAACACTGCAGCACCCACGTTTCAGCACTGTTTGATGAACATTTTACTCAGTTGTAAGAGTTGTACCCTTCCTGCTGACTTGTCGTACAGAACTTAATGACAAAATGTAAAATGTAAATGTAACAGTGATGTGATGTAAGGGGGAAGTCCATCCAACCTTTTCATAAAGGACACAGTGGTGGGTATCAACATAGCAATACCTTGTCTCATAGGAATTGCTACCTTGTTTTTTGGCGAAGTGCCCCATTAAGTGCAGATTTATAAATATGTTGTTACTGTTCGCTACTGACCATGTACACCCACCTGCCTGTACTAATACAAAAAAATATATATATATATATATATATATATATATATATATATATATATATATATATATATATATATATATATTTTTTTTTTTTTTTTTTTTTTTTTTGCAGTCAGGCCACATAACTTAGAAGCAGGCTAGGCCAGTGTTTCTAGTTGCAGCGACGCAATAGTTAGATAACCTAAGTGGGGAACAACCAGGCGATCACTGTGACAATCAATCAATCGAATTTAATTGTATAGCACATTTAGACATGACACTTCAACATGACACATGACACACACGTCAACCAAAGTGCTTCACAGTAAGTCGCATAGCAAAAAAAATCCTAAAATATTAAAAACAGAGAGAGAGTACAGAGAGTAAACAGACAGAGAGTAACGCAGTCTCCTCTCTGGTAAACAGGAATACCCTGAAGACTCTGGCAGGAGCACTCATTCAAGGGTACTACGACTATGCTTGCACCTCATGGTACCAAAGCACCTCAAAGGCGCTAAAAACAAAATTGCAAACATCTCAAAACAAACTGGTCAGACTACTGCTTGACCTTACTCCTAGAACCCACCTCACCCCTGCCCACTTTGACAACCTAGGATGGCTTAGAGATTCAGCGGCGGACCTAGCACATTTGGCGCCCTAGGCGAGATTCACCACTGCGCCGCCCCCCCCCCCCCCCCCCCCCCCCCAAAAAAAGATTTTTTTTTTTTTTTGTAATTTTTTTTTTTTTGTAATTTTTCTTTTTTTATGGCTTTTGCCTCTTCATAGTTCTCTAATGTTAGACTTTCTTTCCTCAACGCTCAATTCTATAAACACTTGACCGATACCCATCAATGCACAGCGCTCTAGCATGTTCTGACTGTGAACACCTAAAGCTGAGGCTCAGACCGACCGACCGTTTTAGATTTTTGGCTCATTTCCCCTTATGTTAGAATTTTTTTTATGTAAAAATAATGGTTGCAGATATTGAGGGGGGCGCCAAAACTGCACAGAGAAAAAAAAATTTAAATAAATTTTTTATTTTTTTTGGTGCCCCCCTCTGGGTGGCGCTCTAGGCGACCGCCTATATCGCCTGTAGGAAGGTCCGCCCCTGCATGCTCACTTCATGCAGATGCACCTCCGAGTACTTCGAGAAACGTCCGTACTTTCCGCCAATCAGCGCGCTCTCTCTGTGGCTGCCACAGGCTTGCCCCAGTGAGAGGATTCTCCGACGCTGCAGCTGGACCCTACTCAAAGTCTGACGTCATCGCGGAGGGATATCACATACAAACGAAGCGACTGGGCGGCAGTTTCCGGGCTACATTACGTCGATGGATCACTTCGCCTCTAGTGACAATTATTGTAGCATACAAGCCAACTAGCAATAATAATCATAAAGAGTAACATCGGATAATAAAGCTATTTGAAAAAACAGTTGCTTACTCTAACTAACTGGCTGTTGCTTAGGTAGTTTGTTTTTCCGTTTCCAAGGTGCTTGAAGTGAACTGAAGACTCGTCGGGACGATGGTAAGTGACGTTATTAGCACTCATGCTAGCTCTCTGTTAGCGCTACTAGCTAGCTAGCTTCACAGCTAACGTGGTTAACACATCACTCGCACCAGTCTGAACGGTCGAGATAGATAGATAGATATTTGGCACATTATTAACGTGGAGGACCGTAATACGCTACAATTGTCTGAATTATCTGGCCGGTTAACCCGTCTGTTTGGCGAGCTAGTCGTCGGCACGGTAGTGTCTTCAGCTAACTGTCAAGTAACGAATGGTGACGAACGGTCCGTTTTATTATGAATTGAAAATGGGGGACCCTGATGTAAACTAGACGAAAGTCTTTCTCTGATCTGCATCCCCTTATTAACAATTGTGTGTATTGAGCTGTACTGTATTGTACCCCATTCTGCAATCTGTTAATAAAATGTTCGATCAATCAATCCAATCCATAACAGATCACCTCTCAGGAATATGATGCACATTCATTACAATCTCTGCAGCAGCAGCAGCAATGCCCTCCTTAAAGCTATTAAACCATTATTACTGCCATTGAGATCAAGAATCAAGAGGTTTATTATTATTTGTCACATACATGATACCATCAGGGCTGCATACAGTGAAATGTGGGGTGATCATCATGCCCACATTGATTGTGCCAAAATACAATAATACAATATAGGCATACTAGAAAAAATAAACATAGATAAATAAAATAGGTAAGAGACACAAGATATACATGGTAAAAAAAAAAGTTCCTGAGAAACTGGTTTCTACTATACAGTATACAATTTACAATTTTAACTCTTAAATGTATCTAAACTATACTATTAGTACCTCCTTCCTTCCTTCCTATAGTATAGTTATATTCTATAGAGATATATAATGTACTTGTCGGACCCAGTCAACTGTTGCCACTAGTAACACCAGCTGCATAGCAATAAGGATCGACAGGAAATATTAATAATGGAACATGTTATGTTAATGTTATAAGAAAGTTGCATAATAATATCCCGTTAGAATGACTTAGGTTGGTGGCAACAACAACGTCGGCCAATGTTGGATTATTATTTGAGACCTTTTCTCTCAAGAGCTCGAGTCGAGGTCTGTCTGCTCTCTGCAGCTTTGAATCAAGAGAGTGGTGGGCGTGGTGGTGCTGGGGTGTAAAAATAGATGTTCTATAGATGTTCTATTTTCTAATAAATGCTTAATGACTTCCATCGTATATGTACTGTATATGGCATTGTTGTGATCATACGATGCACCCCCATGAATGCGCAGTAGCCATTTGTTTTGAGTCCATTACACGGCTCGTAATAATAAAGGTTAGCTGTTGATTGTCACTCACAAATGTGGTGTTATATAGTTTTGTAAAAATGCAAAAAAAAATGGTTAACGTGATGCCGGTCTAGCCACCACGAGACATTTTGACTTCTTCTTCTTCTTGACACGTATTGCACCACTACGTTGCACCGCATTCTGCTGCTCCTCCGGAATGATCCTCGGTGCCACCCCTCCTTCCTCTCCCCTCTCTCTCTCTCTACCACAGCAGGCCTCCCTCCCTTCCCCCCGCATTGAACCAAACCATGCTTGGTGCAGTAGGCTGACGCGATCCGCAGTGCATATGCTCTGCAAAAAAAAAAAAAATTAGGAATGCGACTATAAAAGGCCCCAGTTGTTGGGTGACGAATAAATTCTTGTCCTCCTGGTGTGCCTTCAGCTTTTATCCCTTAATAATTTCTGTTTTTGTGGATAGGAGTGGGCCTCTGCCCACAAGTCTGTATTATTATTATTATGTTTGTGTTTTACACCATATGATTAGACACTGCTGCTGCTCGGCAGTGACTAATGGGGATCTTAAATAAATAAATAAAATTAGACACAAGATCTGTTTTAAAAAGTTGTTGCCACCTGCCACGTAGGGGAATTAAAAGGAGCCTACACTATTTTAATCGTCAATATACTAATATGCTCTTGTCCAGACTGCAGATAAGACATAATAATTATCAAATAATCTCCATTGACCATATTCACACGGTGGCCATTTGCTCTTATATCGGGCTCATGTTGGGTTCCCCTTACACCCTCGGTCAATACAATCGGTTGCCTGTCCTACACACACACACACACACACACACACACACACACACACACACACACACACACACACACTGGTCCTAAAAGGATCAGCTGTTTCTTACTCTGGTTCAAAGCCTGCAACACTATGTTCCTCGGTTGTTCAGCACCCAACACTGCAGCCTTGTAAATCTCCCAACACTGGACTGCACTGTGTGCACTGATCCAGACACAGTGCTGGCTTCAGCACCAGATGGATGGTGGTGGACAGAGACAGAGAGGATCCCCCCGCCCCACACACACACTGGATGTGATGGAGCAGTGCACTGCATATTGAATGCACAGTACAGACTTGCAATTCAACTGAATTTACATGAAATGGGGATGTTTTAACTAAAACATGCCACAATAGTATTTTAGTATAGTATTTACACATGCAAAAAAATGCCACTTATCGAGTTTACGCAGTTATCGATAATTGTAGATAAATCGATAAGTGGTCTCAGCCTTAACACTTTCAGAGCCCAAGCTTAATCTTGATTTACCGCTTGAATGCCCATTGCCCACCATCCACTTCAATGTTAATAACGCCTAATCTATGTTTTAAATTATGGCTATGTGTCTAATCTGCCTGTCGCTTATCAATGACTCGTTTTCCAGTCAACATTGTCGAAGCGGATTGTTTTTTTATCTGTTCATTTTTGTTTTTTTATAGCATTTTGAAAAGCCCTCGTTTTCAAGGAAAATATAAATATTCCATGATAATCGCCCTTTACCGGAATATTCTAGAATACACAAAAACGTTGTCATTTTTCGGCCTATTTATGAATCGTTTTCAAATAAACGCTAGATTATCGATAGTATATGTGTACGTATGCACGCTATATAGGCGATCTGAAAAATCGATTATCTGATTTCCTCAAAGCGATCGCCCACACACACACAGGGCGAACGCTGAGATCTCAGCAAATACAACTCTGATTATCCCAAGACTTGTAAAATAGATTCCTTACCTCAGATCAGATGTTCTCCAAAAATATCATTCCAATTCCTGATCGCCATTCCAAAAATCGATCGCTTTTATTGATCCAACGCTACATACTGTACATATGTATTCCACGCTGTTCTGAGGATCCACAATGAATCCGATCAGCTCGGGTTACATGCCTGAGAAGTAAAATGTGGATTCCGGATTTTTCTTTTCTCATCCATTTTCATTGAGTCCATTCCAAAAGGGTGTATTACCATCTGGGAGCCGATAGGGGCGGTTTTTTCACATCTGAGCTCCTACAGGGCCTGCGTACCAACGGGAGACTCGGTTGATGAAATTATGAATTCAGATCGCTAATAAAAAAATAAAACGATAATTGTCGTCGTGGGCATTCAGGCATTGGGCTGATAAAACGTCTGATCACGTTTTGGGCATTGAAAGTGTTAATACACATACACATTCTCAAGGCAACAGTTGGCCTGTATGTTCGGCCAGAGGCCTAGGCCCTGCAAGCCGAGGCTTGACAATAGTTATATAAAAAAAAAAAAGTAAAAAAAAATATATATATATATTAGTGCTGTCAAACGATTAAAATATTTAACTCGATTAATCGCATGATTGTCCATAGTTAACTCGCGATTAATCGCAAATTAATCGCATTTTTTTTTAAATTTTCTTTTTTACCTTAAACAGATCTTTTTCAAGTTCCAAGTTTTAATACTCTTATCAACATGCGAGTCAACAAATGCTTGCTTTGTGCAGCCATTTAACACAAAAGGATGACCCTCATGCATTGCAAATTTGCATCAAATTCAAAACAGAGTGATGCACAAAATAAGAAAATAATAATTTAAAACAATGAATAAAGTGTGCATGAAATAATAGGGGAAAGAAAACGTTAGGAACTTGTTACATTCACACACACAAGGGCTGATTAATCACACACCCCCCTCTCCCTCACACACACTCTCTCAGCTCTTTTTCTCTTTTGCCCCTTCCTCATCTCTATCACCCCCCTCTCTCTCTATATCTCACACACACACACACACACACACACACACACACACACACACACACACACACACACACACACACACACACACACACACACACACTTCAGAAACAAACATAGTATCAATGAGAGCATCAATAATACACCTGAGTGAAGTCTAGTAAAAAAAAAAAAAATTTAGTTAATCTTGAGTTAAAAAAATTAGTGGCATTAATAGAATCGGGAGTTAACGCGATATTAACGCGATATATTTGACAGCCTTAATATATATATATAAAAAAAGGCACAAAGTAGTAGTTATTAGTGCTGGCGATATTCAGTGTGCTACATTGGCGACCCTGTTCGTGCCTCACTAATTATAGCAGGTGTGTGTATTTCTGGCGGTGGAATATTTATACTCGTCTCTCATCACACTTCCTCAGCCTGAAGTGAAGCAAGGTTGACTGACTCGGATAGGCCCGATGACACCTCGCACGAGAGCGGCAGAAAGGTCTTCCATGAAGTAGAAAGCTGGCTCTGAGGGGGGGGGGGGGTGCGGGGGTCTGATTATGTCTCGGTTGTTTTACTAGAATGCAAAAGCTGATTTTGGAGCAGCAGGTATGACTGGACGAATTGATTCGAATCCAAGAGCTCCCGTCTGTCTTGGTCAGAGGCGCAACAGCGTTGGCGTCGATCTGTTCTGCATGTTTTTCCATTGGGTTTATCTCTTTCTGGATGGGGAAACCCTTGCGAGCACGGGAAGAACATCCACACAGAAAGGCCCGGGAGATACCTAGGGATGGGTACCGAATTCTGTACTTTTAAAGGTACTTACCGAAACACGTCGGTACTACAGAGTATCGATTCACGTGAGATACTGTAAAAAAAACAGCAATTTTTTTTACACGTATTATTATTACTTTTTATTTAATTTTTGGTCAACGTTAACACGCACAATATACGCTAGGATTTGACTTGATTCAACAACAAAGCAGTCGGGGCAATGGCAAGCCGAAAACTGTCGAAAGTGTGGTTATTTGAAGTTTGGATATTTCTTTTTCACAACTGAGATGGGTATATTAGATTTTTAGAGACTAAAGTACCCAAAAAAGGTACCGCTGAGTACCGTATCGGTTCAAATGTGAACGGTACCCATCCCTAGAGATACCCCACCTGGGTACCTGACAACCTGGTCCCCAAGCGGGAATCGAACCCAGGAACTTCGTGTTGTGCGGTGACCACTACACCACCTTGTACATGGGTGTGAGACCCCAACACCAACACAGTGACTTTATAAGCCTATTTTGCCAGGGGGCTTCTTCTGTGAGGGCAAAGTGAGGGCTAGCTTACTGCTGATTTTAGGATTGTGGTTGGAACAGATGAAATATTATATCTTGGAACAAACACGCGTATTGGCTTGCGGACACTGATGAGATTAACTACTTGGGTATAAAAATGTGGTATCAAATGACTGTGTCGCATTCGATACCCAGAATTTTTTCGATACTCGATAGTATCGAAGTAATCCGATCAATGCCATAAAACTGTAGAATTTCGATGCCCAGCCCTAGTCCCGCCCGACTATCCTGTTTCGCTCGGAAACTCATCACAGTAAGGAAGCTTGTTGGCCGCTAAATGTCATTTCATGGTGTGTTTAATGAACGTGTCTTTCCTAGGGTGAGGAGCAAGAGCCAAAACTCTAGTCTCTAATAGAGCCATATGAAATCTGTTAATTTTTTTTCCAAATTCCATTTTATTTTTTTCCAAATTCCGTTTTTTCCGTTTGAATATTTCAGAATTCTGTATTTTGCTTTGTACGCTCATTTTACCATCAGAAATGGTGTCTAATAAGTGGGAATGAATAAATGTCCACAATTTAATAAGATATAACAGTCCATTTAATAGGGCTGTCTTAAATACTTCGAAGCTTCGAAGCTTCGTTCGATGGGCATGGGATTCGAATATGAAAATAAAATTCGATTATTAAAAAAAAAAAATATATATATATATATATATATATATATATATTTTTGCTAAATCAACTTTGCCTCTCTTTGTTAACTACAACAAGCAATGCTGTTTGTTATTTAAGATGAGGTCGGACTCTGCACTGACAGATTTGTGTTCATTGTGCTGCTTTTATAAAGCCTCAAATGACGGCTTACAATATTTCATGAAAGCAAAGTGTTTTGTTTGTCTACGATTTAAAAAGGTTTAAACTTTACAGCACTGACGAAGTTGAACAAAGTGCTGTACAAGTCCCACAACATTAAAAAAAAAAAAAAACGTTTTAATTTTAATTTTTTTTTATAGTTGATTCCATTTTTATTGCGCGATTCCGTGATCGCGGATTCCATATGGCTCTAGTCTCTAAGTACCACCCTGTGGTGCTTTTTCATAAGACTGTTGATCAGAGACAGAATTTGCAGACACTTGACTCTAACCATGGTCATTTCTAGCTGCGACCAGCAGCTCTATAGCTATAACAGTTTCCCTACCGTCTAGCAGCCACTGTTTCCACACTAGGAGGCAGAGATTTGGCAAGTGTGCGTGTTCATGCCAATTGGCAAAAAAAGGGCATCGCAGTGGGAGTGGCCCATTGCAAAAGGGCTCATGACTTGTCTTCCAAATGGATTCACAGACTTGCACAACGGTTGGTCGTGAGCCAATGGATGGCTGATTAACTGTTTGTGCCAATTGGCAAAAAGGGGGCGAGGCAGTGGCCTATAACAAAAACACACAACTTCTAAGCGGTATCACGTAACATGGCAACACTTTGCGTTTGTTCTTGCCCCATGACCACGTTTCCCACAAAGGTATACAGACACACTAGGGTTGGAACGATACCACTTTTTCATGTCTGATACCGATGTCACAGACTTGAGTATCAACCGATACCGATCATACCCCCCCCCCCCTCTTAAAAACAAAAACCTGTTTAACCTAACCATCTATAAAACATCATGCTAAAACTGTGAAACCAGACTATCCGCACAACATAGGCTACACCCAGAGATCATCCATGAGTTAACACTGCTGCTGCTCATCACACGAGAAGCGTAATCTGTAAAATCCAAACGACGCCCAACAGTACTTGCTACTGCAGAATTTGCTAACTACAAATATACAGCGCACCGCCTACATGAGTACTGTAATTAATTACCATTAGTAGAAACACTTGTAAAACTGCCTGAAACAGTACACTGATGCATTTTTCACCCTTCCATAAAAAAAAGTAAATGAATAAATTCCTGTCCACACCAATGGTGTTTTTGAAAATCGCTGTCCACACAACACAAAAACACATGAACTGACCTGATGGCAGGCTACAGGGTGCTCTCCATGGTCCTGATTGACCTGATGGCAGGCAGCAAGGATCTCTCCATGGTCCTGATTGACCTTGAAGGCAGGCTGCTGGGATCTCTCCGTGGTCCTGATTGCAATGAAAAGACTCCAAAATTATATTGGAAAGAAACCAACAGTGAATCAACCATTTAACCAGTAATATTGACTGGCTAACCGGATATCCTTGCACATCCCTATTTTGTTCAACATAACAAGCTAATTGTTGGCTTATAGCTGCTAGCACTAGCCATCACACACTAGTCCCATAACACTCGATAACAATTAGCCTATCCAAATGCTTCAATATCGACTGAAAGATACTGAAGCATCAGGGAAAATAAACCTGACTCATGATACGCTTCATGTCTGGAAGAAGTAGACCTCGCCTACAAACGTCTGACACTCCTCTCTTTTCCCCAACAGGCCGACCAACTGACTGAGGAGCAGATCGCTGGTGAGTGTTGCCTTAAGCCCTGAATGTAGTAAATAGGGTTGGGTACCGAACGGTACTTTTAAGGGGCCGAGTACCGATGCACGCTAGATCAATCGTTACCAAAATGTGGGTACCTTTACATGTTTAGTATAAGAGTGTAATATGTAGGGATGCACCGAAATTTCGGCCACCGAAATGAATCATTTTTGGCCTTTCGGCATTCGGTTTTCGGCCAACTGTTTCCTATTTTCGGTATCGGTTTCGGCCAAGAATTTCCCATTCGGTGCATCCCTAGTAATATGCTAGACAAGAGGGAGCATTTTCCACAAATATATATATATATTACTGTCCCGTCTCTTGGGTCTTTAGAAAGACCAGATGAGGTCAGAGAAGTTTGATCATATTTACTGAAGATGGCCAGATAATGTGGATATTTAAACATTTACTAACGTAATACATAATCATGTGATTTATTCTGTGTGTTGTATTACAACAATAGATAAGAACATTTTCAAAATTAACAACAATGTTGAAATTGAGAAGTTTGGACTTAACCTCTTAAGCCCTAGCCATATTTTGAGAAAATCCACCTAAAAATACATAACTAAGTCAGGGTTTCCGTTATCCGGTAATTACCGTTTTTACCGATAAAATCTGTTGGAAGTCCGACATTTAAATCTCTCCGGTCATAATGTCCTGCGCGCATTCAAGCGCGTGCTCGGATTGCATGCCATAGACTGCCCGGCCACCAGGAACCGGTATCGGTTCAAATGTGAACGGTACCCAACCCTAGTGGTAAAGCTCTCGGTCCTCGACCACATCTCCTCACTGGCCTCACACCAGGCGTGGTGAGGTGAGGGACAGTTTATTTAACCTGGCAGGAGCTACGAGGCTCTGGGCCATGTGGCCGTTGAAATGCTCCTTTCCAGCACATGGTAGGGAGTAGCTGGCATACCGCCACACACACACATGACACAGCCTGTGGTCTTAACGACCCATCCCTCTACTCTGTCCGTTTCATTTGTTTTAATCGCATTGGATGGACCGCTGTTGGGTCTTTTTTTATCCTTGTTGCTTTTGGATTAAAAGCGCATTTTACGGCAGCGCTGGAAGAAGTGCACGTATTTCTGTGAGGGATGCTTGATTGTAGGGCTGTGGATTGGCAAGAATCTTGCCAAAGAAGGTGGCGTCCTTCGTTGGCTTGAGTTGGCCTTGCAACGTGAAGAGAGAGATCCCTTTTTTAACTCTTTCTAACTTCTTGCTGAAAGGACCGCTGCACAGATGGCACGTATTTGTACTACATGCAAAAAGCTGCATGCTTTCTAACCCAAGCTGCATGGAATTGGCATAGAGTGGGCCTGTCTGCAGGGGAGGAAATTAGGCCACTTTACTCGCCAAATGAGAGTATTTTTTTTTGATCCACTTTTCTCCCATTTTCTATATTTTCTCCCATCCCAATTTCGTATCATCCAATTCAACCCTCCCCTGTCACGAACACTGTTTCTTGCCTCCCACAAGCCGGCTGCAATGTGGACTAAGTCATACATAGCACAAGTCCCCTCCGGTACTTGAGGTAACAGCAGTCGCATCTTTTCACCTGCGCAGCTCGATCTCTCAGTGGCGAGGAGTAACGCGTGGGAGGCTCACGCTGCCCCCGACACTTCTGATTCTACTGTGCAGGCGCACCAACCGACCTGTAGGAGTCGCTGTCCACAACGCCCGATCCCCACCCATCAGTTTCCCACCCCCTAATACGGTCAATGTGTATTAGTATGAACGACTAGCTAAACTGAAAGCAAATGTGGAGCGCTGGGCTCGAACAGGCGAGCCCAGCGTCTCCAGATTTTGTGGCGAGCGCCTTGCCCACTACGCCACGTAGCCGCCCCATGAGAGTATTTTTTACGTTTGGCGAGTTATTCATGAAGACCACTCGCCAGTCTGGCGAGTATACAAAATGAAAAAAAACATTATGCAATCACGGTCACTGGCTTCTGAGTGCTCGCTTTGTTGACAGCGCCATGAGAGCACTGCACAAGACCCGCGGACATATAGAATGTTTAATAAAAGTTCCCGCAGGACTGGCCAACCCACGAACATATAGAATGTTTAATAAAATTTCCTGCGGTACTGGCCATCAGTCAAGGGAGCACTCGCAAACAGATAACGGTAAACACAGCATTGGGCGGTCAGGTGGTGTAGCGGAGATTGCGTTTGTCACCAACGCCGGAGACGCTGGACTCGCCTGTTCGAATCCAGCTCCCGGCGTTGTCACCAGCTTGGCTGGCCGTTCACACTAATACAATTGGCAGTATTAGAGGGTGGGAGAAGCTGGCGGGGTGGGTCCGGGTCGTTGTAAACAGCGACTCCTACAGTTTGGTCGGGGCGCCTGCTCAGCGCGGATAGGATCTAAGGGGGGTAGTGTGATCCTTCCACACGTTACACCCTCTCAGTGAGAGTCCGCGCTGCCAGGTGAAAAGAAGCGGTTGCTTGGCTGGACGTGTGTCGGAGGAAGCACGTGATAGCCTCCACTCTCCCAGACCGACTGTGGGGGGTAAGTGCGCAGCGACCAGGAAGGGGATTGGGAATTGGCATAACGACTAACATTGGGATGGGATAAAATCAGAGGAAAAGGGAGGAGGGAAAAGATTAAAAAAAAAAAAAAAAAAAAAAAAAACACAGCAGAAGATGGAAAACAGACATCTAGAAGTTTTTATTATTCCATAAAGCAGACCAATACGGGACATCACTGCTAACTAACGCCCCACTGCTTCTGCCACCGTGTTCCTAAACAGAGTTCAAGGAGGCCTTCTCGCTCTTCGATAAGGACGGCGATGGCACCATCACCACCAAGGAGCTGGGCACCGTGATGCGCTCGCTGGGCCAGAACCCCACCGAGGCAGAGCTGCAGGACATGATCAACGAGGTGGACGCTGATGGTGAGGCAGACACACTATACACACACACACACACACACACACACACACACACACACACACACACACACACACACACTAGTACACCCACATACATACACGCACATACACACACACGCACACACCATATATACACATACTAGTACACCCACATACATACACGCACATGCATACACAATTACACACACATGCACATATATTAGGGGTGGGAATCACCAGAGGCCTCACAATACGATATTATCACGATACCATAAGTCACGATACGATAGTATTGCAATTCAAAATATATTGCGATATGCCGAGTATTGCGATATTAATATTGTGATATATTGCGATTTATTACCCGTTTTCAGTTGCAAAGTAAAACTTTGTCGACATGTTTTATCTAATAAAATAAAGTTTTCAGTCTGTTCATCTCACTTCAATCATTTTTATTGCAGCAAATGGGATTTTCTCAAGCAGACAGATGTCAACACTGTAATAATCTGTGTTGCATGTACCTGACAAACTGAACCGTTTGTATTACAGTCATATTCCAACTTAACTGAATGCACACGTGTGTGTGTGTGGACTACTGTACTATTACAGGTATTGAAATGAACAATGCAACTTCCTTATACAAAAAAATACTTGCCATCCTTGTATCGATACAGTATCGCCACGCAAAGTATTGCGATACTATACTGTATCGATATTTCCCCCCACCACTAATACACACACACCATATATACACATACATCCACATACATACATGCACACCATACACACATACATACACACACATGCACACATATATAAATACACATACATATATATACACCATATATTCACTCACACGCATACATGCACACCATACACACATACATACACACACCATATATAAATACACATCATATATACACGCACATACATATATATACACCATATATTCACTCGCACACATACTCACCATATATACACACATTAATATGGGGGCGACTGTGGCTCGGGAGGTAGAGCAGTCGTCTGGTAATCCGGAGGTTTCCGGTTCGATTCCCGGGCAGCATGTCGAAGTGTCCTTGAGCAAGACACTTAACCCCTAATTGCTCCCGATGAGCAGGTTGGCGCCTCGCATGGTCGCTTACGCCGTCTGTGTGTGAGTGAATGGCTAAAATGTGAGGAACAAAAATTGTAAAGCACTTTGGATAAAAGCGCTATATAAATGCAGCCATTTACCATTTACATACACACCACCACGCAAAGCGTGCACTCTCTCACACACACTGCTCCGGTCACGCATCCACTTGACTCAAAATACAGCATCTCTGTATTATTCTAGAAGTTATCGATACTAATAAAATGGGAGTATTGAGCCGTTTTTAACAGCTGGGTATTGCGATACCTTTCTAGTATGGGTGTATTGCGCAACACGAGTGTATCCCTTGACTGTCCTGCCTTGTGGTTTAAGATTAGGAATTACCTTGGGGATTCATTTGACTACAAGAGGGAATATTAACGCCACGGCTCGAGCACTTGTGCGCTGCGATAACAAACCACCCATGACTGCAGTGGGCTGCGTGTAGTTTGCTACGACCCCTGAGGCTTTGGCTATTGATTCTGCCCGGTCTGAATCTGCACGGAGGGCCTGCTTTGCATAAACACTTTGGGGAGAAGGATTTGCTCTCGCCTCTCTCCAAATCCCCCCCCCCCCCCCCCCTGTGCTGGTAATGGGGCCCGGGTGACTCATGACCCTCTCGTCCGCCTCGCACTCCGCAATGTCGCATGATTGATTGATGTCTTTTATTGATGCGATAAAACGAGGAGTGCGCAATACAATGCAAAGAATATTGATCAAACGGATAAAAACGCAATAAAGCCCTGGAGCTCGTTTCCATTGTCTAATCCCAATCCAGCTTTATTTATATAGCACGTTTTAAAAACAACAAGGTTGACCAAAGTGCTTCACAATCTAACCATAATATAGTATAATAAAAAAAAAAAGCAGACTACATTTTTTTAAATTGTAGGGAGAACAAATGGGTTTTTTAAGATGGGGCTTAAACATTGGGAGCGTTGGGGCCAGCCTAATGTGGGGGGCAACTCGTTCCACAGTTTGTGGTCCTTTTGAAATGAGACGAGTGAAGTGAATGTATGTGAGCGCGTGTGTGTGCGCAGGGAACATAAACCAAGATACAATATGAATAACTTCATACAAAAAAACAATACTTCACATCAATAGAGACCTCGTCAAACAACAATGACCCTACAGGGGTTCCAATACTTAAAACCAATACAGGGGACAGAAAAATTATTGCAGATTAAGAACCATTTTGCAGCAATCTTTTTAAGGAGGTCTTGAAGGTAAATCTGGAAGTAAGTACCCTTTTTATATTTTCAGGTAGTCTGTTCCATAAAACATTTTTTTAAGATTTAAATTTGAAGGGTACAATGTTGTGTGTGGAGCTTCCTCTGCCCAGTTGTTGTTTTTAGTGATCACGGTCATAGACTGAACTAAACCTGTCATGTGCCCGAACTGTCGGACGTATACCATGCGCTCGTCTCGTCCACCGTTAACGGCTGTTTCCCACACAAGCGGACTGACCGCCCGCTCGCCACCTCGCCTGGGCAAACTGACGGTTCCACGAGATTTTGGATTGTAGGAAAGTGACCCAGACTGTTCCTTGGCGCCTCAAACTCTGTTTTACTTTGGAAATGTTAATTCGATTTTTGAAAAAAAAAAAACCCTATTAGAGTTTTGTGTTTATTTAGGTTTTTCACAGAAAATTATGAATAAGTAACCTGAGCGTATATAATGGGCCTGTAGATTACCAGGCTATGTGGCTCTGGTTTCCACAGGAATTATTCATATATTTGAAAATCAATGCCCATCCCAAAGTTCGCACAAGGGCCTTGGAAGTGCTTATAGTGCTTGATTTGTCAAAAAAAAGTCAAGGCCTGGAATTCCTTAAACAACCAATTTTTTTAACAAGGTGCTTAAAAAGTCA
The DNA here is from genome assembly GCF_963971535.1 of Notolepis coatsorum. Classification (NCBI taxonomy): domain Eukaryota; kingdom Metazoa; phylum Chordata; class Actinopteri; order Aulopiformes; family Paralepididae; genus Notolepis; species Notolepis coatsorum. The sequence continues at coordinate 314,203,791 of NC_140165.1, forward strand.
TTGAAATTCAAATCAACCATTCACATTGAAAGTTGTTCATCCATGATAAAATTGGTTCTGAATCAAGAAATATTATTTTCTTAATCTCATTGACGGAAATAGGTTTTAAGCCATACATATTGGATCTGATTTTCAGTTCAATTAAAAAACGCATTTGTGGGTGGCGCAGTGGGCAAGGCGCTCGCCACTAACTCATGATGATATGCTGGTATCGTGCCCAGCTCTCTGCGTTGCTTCCGCCTTGGCCGGCCGTCATACTAACACAATGGACCTGTCTCAAAACCCTGCCCTCTTTTCTTGATCCTCCAATCACAGCTGTCGCTTACCTCTGACTTCCATTGGAGGATCAAGAAAAGGGGCAGGGTTTGAGATAGGTCTATTGGCAGTGTTAGAGGGTGGGAAAGCCGGTGGGTGGGGATTGGACGTTGTGGACAGCGACTCCTACAGGTCGGTTGGGTGACTCCTGTACAGCAGAAACAGGAAGTATCAGGGGCAGCGTGAGCCTCCCACGCGTTACTCCTCGCCACTGAGAGTTAGAGCTGTCTGGTGTAAAGATGCGACAGGCTGCCTCCTCGTGTACTGGAGGGGACACGTGATGCAAGGCTTCTATCCTCACTACAGCCGACCAGTGGGGGGCATAGTCTAGCAACGTTCAAGACAGGGGAGGGGAGAATTGTAATTACGAAAATTGGGATGGGAGAAAAATAGAAAAATAAGGAGAAAAAGTGGATATAAAAAATAAAAACGCATTTAAAAATGAATTGTATCCTTTTAAATACCATTTAAAATGGAAAATAGTGCTTAGAAAAGTCCTTGAATTTCATTTAGCAATGTCTGTGGGAACCCTGCCATCCCTACCAATGACCTTGGACAATTACATTTATGAACTGCAACGACGTATTCCTTAAAGCTAGAAGCAGTGTGATTGTGACGTCTTCAGCAGGACTTACTTACACTCTGCCTCCTCTGTGTCTTTCTGTCTTCTCTTCGTAGGTAACGGCACAATCGACTTCCCTGAGTTCTTGACCATGATGGCGAGGAAGATGAAGGACACAGACAGTGAGGAGGAGATCAGAGAAGCCTTCAGAGTCTTTGACAAGGTGAGGGACGAGTGGATGGATAGATAGCCGGATGGGTGTAGCATCGCCTGGTGTACGATAATTATCGTATTTCTATGATACTTTTGCCCTTTGTACGATAATTTATGCCAAAAGTCCCATAATGTACATCATTTTAGTTACTGTCTACTTATTCACGTCCCCTTTGCCTTAACCCTTTCACTACCACACTACAGAAGGTTAACCCTTTCACTACCACACTACAGAAGGTTAACCCTTTCACTACCACACTATAGAAGGTTAACCCTTTCACTACCACACTACAGAAGGTTAACCCTTTCACTACCACACTACAGAAGGTTAACCCTTTTCACTACCACACTACAGAAGGTTAACCCTTTTCACTACCACTACAGAAGGTTAACCCTTTCACTACCACACTACAGAAGGTTAACCCTTTCACTACCGCACTACAGAAGGTTAACCCTTTCACTACCACACTACAGAAGCTGAAGGTTAACCCTTTTCACTACCACACTACAGAAGGTTAACCCTTTTACTACCACACTACAGAAGGTTAACCCTTTCACTACCACACTACAGAAGGTTAACCCTTTCACTACCACACTACAGAAGGTTAACCCTTTCACTACCACACTACAGAAGGTTAACCCTTTCACTACCACGCTACAGAAGGTTAACCCTTTTCACTACCACACTACAGAAGGTTAACCCTTTTCACTACCACTACAGAAGGTTAACCCTTTCACTACCGCACTACAGAAGGTTAACCCTTTTCACTACCGCACTACAGAAGGTTAACCCTTTTCACTACCACACTACAGAAGGCTAACCCTTTTCACTACCACACTACAGAAGATTAACCCTTTCACTACCACACTACAGAAGATTAACCCTTTCACTACCACACTACAGAAGGTTAACCCTTTTACTACCACACTACAGAAGCTGAAGGTTAACCCTTTTCACTACCACACTACAGAAGGTTAACCCTTTTACTACCACACTACAGAAGGTTAACCCTTTCACTACAAAGTTTATAAAAATCCCATGGAAAATTTGTTTTGTAGAAAGGTTTTTGTAATGTGTGTACTGCAATAATTCAGCGTGATTATCCAAAATGGCCGTCCCCCACTCTCACCTGCCCGTCTGGGATCGCTTTCGGAGCAGACATTTCTTTGCTACAACGGTGATCAATCATTTTCACCATCAGCGGTGATTGGTCAGTTCGGGACCGTTCAGAACCGTACGTGGTCACTTGGCGGAGTGGCCTGTCAAATGACGCTCGCCGGATATATCGTCTTGTAACTCGAGAACCGAAGCACGCAAACTGTTTTCCTGAGGAGAATAATGATACAATAATACACCAAACTGTCCTAAGACATGGGCAGTGAGAGCTCCACTGGCTTCCCAATGCTGCACGAATCCGCTTCAAGGTCCTTGACCCAGCATAACGTGCAGCGAGGGGAACGGCTCCAGTCAATGGTCTCTAACTACTAGGGATGTTTGATATTGGCTTTTTTTTTTTACCGATATCTGATATACCAATATTGTCCAACTCATAATTTCCGATACCGATACCACCCGATACTAGGGATGCACCGAAAAATGTCAGCCGATACCGATTGTTCAACTATCACAATCGGCCGATACCGATACCGATATTTGTGGCAATTTTTTTTTATAATTATAAATATTTTATTTTTTTAATGCCTTTTTTTTTAATCTTTTTATGAAACTACTGTATATTTTTGTATGTCTCTAAATGTTTTGCTGAATTGAAAATGGAGGACCCTTATGTAAAAAAAGCCAAAAGTCTTTTTCTGGTCTTCATCCTCCAGTCCACTGTTGTTGTATTGAGCTGTACTGTATTGTACCCATTCTGCAATCTGTAAATAACTCTCTCTCTCTCTCTCTCTCTCTCTCTCTCTCTCTCTCTCTCTCTCTCTCTCTCTCTCTCTCTCTCTCTCTCTCTCCGTCACCCCCTGCAGGACGGTAACGGCTACATCAGCGCGGCAGAGCTACGGCACGTCATGACCAACCTGGGGGAGAAGCTCACGGACGAGGAGGTGGATGAGATGATCCGTGAGGCCGACATCGACGGAGACGGACAGGTCAACTACGAGGGTGAGACGCTTTCTGTGGACATTACGCTGCCTCTGCTCTCATCTCCTCTCCTCTCCTGTTGAATGATTTAGTGGCCTGCTCCCCCTCTCTCAGTGCAAATGTGAAAGAAGAAGATGGCTGAGACGATATGCCATTTGGAAGAATCTATAAATCGGGACAAATTGATCGATAAATATCTATTTTTAATTATTATTATAATATTTTTTAATTATTATTTAAACAACTAAGTTATGTTTATTTTGCAGCAATTCTTTGTCGTTGCCGCCATCTTTAGTGTTACAGATTTCCCTGTTCAAAACTTTTTTTCCCCCCCGAGTCCTTGTGTTTTTAGCCGAGTCCTTGTGTTTTGACCCGAGTCCTTGTGACTTTGTCAGAGTCCTTGTGTTTTTACCCGAGTCCTTATGGAGCAAGGAACCTTTTGTTGGAACATTGCTGTGCCAAGTTTTACTTTAGAAAGAAAAGGAAGAATGGATGATAGTCGAACCACTCGACTAACTAGTCCTGAATCTTTCATGTTTTATCTTGTGGATGCTTTCTTCTTATGCCTTGTTTTCTTATGCCTGTGTTTCTGATACATTGATTTTTTTCTTCCTTGCAGAGTTTGTCCAGATGATGACTGCCAAGTGAAGAGGGCCGTCACCTTTCTCTCTCACATTGCTTGTCCTCCTAAGATCACTCTGTCTTTAAGAAAGAAAAAAACAAAAAAAATACAATTATCAAACCAAAACTATAAAACTCTCGCCCACCCCCTTCCCAACCCCTCCAAAAAACAAGAAAAATCACAAAGTACTAAATTCTGTAATTGGCTTTTTTTCCTTTATCAAATCCAACTACTTCTGAGGTATCTGTTTAAAAGTTCACCTACAGAATAACCCCCAGAGAAGTTAATGGACCAAGCTTTCAGAGGGCTGAAGCCACGCCCCTCCCGCCGGACCAAGGCTCTTACAGAGTCGCCTAGATCCCGACTAGTCTCCTAGATCCTGACTAAATTAGAGGAAAGAGCAACACTCTGAAGGCAGAGGGCTAGGAACCCGTGCCAGAGATTGCTCAGAAAAACCTGATTTGAGTCTTTCCGCACCCCCTCCCAAAAAAAATCTAAAAGGAGAATTCAACATCTCTCGCACAAATGGCAGTGCTGATTTCTAACACTGAATGGGGTCGTAAGTATTCCTCTTGCATGCGCCCTCGCCAATGGCGGTCTCTCGTCACGGCGGGGTGATTCTGATCTTAGTCGGAGGTAGCGGTTTGGATTGTGTACACACTGGAGGTATATACGTGAATATATAGCTATATATCTGTAAAATACGTGTCACTAACGGTTAATGCAAGGACGTGATGTTTCAGTGTAGGATGTTGCATTGGGTGCTGGGTCGAAGGCGAGGCTTCTTCCCACCTCGAACCGTTTGCGAGGAGATCTAAAAGAAGGTATCTTTTTTTTCTCCCTCCCCCGCTATATATATATATTTTCACATTTCACATTTTTTTTCTGGGAGAGGCTGTTTTTGTCTTTTCGTTTTTTCGGAGACGTGGGCTTTTTAAACTCCCTGCAGCGCTGATCTGGAGTCGGGTTAGGTATGTGTGGTTGTACAGTTTCAGGATGTTCATTGTGAAAACACACTCGGAGAAAAGGCGATCGCTGTAAAGATATTTAATCTGCTGAACGGATATCCCGATGAGACGATGTTAATGTTATGCTTTTTAAATGTGTTTTATCCAATAATATTGTATTGATTACAAACTTTGGTCACAGTATATATATATATATTGGTGTATCGTAAAAGTTTGCATTGCTTATTGTTGATATAGTATATGACCTGTGACATGTTTTCTCCTTGGTTTTTGAAATGTGCCATAATAATCTAAAAGCCTCAACCTTCTTGCAAGATGACTTGTAGTTAATTAGACTATATAAATTAATATACTAAAAAGAATATATATATATTCTACAAACATATATTTGCACTTTGGTGTAAACCATATATCGATATTTAAATATGTTTTTGTTCTTAAAGAAGAAGAAGAAGAAGAAGAAAAAAATAAACCAAATTTTGCTGTCGTTGCTGCTGCTAGAACCACCCGTTCGTCTCGCCCATCTCTCGTTATCGTCGATGTGTCCAATCTTCACGTGGTAGTCCGGTGATCCAAGCTTCAATCTGCTTGCTGTTCTACAGAGCGGAACGCATATACCATATCGCAAATACTGGTGTATTTCTCTCTTTTTTTTTTATTATCTCCCCTCCCAGAGGGTTGATATCTTTCAAAGGGGACATTTAGAATCGGTATTTCAGACGGGGGATGAATTAGGGGGTTTTAGCGATGGATTATACGGGGTTGGTTTTGAGAGGTCCGTAACGGTTTGATCTTAATTTTAACGGACGGGCTAAAGCGGGGGTTACCTCTAGCGGTTCCGCTGAGCTCTTGAACTTGAGCCTCAGCTTTTGTTTTATCGAGGCTCTTTAATCGGTTACCCTTGATTTCAATGTCTGAAAGGAAATGCGTTATGGACTGTTAACTTCTGAAAGTAGCTTAGAATTAAAAGATGTGAAATATTGTTTTCCAAGAATCAATAAATTGATTGGACTTCACTCCACTTTACCAGTCTCCAGTTGTCATATTGTGTCTTGTATTTACTTATTTTTTTTTATTTTTTTTTCTACATGTATACTAGTGGATCCTCCATTTGTACTAATCTAGTTTAAATTTGAAACCGCTGCATCTAGAACATCTCGTGAATCTATTAATTACAAGGCAGTGGCTCGGGAGGTAGAGTAGCCGTCTGGTAATCCGGAGGTTCCCGGTTCGATTCCCCGGGCAGCGTGTCAGAAGTGCAAGACACTTAACCCCCTAACTGCTCCCGATGAGCAGGTCGGCATCTTTGCACGGTGTCCTCCTCCGCCGTCGGTGTGTGAGTGAACGGGTAAAATGTGAGGAACAAATTGTAAAGCGCTTTGGATAAAAGCTGTTCTATAAATCCACCAGTTACCAAGGTAATTATTTAAATATTTGTACAACACTTGTATATTCTGTATAAATTTATATAGAATATTCTCCACAGTGTTGTCAGTCTCTCTCGTCTTGTCACCACAACAGTATGTAGGCCCTGGCTGTCTGCTGTGAGGGAGCAGTAATCCCGTCTTGAAGCCGTCTGCCGCAGCCTCAGACTGGGTCATCGTCGGTCACCCCGGTCCCTAAGAGGAACTATCCTTGTCCCGGGCACGCGCTATATTTGGTGGCTCATGGGATTTCGCCGCAAGAGCCTCCGGTAATCCGGGCCTGCGAGAGGGTTGCAACCCCCCCCCCCCCGTCCACAGCCACTCTTCCTGCAGCTGATGAGCGTGGCTCACGGTTTTTAGCGCAAAGGTTTCTATCTGGGGCAGGTAGACTGGCTAATCGTGTGTGTGTTTGTACGGTAAGGAGATTATGTGTCGATGAATCGGGAACCAGGAGCCCGCTCAGAAGGCCAGGACGGTCAAGATTCAAGAACCATACCATGATCGTAGCCACCGATCATCCCGTTCAGATCGGGCAGTTGGGTGTGTAGGCAGACGGATAAGATATCCCACGGGAGGTGTCCCGTGCAGACTACTAATCGTCTGTACTACTAATCAGACATCGGAGTCAAAAAGGTCTTTATTGCCAAGTAGTTTTCACATGCATGGCGTTTGATTTGGTCGTTTTTGGTGCGACATTTAACGGACGGACAATTAAGGTCGAAAAAAATCAAATGGAATATAAACTATTAAAATAGAAGCACAATAGAAAAATAATACCTGATGTGTTGTTATTATTATGAGGGAATTCTTTAGCATTTTTTATTTTATTTGACCAGGAAGATCAATTGAGAACAAAACTCTCATTTACAATGATGACCTGGCAAGAGGCCCCAGCAGAAGTGTAAAAAAAAAAACTATACGCATGAATCCGAGATACGCATCCAATGAGGTAGAGACAATGAACTTAAAAACAGCCTAAATAACTATCAATATATAGAGAGAGCGGAGAAGGGGAATCTACATGTACAAAAGTCAGCTTTTCTTGATGAATTGAAAATGGAGGTCTGCATCCTCTTGGCAGTTGTTTGTATTGAGCCGTACTGTATTGTACCCATTCTGCAATCTGTTAATAATTAAGTTTTCAATCAATCAGCTCACCTCCAAACCCTTGTCTCGCTGCCACCTTTGTATCCGTTTATATATCTATGGTATCCGTCATTGGGCACCTAAAGGTTTCCCTGTTGTGACGTGAGGAGCTGCTAACACTAGATGGCGACGTCTTGTTAAGTTTCAACTAAACCAGCAGCTCTTCAGAGAGAGAGAGAGATTGGTTGTGTACACTGTATGTAAGATTTGGAGATTTCATAATCATTTTGTAATGACCAATTTTGGATGACCAATTAAGTCATAAAAGAGGACACATGCTTTTCAACAATTGTAGAAGATGTCAAGATGTCTGAAATCAAATTGTAATTGTTTATTTTCCAGTACGTCTTTCTTCCCTTGTATGTGTAGCAACACATTTTGAATTCATTGTCTTTCCCTGCCCGTCTACACACACCCAAAAATAAACAAGAGTGAATTTGCAATAGCTGCAGCCTTGCCCCCTTTTAGCCAATTGGCATCAACCACACTTAATCAAATCAAATGTATTTGTAAGGCCCGACAACACACGTTAATGTCCCCATGGGCCGTACACTTTTCTTTAAACAATTCAAGAAGAAACATCACAATAAGTCAAGAACAAAACAAGAACACCATAAGGTCCAAACATTTTTAAATAAATGCAACACTTTGTAGTGGGCGGAGATGGAGCAATAAATACATGTAGTGAGCATATGCATACATGGTGACAGTAGAATCATAGTGTATAAGAAAATTGTGAAATAATAGATGGAACTACTGCAAGCGTATATGGATACAGGATGAGATACTTAAAGCGGCACGGTGGTGTAGTGGTTAACATTGTCACCTCACAGCAAGAAGGTCCAGGGTTCGATTCCCGCTTGGGGACCAGGTTTCCATGATGCCAGGTACCCAGGTGGGGTATCTCCCAGGCCTTTCTGTGTGGAGTTTGCATGTTCTCCCCGTGCTCGCAAGGGTTCCCCCCCCCGATAAGATAAACCCAATGGAAAAACATGCACAACAATAGATCGCTAACGCTGTGGCGTCCTTGACGAAGACGGACAGGAGCACTTGGATTGGTCCCCTGGCGCGGCTCATGTTGACGCCTGTCTGCTCCCGGCTGCCCTTGGGGGGGAAGGACGACGGGATGGGTTAATCGCAGATACGAATTGCATGCATGCATCGCATGTGTGCCGATTGATGACCTCTGAGCAGGTCCTTTTTTTTTTTTTTTTTTTTTTTACATCCACACCCGATCTCAGCCTCCTAGGGCGGAACCTGTGGCTCGAGAGGGTGGGGACACCTTTGCGGACAGACAGAGTGACCTGTAGAGCTGCTGGTCGCAGCTAAAACCGTTTACAAACTGGGCAGTACATTAGGTAGGTACAGGGCTGGACTCGGACAAAAAAATCGGCCCTGGCATTTTTGGCCCAGACCGGCCCACCACAATCGGTCGGACACCACCCACCAGTACACCATCCTTGCGGTCGCCTTAAATATGCGTACCTACTGTACTATTCCCCCAAACCACTATAAAGCTGGGTAGTAAGTGCCATGGACAAGTGGACCAATGTACTCACTTGCTCTTGGCTGAATCTTGTTTTGGGTGCTGATGTAAAAACACCTGCTCAGGACGGGCAAAGTAGTCTACATCCTGTTCCACCCTGTCTCTCTCCTCCACAACCTGGCTTGACTAGACATAAGGAGAGAGAAAGATGATTACAATTAACTGGCACATTCAGGTCCAGAATTGTTGGAATTCCCTGACAAAGATGTGCAAAAAGCTGTACAATTTAAACAATACCATACTGGTAATGAGCAAATAGTTGTTTATTCAATTAATGCATGGAGCTGTTCCATGTCAGTCAGTAGCAATGGGCCGCTGTCCCAGCCTAGTAGTGGGCCGGTCGTTGACCAAACTTGTTTTTTCTATAAACCGAATTATAACGGCCCAAAGATGCGTCAGCCCACCGGGAAAATGCCCGGTATGCCAGATTACCAGTCCAGCCCTGGGTAGGTTCCTTGCCCCAAAAAGCACAGCTGCTTGATTAAATAAATACATGAATTCATTAAAGCTTGTGTCCCCCTTGTGACATCACATTTGGCAATAATTCTAAGTCTAAATAACATTAGGACTGCCACATCCATACAAAGACTACACCTGTTTTACATACCGGTATAATTGTAGAAGTGTGGGGAGGGGAGGTGGCCATGGCTGCTGTGGACATGTCTCTCTGTACTATGTTATGTTTGTTCCCCTCCACACCCACTTCTCACAGTAGAGGCATCGCACGGAATGTTCTTCATGTTCTGTGCGGTGGCAGAGTAGGTGAACCATGATATTATTATTCTACTATGAATTATTTACAGATCCAGTAATAATTCCACAAAATGTACATTTACATTTAATCATTTAGCTGACGCTTTTATGCAAAGCGACTTACAAGTCCTGTATGACAAGTCATTAGGAAGGGCACAACTCTATCAGCTGAGTAACAATGTTCATCAACGTGTTGAGTGCTACAGTGTAGGTTAGTTTATTAGGACAGTAAGGTTAGTTAGGGTTCGATTTTATTTTTTTTTATTATTATTTCAGATAATGGTTGAAGAAGTGTGTCTTTAGTCGACGGCGAAAGATTGGACGTGTTTTGGCTGTCTTAACTGGTGGGCAGTTCGTTCCACTATTGTGGGGCAAGGACTGAGAAAAGGCGGCTTCTCCTTGATATCAATCGATGAATAGTGCGTTACGTTAATATCTGAGATGAAAACACTACGTTATTTATATTGATGTGATGCCGATTGATATGAATAGCGTGTTACAATACGTTATGTTGTATATTGATGTGATGTCGATTGATATGAAAACAATACGAGGAAATGGGCGAGGACTTGCGTTGTGGAACTGAAAGCTAGGCGCAAGGCGATTGGGCGCAAACCGAACGCGGAAGGACAACTGCCTTGGGTAAAGTATTCACGCGGACAGCAGAGGGAGAGAAAGTAGGGGAGGTGGTAGGTTGGAGGAGGGTGGTTATGGGTAGGGAAGGTTGTATGCTTATAGGGAGGTGTAGTCTGACGTCACTGGTTGTTTTTATCATTGGGAAAATGGATTATCGGCTATTGTAACAATTCTGCCGCATTGGAATTTGAAAAACTTTCCACTTTTGCACAAAAGGAGTTCCCTTCTATCACTAACATTATTGTTTAAGCATTTTTGATTGAAATAAAATTCTGCGATTTTTTTTATGATTAATTGCGAATATTTTCATGTTGAGCTATAGATTGTGGATGAATACACTCAGAAAGGTACATGCCAATGTTAATGCTTTATTTGTTTTAAACGAGACGATTTAAGAAATGGGCAATGGGGAAATGCATTGGGTTGGGACAAGAGGGTGGAACACGAAAAACGGCAATGACGTAACCACTACACCTCCCTATATATACCGCGTGTCTCGTGAATCGACACGGTTTTGCACACATGGCAACCGTTGTCCCGGGCCGTGGACACAACATAACGTTTGCTAATGTTACAGGCAGCCATCCTGGAAGAAGGCGAGCTACGTAAACATAGCGTGCGAGGTCTCTATCGTGCAGCTCGGCCGTGTAACATAATCACTCCTTCACATGACCTGCACCACGTATGCTGCTGGTGCTGCGGCTCTGGCTCCATCACACACAATGGATGGGATTATCTTACAAACAATGAAAGTGCACACACACACACACACACACACACACACACACACACACACACACACACACACACACACACACACAGAAAATACACATCTGGGGCCTCTGTGTGTAGTTGCTGCCCAGTGATCTTTCCACCTATAGTCTTCAACATGACAGGTTGTGCAGTATATTATAATGTGTGGGGCGACAGCGGCTCAGGAGGTATAGAGTCTGGTAATCCGGAGGTTCCCGGTTCGATTACCAAGACTTTGTCCTTGAGCAAGACACTTAACCCCTAATTGCTCCCGATGAGTAGGTCGGCACCTTGCGTGGTCGCCTCCCTCCGCCATCGGTGTGTGAATGTGTGAGTGAATGGGTAAAAATGTGAAGAACAAATTGTAAAGCGCTTTGGTTAAAAGCGCTATATAAATGCAGCCATTTACCATTTATGACAGCTTGTCTTCAACGTATCCATGGATACCGGCAAGAGAGTCTACATCTTTAAGTGTCTTTCGATCTTCTTTGGACCAGTGGCCCAAGGAGCAGAAGCTATATGACTTTCAGCAAGACATTTTCTAAAGGTTAAAGTCACTGTAAGTGGTATTTCTTTGTTAAGATAAGTGTTAAATAGCTCTACATTCTGACAGCCATCACTGGTATAGAGTGTCTGGTCAGTGACATGGGTCCCCCAGTCCCTCCGCTCTGCAGTAAACAGAACATACATTTCCTGGTATCCCGTTCCCACTTTATCCAATCAGGAGAGGGAACCCTAGATATTTTTACTTTTCAAGAAATCTCACCAAGTCAAATTTGCTTACTGCACTTATTATTTTACCTGTTTCAAGGACACATTTGCTTAAAACTAGTTTTTATTTCTTATTTTTATCAGACCATGTTTTCAGTGTGGAGTTCTCTCTCCTGATTGGATAAAGTGAGTTTACTGCAGAGTTGAGAGACTGGGAGACCCATTATACTGATCAGACAATCTATATCACTGATGGCTGTCGGAATAGAGAGCTATTTTTTTAATTAAATGTTTTAATTTCTTTATTTTATTTATTTGAACATAAATGATTCTCAGCCTTCATGAACCTTCATGAGCCTTCGTAATATGATTGTCTCCTTCTATCACCTGAATAGGCGACTAACTGAAGTAAATTAAGTCAGTCCTTTAGAGGCCAATTGGACAGATGATAAAATAAAAGAGGAAATATCCCCTAACGTTGACGCGCTTACATGGATAAACTAACGGGGGTTAGTGTGTGTGTGTGTGTGTGTGAGAGAGAAAGAGATGCCTTGCAATCTGCAGTATCTTTGCGCACTTTCATTTAATTAAATTACATTTAATTTGTATTTGTTCCGTTCATAGTAATGCATGGTTGCAATACAACAGCATAATTTAATAATAAAAAGCACCTCCCAATTTGTACATTCCATGAGCGCAAAGGAGCAGAGAGAAGAAGATCTTATTTAGCCTGCCCCCTTACTCAAAACAATAAATAAACAATAGAAATAGATGGTCTGTCAATTACGCATATTTAACAAGCAATGCTTACAATAACACGAGAAAGAAAGAACACGGAAACCTGTTACCCCTCTACTTCATAAAGTCTAAATGTTCTTTCTTTATACATTTTCTTTGTACAACTCTTTAAATCATTCAGTAGAGAATTCCACAGTTTTACGCCACATACTGAAATACACATTATACTGATGCTTTAATGTGGTCCTATATACTGATGCTTTAAAGTGGTCCTACATACTGATGCTTAAAATTACATTTCCTTCTTGTGCATAACTAATAATATCTGTAACTCAACTATATCTTTAAGTTTCATAATAAACAGTCTGTTGGTATGTGCGCACTTCATTCACATAGTGCAGTAAACCACGTAATATCGTTCTACACTGAATAGCAGAAGGACCTCTCTGCAATAGAACCGATACTTCAAATTGATTACAATTTATGTCCTGCCACGTTATTTTTTATCATCATATTCATCATAAATCAGAATGTAAATCAAACGTCTTTATAGGTTCCCCTCTGAGCCAATTACATACAGTATGTTGTAAATCGTCGCGGCTACTTGTTCCTATATTCTGCTGAAATAAATCTCTAATGAAGCACAATAAATGACAAACTAGTTTGTATACTGAAGAGAGCACATGTAGAGCGGACGTCTGGCTCATGATGACGGCTGAGAAATTATGATTGTGTGTGTGTGTGTGTGTGTGTGTGTGTGTCTGTGTGTGTCTGTGTGTATGTGTCTGTGTGTCTGTGTGTGTGTGTGTGTGTATGTGTGTCTGTGTGTGGGTGGGTGTGTGTGGGGGGGGGTTCCGCATGCAGCAGTTAGAATACAAAATGTCAATGTGCAATATTTTATTATCGGAAGCCGCTATAGTCAAGGGACCACAATAAATAGATGTTCACTCTTCTTGCTGTAAAGTACTGAAATAAGTACTTAGTTTAGACAATAAAGGAATCTGTGAAAATGTCAGTAATTCTTGTGTCCTCCGTGGGATCAGTGTGTGTTAGGTGCTCTGTCACTGGTATCACCACTGAATTCAGTGTGTAAACTTACATAAAGCGATTACTTCCTAAATGTTACGACTGAAAGCGATACGTACAGATGATTCGTCAGTGTCTGGAAATCACGTTACCATTGTTCAAGTGTAATTTGATGATGGCCCACTCTTTAAAAAAAATGAAGATGGTTTTTGAAATCCAATTATATGTGAGTCATACCCAGAGGGTCAAGCCCTTTTGGATCAATAAAAGGAATTGATGTGGGCCCCTAAAGTAATAATGTTTAGTGGTCTGACAAGCCATCTTCAGTGTGCTTTCAGAAGGACTTTATTGCTTCATCAATACATCAATAGAATGACTGGGTTTGGATGGGAAATTCTCATTGACTTTATCAGGAAACCTTTTTAATGCTTTCACTACCACACTGCAAAGAGTTAACACTTTCACTACCACACTGCAAAGGGTTAATGCGTTCACTACCACACTGCAAAGAGTTAACACTTTCACTACCACACTGCAAAAAGTTAACACTTTCACTACCACACTGCAAAGAGTTAACCATTTCACTACCACACTACAAAGAGTTAACACTTTCACTACCACACTGCAAAGAGTTAACACTTTCACTACCACACTACAAAGGGTTAATGTGTTCACTACCACACTGCAAAGAGTTAACGCTTTCACTACCACACTACAAAGAGTTAACGCTTTCACTACCACACTGCAAAGAGTTAACACTTTCACTACCACACTGCAAAGAGTTAACACTTTAACTACCACACTACAAAGAGTTAACACTTTCACTACCACACTACAAAGAGTTAACACTTTCACTACCACACTGCAAAGAGTTAACGCTTATCACTACCACACTGCAAAGAGTTAACACTTTCACTACCACACTGCAAAGGGTTAATGCGTTCACTACCACACTGCAAAGAGTTAACACTTTCACTACCACAATGCAAATAGTTAACACTTTCACTACCACACTACAAAGAGTTAACACTTTCACTACCATACTACAAAGAGTTAACCCTTTCACTACCATACTACAAAGAGTTAACGCTTTCACTACCACACTACAAAGAGTTAACGCTTTCACTACCACACTACAACGAGTTAACACTTTCACTACCACACTGCAAAGAGTTAACACTTTCACTACCACACTACAAAGAGTTAACACTTTCACTACCATACTACAAAGAGTTAATGCTTTCACTACCACACTACAAAGAGTTAACACTTTCACTACCACACTACAAATAGTTAACCCTTTCACTACCATACTACAAAGAGTTAACGCTTTCACTACCACACTACAAAGAGTTAACACTTTCACTACCACACTACAATGGGTTAACCCTTTCACTGCCACACTGCAGAGTTACACTACAGAAGGTTAACCTTTCACTACCACACTACAGCAGGTTAACCATTTCACTACCACACTACAGAAGGTTAACCCTTTCACTACCACACTACAAAGGGTTAACCCTTTCACTACCACACTACAGAAGGTTAACCCTTTCACTACCACACTACAGAAGGTTAACCCTTTCACTACCACACTACAAAGGGTTAACCCTTTCACTACCACACTACAGAAGGTTAACCCTTTCACTACCACACTACAAAGGGTTAACCCTTTCACTACCACACTACAGAAGGTTAACCCTTTCACTACCACATTACAGGCGGTTAACCCTTTCACTATCACACCACAGACGGTTAACCCTTTCACTACCACACTACTGATGGTAGTGTCATCTACCACACTACACTGTAATGTGTGCAGAGAGATAAAAAGCCATAAGACCCACAAGCATGATTGCTGTGAAAAGAACTGCAGGGGTGAATGTCCTGCACTGCAGGCCTGTATACTGTAAACTACATCTGGACTCAGTGTGATGAGAAGCTAATGTGAAGGCAACAGGAAGAGAGAGAGAGAAAGAGAGAGAGAGAGAGAGAGAGAGAGAGAGAGAGAGAGAGAGAGAGAGAGAGAGAGAGAGAGGAGAGACACAGAGAGAGAGGGAGAGACAGCGAGAGAGAGGGAGAGACACAGAGAGAGAGAGGAATGCCGCCCACTACTGTCACTATATCCTTCAAGCCACTAATGACTTATTATTATTAGAGCACTAACAAGGGGTTATCAAATAATTGAACCAACAAGAAACACTTTAGATTCACTGCCTTGATGTCTTAAATGACCCTGGTCTGAATGAAGACGTTGAATTAAAATGTTTCCTATGAAAATGTCTTCTATTTCTTTCTATAATGTACCAATTGAAAAACAAGAAACCCTGATATACACTTGTTTTCTGTTTCTGTTTCTGTTTGGTATTTAATGTCATGTTGTGATTCTATTGACGCGCCTGTCTATAATTGATCGATTGATTGATTGCTCAGCAATGTATGACAGGATTGCCCTCTGTGGGGGGGGGGGCACCAGTATTGATGAACTCCTGTATATAAAGGATGAACTCGTAGCATCTTCATTGATGCTGATGAAGACCAGCTTGGTCCAAACATGTTGGCTCTTTAACCTCTTAAGCCCGATGGGTCCGGTACCCATCGGGACCCAAGCCATAAATCCATGTCTACAGACTGTATGAATAAAAGTTGCATTTTTATTCAAATGTAGCCAAGAGTAAAGACCCTAATCCTGTCAAAACAGCAGTCATCGTGTATATTTTCAACAATACGTTTGTTATTAATGAAATATCAGTTTAGGAATTGTATTCATAAGCTAGCGAATTTCGACAGGAAATAAATGCGAGCGGCCATTTTGTTGTAGTCATTATGATGAAGGACACTCAATGAGCGTCGGAATTTCTAAAAACGACACTACTCATGTCTGGTTATTTTTAGCATGGTGTTATTCACCGTCAAAGATGCAAAGACAAATCATAATTTATATTCTCCTTTGTTTCATCACAATTATTTTTTCTTCTGAAAATAGGGCTCCGGGCTTAACCGGTTAACTATGTAGCCACGACACAATTAAAGGCTTTTAAGGAGATCTTTACTTCCGTATATATTCTCGAGTCTTTTTTCCCCCCACTAATTACTCGTCTATTGTTCAAATCAAGCAGTTGAACTCGAGAGTAAAGCAGGATAAATCACGCTTTGTCTGAACGTGCAGGAACGCTTCTGTAGGGGTGATTGTCTTCTTCTATTGCTGCCTAATGGCCCTCCTGTGTGGAAACTATATCTTGTGAGTGTTTTCTCAAATGTATCTCATAGTACGCAGTATAGGCTACATCATGTATCTCATAGTATGCAGTATAGGCTACATGTATCTCATAGTATGCAGTATAGACTACATGTATCTCATAGTATGCAGTATAGGCTACATGTATCTCATAGTACGCAGTAGGCTATGTATCTCATAGTACGCACTAAATGTATCTGTGAATGAGGGGATACGTTTAGAGACAGAGTTAGCGGACTACCATGAGTGGAAGCAGAGGGGAAATACTGGTGGTGGTGCTCAACCAGATACAACCAGATACCTTGAGAGATATCTTGCAAACTTGTCAAGTATGTAACTGTTATCTGTGTATTTTTTTATTGAATTTTTTTTACTGGAATGTTAAGATTTCATTTTATAATGTGAATTTGTATATTTGTATACATTTTTTATTTGAGTGTTTTGTTTTATTTTAATTTGTATTTTTAGTTTGTATTGTATTTGTTTTGTCCAGGACCCCAGGAAGACTAGAGGCTCTTTTGTGTGTCTCTAATGGGGATCCTTTAATAAACATAAACATAAACCTGCACATAGATATATAGAACACTAGAGTCACCAGCGTCACTGAACCGCTGCCATCTTGGGAGAGTCAGCCTTGAGTGAGAGTGAGTGAGCTGCACAGACAAAAATACTCATAACTCGCTGAAATATTGACGGATTTACAAACGGGTTGGTTTGCTATAAACATCAAAGATGTAGTTATGATACTGCATACTTATAAAAAGATGTTATGATACTGCATACTTATAAAAAGATGTTTTTTTTTACAAACCGCTTGAATCATAGCCACGTTAATAATGCTTGTAATAAACCAAACCGTTTGTAAATCCGTCAATATTTCAGCGAGTTATGAGTATTTTTGTCTGTGCAGCTCACTCACTCTCACTCAAGGCTGACTCTCCCAAGATGGCGGTGGTTCTCCATTGGCCGGCAGCGCGGGCAAGCTATCTAGTGTTCTATATATATCTATGAACATGCAGCCTGCCTTGCAGCCTGGGCGCAGTGATTTCATCACCTCAAAAGCCCTGTTGTTTTTTGAACAGGCAGCAGTGATTCGGCAGAAAATAGTTCCGAGTATAATATATCTGCTTAGAAAATGAAAATGTCAAATCTATTTTTGCGTGGTAAATACACAGGTCACAACATATTTACAGGAACGTTTTGGAGTTGCATTTGGAGTGTATTTCGTGACTGTTGGGAACTAGGCTACACTGGCACACCTACTTCCAGCGAATGACGCTAAGCTAGGCTAACGGCTGTTCCCTAATGCATGCACAGAGAAGAAAAGGGTATGTATCTGCTTGTTTAACTCCAGGGTAGATGGCAAATAAGCTAATTTCCCAGAAAGTTGGCGTGTTCCTTTAAAACTTAGCAATAAAAATACCACTTCAAGAACCAAAGTAGTCAAAACAACAGGCAGAATCATTTCAGAATTATAAACTCATGACTCATGAGGTTTTCAGCACTGTGGTTTTCGTGTTTTGAAATACATGGAAGTGAATTAGTCATCATGAGCTTGTTGAAATGCGTTCATAACTTCATAGCAAGCTATAGAAATAAAGATGGCAGTGAACAGAATAAGGCGAATTAGCTATTACCCTAATAACCACTACAGATTAATTTGTATAATTGTTGACATCATTACTTTCATTTTCAAAAGATGCTTGAGTCATGGATCAAGAGAGGAAGGGTGCCTATGCTATACATATGTATAGGGCCCAGAATCTTGTGCTACACTCCTGTGTGTGTGAGAGAGAGAGAGAGAGAGAGAGAGAGAGAGAGAGAGAGAGAGAGAGAGAGAGAGAGAGAGAGAGAGAGAGAGAGAGAGAGAGAGAGAGAGAGAGAGAGAGAGAGAGAGAGAGAGAGACAAAGAGAGACATAGACATAGACAGAGAGAGAGAGAGAGAGAGAGAGAGAGAGAGAGAGAGAGAGAGAGAGAGAGAGAGAGAGAGAGAGAGAGAGAGAGAGAGAGAGAGAGAGAGACAGAGAGAGAGAGACATAGACAGAGAGAGAGAGAGAGAGACAGAGAGAGACAAAGAGAGACAGAGAGAGACATAGACAGAGAGAGACAGAGAGCGAGACAAAGAGAGACAGAGAAAGACAAAGAGAGACAGAGAGAGACATAGACAGAGAGAGAGAGAGAGAGAGAGAGAGAGAGAGAGACAGAGAGAGAGAGACAAAGAGAGACAAAGAGAGACAGAGAGAGACATAGAGAGACAGAGAGAGAGAGGGAAAGCTTTTAATTAAAACCAGGGTGTAACCAAGCTGTTTAGCTCTGAGCTTCAGTTAAAGATCCATATTGACCATATTGACAAGACTAGGGCAGCCCCTAGTCAATTATAGTATGATTAATTGGTCTGTTTGGTCTTAATCAAAGATTAGTTGATTTTTACGTTTTCTTTTTTTGTTGCCTTTTTCCTCCCATTTTCTCCCCAATTTAGTTGTTATCCCAATTCCCCGTGTGTGTCACGGCCCTGGTCATCCTCCTTCTGTCAGTCTGGGGATGGTGTAGACCACCACACGTCTCCTAGGCTCCGATACATGTGGAGTCGCCAGCCGCTTCTTTTCACCTGACAGCGAGGAGTTTCACTGGGGGGAACGTAACACTATCTCCTCCAGAGATCCCCTCCCTGCTGAACAGGCGCCCCGACCGACCAGTAGGAGTCGCTGTTGCAACCCTGTAGCAAGATGGCCGCCACGTGGCGTGGCAACGTCAGTCTCCCGTTGGCCAGCAGCGCGGGTGAGTCATCTAGTCTTTATATCTATGTCTACACTACCCAGACGTCTGAACTTTATGCTTTACCGTGCCGGATGAGTTATATCCTGAAACACGAGAACATCTCTGGTAAGCATTAGCTTTAAAGAGGTCCTTCTGCATTGTTGCATGTAGAAAACTCAGATCTGTCCATTAAATCAACTGATCGATTAGTCTACAAATGTTATGATGACCAAGAAATTCTTTAGTGGAGGGGCAGCCCTATAGTCAAGACAAGACAGTCAATCACACCTAACCGGAGAGATGGACTGCTATGAGGACGGCTGCTGCCAGAACACAGTAGCCTGATGAGGCCATGTGGTGTCCATCCTCAGTGCCGGGTGGAGCCGTCAGGAACAGGAGCAGGAGTGAACCCTTTTAAAATACGACTTACCTTTTTAAACTAGCTTTTAAATGAATTATTATCTTTATTTTTACTGTTATTGTTTTTTTCTTTTCTTATTGTTTACTATCTACTTGCTATTATTATTATTTTTATTTATTATCCTTTTGTTTATTTTTTATTTTTTGATCCACTTTTTCTCCCCATTTTCAATTTTTCTCCCATCCCAATTTCGGAATTTTTCCAATTCTTCCCTCCCCTGTCTTGAACGTTGCTAGACTATGCCTCCCACTGGTCGGCTGTAGTGAGGATAGAAGCCTTGCATCACGTGTCCCCTCCCTCCGGTACACGAGGAGGCAGCCTGTCGCATCTTTTCACCGCAGCAGCTCGAACTCTCAGTGGCGAGTAGTAACGCGTGGGAGGCTCATGCACGCTGCCCCCGATACTTCCTGTTTCCGCCGCACCGGCGTCACCCAACCGACCTGTAGGAGTCACTGTCCACAACGTCCAATCCCCACCCACCGGCTTTCCCACCCTCTAACACTGCCAATTGTGTTAGTATGACGGCCAGCCAAGCCGGTAGCAACGCCGAGAGCTGGGCTCGAACCCAGCATATCCTGCGTTAGTGGCGAGCGCCTTGCCCACTGCGCCACTCAGCCGCCCCCTTTTGTTTAGTTTTTTGTAGGCCTGGGACTTTTATTAATTAATTAACTACACAAAGAATGAAAAGTTAAAAAAGTTTATTGCATTTAATCGCATGATGATTTTTCTTTATTGTCTAAGAATGTTACCTTTCAAAGGAGACCAGACTCCTGCATGTGCTATAAGTATAAAGTAGTATAATAAATCGCAAATAACTTTTTTTTTTAGTCTGGTTTGTTCATAAAAAAAATTAAATAAGAAAAATTGCGATCAATCAAGAGTTTATTTTTTTCAATGGTCAACTGTTCTGGAATGTACTTGAAAGTACTGCGTTTTACTTTTACCTCGAAAGTGCTTGAGTTTACAAAAGGTCCTTTGCGCTATATATATATTATTCCTAAAATTGCTGCACTTTGTTAAAAATTGCATTGATCTGTTGGTCTGTGTAGTAGCTAATACAGGATTTTGCTGCTTAAATGTATGTATAATGTATATTCATTGATTCACTCGTATACCTAAATTAATTTGAATTGAAAATGTTTGCTTCTCACATCAAATATTGATATGCGATTAGAATGTGATTAATTTAGATTAATTAACTATAAAGTCTCGAATTAATTCGATAAAACATTTTAATCGAGTCCCACCACTAGTTTTTTTGTGTAAAGCACTTTGAGCTGCAATCTGTATGAATGGTGCTATATAAATAAAGTTATTATTATTATTACCCTAGTGGGTAATACATGCAGGGATAGAAGAAGAAGTGCAGGTAACCAGGAGGCCTAAATTCTTATCCCAACGCATGTTTGCTTCCGCGTTCGCGTTTTGGCCAATCAGATCGCACCAGAAACGGCAGTGGCCAATCAGATTCGCAAAACGCGAACGCGGAAGCAAACATGCGTTGGGTTAAGAATAGACACAACCAGGAGGTAGCCTGTGATTGCCTCACCTGTGCCGTGCCAATGGTGCCTTGCCTTGAGCAAATAAAGTGAAGCTCAGTATACAATACAGACTCTTTATTCTACGACAAGCCATCAAATAAATAATTCATTTATCAGATTTGTCGCTGTTACCGTGGATTCTTTCGTGACACAACAGGCCATAAAATGCTGTTCTGGTAGAAAAGTGCTGTTCTGGTGGATTCCTTTGTGACTTCATCTTTCAGGATACCATGTGAGGAGGTGCACCAGCCACCCATTCAGAGAGAAGAAGAAGAGGAAGAAGAAGAAGAAGAAGAAGAGGAAGAGGAAGAGGAAGAGGAAGAGGAAGAGGAAGAGGAAGAAGAAGAAGAAGAAGAAGAAGAAGAAGAAGAAGAAGAAGAAGAAGAAGAAGAAGAAGAAGAAGAAGAAGAAGAAGAAGAAGAAGAAGAAGTCTTTATTTGTCATGCAGATTAACACACCCATGTAAGATGGGCGACACACAGGAACACACACACACATGCAGTGAGCCACCGATGAAATGTCTCTGCACCTTTCCCATCCCGCCGTCCTTCCCCCCCCCAAGGGCAGCCGGGGGCAGACGTGGGATGTGGCGTGGGGCCGCGCCCCGGGGACCAATCCAAGTGCTCCTGTCCGTCTTCGTCAGGGATGCGACAGCATTAGCGATCTGTTTTTTTAAATTGGGTTTTATCTTATCGGGAGGGGAAACCCTTGCAAGCACGGGGGAGAACATGCAAACTCCACACGGAAAGGCCCGGGAGATACCCCACCTGGGTACCTGGCAACGCGGCAACCTGGTCCCCAAGCGGGAATAGAACCCAGGACTAGCTGTGAGGGTGGGCTTCCTGTCAGGTGGACAAACCAGAAAACTGCTGAAAGGTTCTTATAGTGTCCATATTTATTCCCCCAAACACACAGGGAGCAGATGGTGTTTACTTTTCCCGCCGTATTGAGTCGCTCTCCTAAAACCACTCCATCAGAACCGTAGGAGGGCGACCCATCTGTCGTTGTGAGAGATCATGTCTTGAGAGACCAGTGTCGGTCGCCTTAATCATTTTCATTATTATTTCACAGCGATATTCTGTCTTCGGCAAAACCAACCTGACGTCGGTAACAGTGCCTCCTCACAATAGAATGAAATAGAATAGAATAGAAGTACTTTATTGATCCAGAGGGAAATTCAGCACCACTGTATAACTTCCTGTACATTCCTGCACATTTTACATTTCTACTGTATATTTTTGGACTGTATATTTTAGAATGTATATATACATAATTTAGAATGTATATCTCTGACTGTAGTCTTATTTTTATTTTAGAAATCTAGATTTTTTTTACTACCTGAATGTTCATCGTGAGCGATCGGTGGTGCTGAATTTCCCTCGCGATCAATAGAGTACTTCTATTCTATTCAAGTTCAAGTTTCTTTAATAGTTGTCATACAGAAGTACAGAATACTTTCATACAAAATGCTTCTTACTGTTACGCTCCAGAGACTGTGCTAGACAAGATAGTATCAAATAACATAGTATAGCATGTAATTTAGAAGAAGAAAATGAGGTCACAGTGTTCGGTATAGACATATGTACAATGTTCTGAGTTACCATATAATATACAATACTATGCAGTGTACTAATGTACAGTACTATCTAGTGCAAAGCAGAAATGGGATGAGGTACAATTTAGGTACAATTTACAGTAAGGTGTACGAGTTGTAGTGCAATCCTTCATCAATAAATATAAAGTGTGGGGAGTGGGTGCTACAGTGTGTTTGTTTAAAGTGGGTGTGTGCTATAAAGTGTGTGGAGTGGGTGCTACAGTGTGTTTGTTTAAAGTGAGTGTGTGCGTGTGGATGTGTGTGCTATGTGCGTTTGGTGGTTGTTGTTGTGTAGTGTTCATTCATTGTTCGTTTAGCAGCCTGATGGCCTGGGGATAGAAGCTTCTTCTGAGTCTTTCTGTGCTCGCCTTGAGACTCCGGTATCGTTTGCCTGACCGCAGGCACTATTGTGAGGAGGCACTGTTACCGACGTCAGGTTGGTTTTGTTACACAATGCGTTGGTTTACAAACAGAGTTATACCAGATAAATGATTAAATTGTGAAATGAAGGCAGCTTATCTTCATTACACAACACCACTGTTAATTAGGGGGCAGGAAAGCAACTTCATTCACGTCTTCAATATTCCATTATGGTTGGAATGAAGTAAAACTAGCGAAGCCGAGGCGATTAATTTCTGCATTACAAGCGTCTGCGTATCGTCACCTGTCAGTGGTGGAGGTCTCCACGGCATCGCGTCGTTTATTCGTGTTCAATTGCTCATGTAATGAAATTCTACAGGTGATAACTGTTAATTGCACAAGACGGGTATTTATGGACTCTTGGTAATGGCTCCCCCCATAGTTCATTCGAAGGTCAAACCATTCTAAGAGTGTCCCAGGGACGTGCACAGGACTTTAGCGGGGCAGGTGCTCAAAGGCTGAAAAGGGCACTATACCTGTGTGTGTTCTAACCGAGTGCGCGACCCCGATTTTTAAGGGCCCTTTTCGGGCGGGAGAGGCCCCCTTTTTATGCTTTTTGGGGGGTTTTGGTGATCAAATATTGAATAGTGAACTATAATAATCAGTGCAGGAGCTGACTTATCCTTGAAAGACACTTTTATCACTGACTTAAAAGGCCCATACATCTCCATAAATGTTCAGGGGGGAGGGAATAAGTGCTTACCCTACAGACCCCAAGAAGTGCTGTATATTCTGTATTGTTTAATATAAATGCATTTTTTATTCCAATCCCAATTTGTATTTGAGATTCCCAAATCCCATCGGACTTGACTTCTTCGTGTCCCTCAATGAGTGTAATACCAGCATTCAACTGTATGCGCCACAGCGGTTTCTATCATCATCATCATCATCACCACCCACACTATGCATAAAATATATAGGTCCGCGGAGAGGCCGTGCAAACTGCAATGGAATATGGGGCATCTCTCTCTCTTTGCCTAATATTTTGATTTCTATCCTGACATTTTTCAGTCTATATGCATAACGGTAAAAAAATAAAAATAAAAAAATTATGAGGCTCAAAAAGGCAGGTGCACCCCTTGGGCTCTATGTGTGCACGTGCCTGGAGTGTCCTGTAGATGCATTTCATTTGATTAGATGTGTATTTGTCTTGAACATAGAAACATAAAACAAGTTTAATAAAACTAAAAGGTAAATAGTCAAAGACTATTCAATAAGTGTTCGAGAAGGGACAGGGGGAAGTAAGAAACAGGAATCAAGCCCTGCCCCTTCCTTACAATATTTTACATTATAATATAATACAAATAAAGTAACAAATTATGAACAATAAAATAAAAGTACAGTTTTTTATATATACAAATATCCAAATGAGAAAATATATATATTAGGCAGTCACATTACTGCTCAAGCTCCTCTCTCTTATATGTGTCCATAAGTTCTTGTTTACAGCTGCCGTTAAATTGGTTGATATTATTGCTTAAATTTATACTCACCTCCAGACCATTCCAGAGTGATACCCCGCGAACTGCAATGCACATGCTTTTAAGAGTTGTACATACCGTAGGTTGTTTTAAAGCTAATGTCCCTCTAGGATTATAACCACTCTCTCTAGCCATGACAATTGTTTGAATGTTGCTTGGTAATTCGTTTTTTTATTGCCAGAAACATCATTTGTGCAGTTTTTAATCTGATTAATTCCATGAATTTCAATGTTTGACTAACATTTAACCATGAATGGGTTAACTAACTAACTAACTGACTAACTAACTAACTAACTAACTAACTAACTAACTAACTAACTAACTAACTAACTAACTAACTAACTAACTAACTAACTAACTAACTAACTAACTAACTAACTAACTAACTGACTGACTGACTGACTGACTGACTGACTGACTGACTGACTGACTGACTGACTGACTGACTGACTGACTGACTGACTGACTGACTAACTGACTAACTAATTAACTAACTAACTAACTAACTAACTAACTAACTAACTAACTAACTAACTAACTAACTAACTAACTAACTAACTAACTAACTAACTAACTAACTAAGTTAGGCGGCACGGTGATGTAGTGGTTAACACTGTCGCCTCACAGCAAGAAGGTCCAGGGTTCGATTCCCGCTTGGGGACCAGGTTTCCATGATGCCAGTTACCCAGGTGGGGTATCTCCCAGGCCTTTCTGTGTGGAGTTTGCATGTTCTCCCCGTGCTCGCAAGGGTCCCCCCCCCCGATAAGCTAAACCCAATGGAAAAACATGCACAACAACAATAGATCACTAACGCTGTGGCGTCCTTGACGAAGACGGACAGGAGCACTTGGATTGGTCCCCTGGCGCGGCTCACGTTGACGCCTGTCTGCTCTCGGCTGCCCTTGGGGGGGAAGGACGACGGGATGGGTTAATCGCAGATACGAATCGCATTCATGCATCGCATGCGTGCCGAATGATGACCTCTGAGCAGCTCCTAAATTATTATTAAATTATATTATTATAACTAACTAACTAACTAACTAACGAATGACCCTCAGGTATTCTTGTGACGGTCACTCACTCAACATTGAAATGCATCCCTTAACAGAACTGGGTCAAACACTATTTATAAAAAGAATGCTCAGACACGACGGTTGACATGGACATCCACCGACTACAACGTATGACGTATGACGTATATCACGCCAGTTAGGGTACCGTATGTATACTGCACCTGTGTATACTGTACTTACTCATAGTATATATTCAGATGTCAATTATTTATTGCTTATATTTATTGTAATGTATAATATAACTGATAGGGCATACAGACCCTCATCTGAACCTTTGATCACACTGCCTACTTGCTCATATTCTTATATTCAGAATTAGGGATGTCCGATATTATCGGCCGATATTGGCATTAAAATGTGATATCGGAAAATATCTGTATCGGTTTTTTATGCCTTTTTTATTTTATTTTTATTTCTATAACCTTTATTTAGCCAGGCAAGCAAGTAAGAACAAATTCTGATTTTATTTATTGTCAAAAGTATGCATAATGTTGTGTTAATTCCACAACAAGAGATATGTAATGTTAATTACCTGAAATTATTCCATTTTTTGGGGGGGGGAAAGAAACCCTGCATATATCGGTATCGGTTGATATCGGTTGATATCGGTATCGGAAATTAAGAGTTGGACAATATCGGTATATCGGTATCGGTAAAAAAGCCAATATCGAGCATCCCTATTCAGAATAAATTATATTGTTTACACTGCTTATTTAAACTTTTTCTACTGTACTATATTTGTATTGCTACTGTATTGCTACTATTACCATGCCCATACCTGTACCTCCCCTTCCCCCTCCCCCATGCTGCTATGATGCCTGCATTTATTGATCCAAGGGGATCAATAAAAGGAATATATTCGTATCTTATCTTATCTTATCTTACATCATGTGATTCAGCAGTCAAACCTGTCCATCATCAGGTTAGCTCTCTAATAAACAAGTATTTCAGAAAAACAACTCCGAAGGTATTCAAGTCACTCTGCCGGAGGTCAGGCTGTGAGGCCTCAGGCAGCAGTCAGGGTCAAAGGTCACAGGTCAGAGATGGCTCAGATCCATGTTGTTTACCACAAGGCTTCTTAAACGCTCCAGGGGATCCTCCGTCAGGGTGTCTGTGATATAAAACACATGGTGTTGCTATGGATGATAGAAGGATGGAGAATAGAATATAATAGAAGTACTTTATTGATCCCGAGGGAACTTCAGAACTACAGATCACTCACAAATTCAATAAACATTTAGTTAAAAATGACAAATAAGAATAAAAATACAGTCATGGATATACATTCTAAAATATGTATATACATTCTAAAATATACAGCCACAAATATACAGTAATATACAGTCAAATGTATAGTAAACGTTTAAAACGTAGATGTAAATAATTGGCATGTCTTTCCAGTTTCAAAGCCACAAGTCCCTGTGGGTGTCAGTGTGACAGGAAGACTATGCTAACGACGTCAATTCGATACACAAGCTAACGTAGCATAATTCAGCGAACGTAGCATCAGCTAACGAAGTGTCAGCTAGCTAGCTCGCTATCGCAGGTGATATACTGTAACTGATTTTGTGCGACGTAATCAAGCAACCCTGTTTGTTTACAGCTCTCATGTGCAACTGTTTGTTTACAGCAAACCCACAAGTCCATGTGGGAGTCAGCGTGACAGGAAGACTATGCTAACAAATCAATTCAAAACAAACTCAGGCATAATGTCTGCATCCATTATTTCCCAATCTATTATTCTCCATTTCAAATTGCCAAGCTGGGAACTTTATCAACGTCCACGTGAGATGTATCGCTATGTCACTAAAGAAAGTCTGCTTTCAATCATGGAGAAGAAAGCATAACAGATATTCCCCAGGTCCCCGAAATAATTCATCATCTTAGTCAAGAAAGGGCCAATTTCTCCAAGCCAATCTTCAGCTCATTCATTGAAGTCCCCCCCCCCCACACACATATATATATTTAGATACATTTTTTGTATTTTGTATTACTGTAGTCAGGAAAGCGTTAAAAAGGTTACATTCATAGTAAGGTTACAGCCGGGTTTACCCTTTCACTACCACACTACAGAAGGTTAATCCTTTCACTACCACACTACAGAAGGTTAATCCTTTCAATACCACACTACAGAAGGCTGAACCTTCAAGGTTAACCTTTCACTACCACACTACTGAATGTTAAACCTTTCACTACCACACTACAGAAGGTTAACCCTTTCACTACCACACTACAGAAGGTTAATATTTCACTACCACACTACTGAATGTTAAACCTTTCACTACCACACTACAGAAGGTTAACCCTTTCACTACCACACTACAGAAGGTTAACATTTCACTACCACACTAGAGAAGGTTAAACCTTTCATTACCACACTACAGAAGGTTAACCCTTTCACTACCACACTACAGAAGGTTAACCCTTTCACTACCACACTACAGAAGGTTAACCTTTCACTACCACACTACAGAAGATTAACACTTTCACTACCACATTACAGAGGGTTAACCCTTTAACTACCACACTACAAAGGGTTAACCCTTTCACTACCACACTACATAATGTTAACCCTTTCACTACTACACTACAGAAGGATAACCGTTTTACTACACTACAGAGGGTTAACCCTTTAACTACCACACTACAAAGGGTTAACCCTTCCACTACCACACTACATAATGTTAACCCTTTCACTACCACACTACAGAATGTTAAGCCTTTCTCTACCACACTACAGAAGGTTAACCCTTTCACTACCACATTACAGAAGGTTAACCGTTTTACTACCACATTACAGAGGGTTAACCCTTTAACTACCACACTACACATGGTTAACCCTTTAACTACCACACTACATAATGTTAACCCTTTCACTACCACACTACAGAAGGTTAACCCTTTCTCTACAACACTACAGAGAGTTAACCATTTAACTACCACACTACAGAATGTTAACCCTTTCACTACCACACTACATAATGTTAAGCCTTTCACTACCACACTACAGACGTGGTAGTGAAAGGTTAAACTTCTGTAATGTGGTAGTGAAAGGGTTAAATCTTATAATAATTTTTTATTAAATACAAATTAAATAAAACCATCTCATCAGCTTTTGAAGGCACTTTTTTGAAGGCATGTCATGGCTTTCAGCCATTTCAGTTCCTGGCGTCACACCATCATCACAAAAACGTTTCCATTTTGGTTCTTGATTTCTTTCTCTCCCTGGTTGGATAGATAACGTAGCATCAGCTAACGTAGCATCAGCTAACGTGGCGTCAGCTAACATAGCATCAGCTAGCTAGCTCGCTATCGCAGGTGATATAACTGATTTTGTGTGACGGTAACCAAGCAACCCTGTTTGTTTACACAGCAAACCCACAAGTCCCCTGTGGGTGTCAGCGTGACAGGAGGACTATGCTGACAAAGTCAATTCAAAACACAAACTCACGCATACATACATGTCTGCATCCATTATTATTTCCCAATCTATCATTCTCCATTTCAAATTGCCAAGCTGGGAACTTTTATCAACGTCCGCCTAAGATTTATCGCTAAAGAAAGTCTGCTTTCAATTATGGAGAAGAAAACAAAACAGACATTCCCCAGGTCCCGTAAATTATTCATAAGTCATAAGTCAGGAAAGGGCCAATTTTTCCAAACCAATTTTCTTCAGCTGAATCATTGAAGACCCCCCCCCCCTGGGAGCAGCCTGGCCCCTAAACATTACCAGCATTGCCCTAACGAGCTAGGACGCTGTAGTGCAGGCGTCGAGTGCCACGGAGTGATATACATTAATACATATACCGTACACTAGGGCTGTCCCCGACTAAGGATTTGGATGGTCGACTATGATTGGCCAAAATTTGCCGTAAGTCGACTATTGGTCAAAAAAAAAAAAAAAAAAAGTATAATATTTAAAAATAATTTAATATATATCTTTTTATTTTTTTTATTTTTTATCATTCCATTTGGGCTGTGGGGGGTGCTTAATGTCTGAAGGAGTCGACTGAAGGCTTCTTGTCCTCTGCAAAAGCATGCAATTGGTCCACTGATGGAAACATCTTGATATTTGTCTAGTCTAGTGTGTTCATTAGATGGGTGAAATCCTCTTTCAGTGCCTCTGTGCCTGTTTTCGTAGGCAGTTAGCCTCTGGTATGCGTGCCATTAGCGTTAGCCACACTTCTAGGCTTCTTTTCTTTTGGAAAGAATGATAAAAAAATAAAAATTATTAATAATTTCTTTTTTGTATTTTCTTTTTTTATTATTTTTTAAACACACATATAAACAAACATGACAACACACGATAAGATACACAAGCATTAATACACAGTGTATATCCAACGAAATTACCATTTATTTATAATATTTTTTTTTTATATTCGACTAAGAGGTTGGCCAGTCGACTACGGCTCCTTTAGACCGATTACATTTACATTTACATTTACATTTAGTCATTTAGCTGACGCTTTTATCCAAAGCGACTTACAAGTTCTGTACGACAAGCCATCAGGAAGGGCACAACTCTATCAGCTGAGCAACAATGTTCATCAAAGTGTTGAGTGCTACAGTGTAGGTTAGTTTATTAGGACAAGTGCATGACAGTACGGTTAGTTAGGGTTAGATTTTTTTTTTTTTTTTTTTTTTTTTTTTTTTTTTTTTTAATTCAGATAATGGTTGAAGAAGTGCGTCTTTAGTCGACGGCGAAAGATTGGACGTGATTCGGCTGTCCTAACTGGGGTGGGTAGTTCATTCCACCATTGTGGGGCAAGGACTGAGAATAGGCGACTTCTCTTTGATGACCCTCCCGGAGCTTGGATAGGAGTAGGTCTGAGGCGGCCAGAAGATGCAGAGCGTAGGGGTCTTGAGGGTGTGTAGTTAGAGACCATTGACCGGAGGTAGGCGGGAGCGGTTCCCTTTGCCGCACGGTATGCTAGGTCGAGGGCCTTGAAGCGGATTCGTGCAGCAATGGGGAGCCAGTGCAGGTCCCTAAGAAGTGGGGTGACATGGGCCGACTTCGGTAGGTTTGAGATCAGGCGGGCCGCTGCGTTCTGAATGAGTTGAAGAGGCTTAGTGGCAGTGGCCGGGAGGCCAGCGAGCAGTGCATTGCAGTAGTCGAGGCGGGAGATGACTGTTGATTGGACGAGGAGTTGGGTGGCTTCTTTTGTCAGGAAGGGGCGTATCCTTCTGACGTTGCTCAGGAGGAATCGGCAGGTTCTGGTCGTCGCTGCGATGTGAGCAGAGAAGTTCAACTGGTCGTCGAGGACAACACCAAGGTTCTTGGCGGTCGGGGACGCAGTCACAGCTGCATTCTCGACTGTGATTGAAAGGTCGGTTAGGGGGGAGGATTTGGCCGGCAGGTGGAGCAATTCTGTTTTGCTTAGGTTCAGTTTGAGGTGGTTGGACGTCATCCAGGCTGAGATGTCGGACAGACAGGCCGAGATCCGCACAGAGACGTGGATATCTGAGGGAGGGAAGGAGAGGAAGAGTTGAGTATCGTCGGCATAACAATGGTAGGAGAAGCCATGCGACGTGATAATGTTACCCAGTGATTTAGTGTAGAGGGAGAAGAGAAGGGGTCCTAAAACCGAGCCCTGGGGGACACCCGTCTAATCGACTAATAGGGGTCATCCCTACCGTACACACATAGTTGTTTATATGAATCCTAATTAACTTAAATCCACACTGGCAGGCATCCAGGTCCAGCTTAACTAGGTTATAGCTTAGTCCTGTTTTCTCTTGGTTAATTATCTTCCAACCATCACTTTGTAGTGCTTTTGACGACAGCGCAATAATCACCTCAGGGAGAGTAGTTTTCCTTTACCATCTTATCTCAATCTCTCATTCACCAAGGACTTACGACAAAAAGGGCTTTCTCTTAGGGCCATTTGAGACCTTTTCGGGACGATTTTGGGATTCACCAACCGTCCCAATAAAACATATATAATTAATATTATATTATAATATATTGTCTATATTCATGTCTTGCCCGAAAAGGTCTCAAATGGCCCTAGGAGAAAGCCCTTTTTGTCATAAGTCCGTTAGTGAATGAGACCCATAGTTCTTATTTTATCTTATCTTATATTTGATCTTATTTTATCTGGTCTTATCTTATTTTATTTTATCTTATATTATATTAATATTATATTATTTCATCTTATCTGGTCTTATCTTATCTTATCTCATTTTGTCTAATCTTCTCTGGTCTTATCTCACCAAAAAACCCACCGTTTCCCAATTTCCAAGTTTTCCAGGCACGCTTCCAGAAGTGGTCCATTCCTCACATTCCGGCTGACAGAAGGGTCGAGCACATGTTCCTTATCGACCACATGGAAAACAAGTCAGTGCTGCCATACGGGAGTACTTCAATAATATAGACAGTAAAGGAGTACCTTGTACACATGTACATACAGTATAATAATAATAATGCAGGACTTTAGAGAAGTCTTTATTTGGCATGGAACCGACACACACATGCAATGGGCGGCACACACACACACACATGCAATTTCTTGTGTCGCCGATGCGATTGAGTCTCTGCACTTGACCCATCCCGTCGTCCTTCCCCCCCAAGGGCAGCCGGGAGCAGATAGGGCGTCGGTGAGGTACTGCGCCCCGCGGACCAATCCAAGTGCTCCTGCCTGTCTTCGTCAGGGATGCGACAGCGTTAGCGATCTGTTTGAGCATGTTTTTCCATTGGGTTTCTCTTATCGGGGGGGAAACTCTTGCGAGCACGGGGAGAACATGCAAACTCCACACAGAAAGGCCCGGGAGATACCCCACCTGGGTACCTGGCAACGCGGAAACCTGGTCCCCAAGCGGGAATCGAACCCTGGACCTTCTTGCTGTGAGGCAACACTACACCACCGTGCCGCATCGTACCAGGATCATAAAGGCACACGGTACCAAATATGGAGGTTTTGTTATTATTATTTGATGTCTATAGTCTGTCCTGTGCCAAAAGAAAATA
Organism: Notolepis coatsorum; assembly: GCF_963971535.1. Taxonomy (NCBI): domain Eukaryota; kingdom Metazoa; phylum Chordata; class Actinopteri; order Aulopiformes; family Paralepididae; genus Notolepis; species Notolepis coatsorum. Next base: position 314,236,795 of record NC_140165.1, read on the forward strand.
GAAAAATTTTGAAATAGAATAAATAATAAGTAAGTAAATCAATTAATTAAAGAAAGGTGTCATATGGCACCTCATTCAAGGAGAGCCTGCTTTCATTCAGATTCAAGTGAGGAAAAAAAATTATGCTTCCCAGAACAAAGGGATCCAATCTCTCACACACACACACACACACACACACACACACACACACACACACACACACACACATACACACACGCACACACACACTTTGTTCCTCATCCTGCATAAAGGAACCGTGGTGGATCTTGTTACTGCACGCAATGTGTAAAACTAATTGAATATTCAATGCAATCTAATATCATGCTTACACTGATGACAGGCAGGTGTTGAAGGCATCATAGCATCAGAATGCGTGTGCCTGATGACTGCGGTTAGTGGTTAAGACTTGGCAGTACAGTCTGTGTGAGTTGAGCGGATGCGTCCGTGACTGAATGTGTAACAAATGAGTGTGCAAATCGGCTGTGGAATAAGGTTTACTACCTATTTTATTTATTTTTTATCCACAAATGATTATAGCCAAATCATCGCCGCAATGTAAATCATAATGACTTGGCTAAATACCAGCATGTTACAGCCACAGCCAGGGCCGTTCTCTCCCCCTGTCTGTCAGCAGGTCTCCACAGCTTTATATGGGTCTCTTCCTGTTCCCGCCTTACCATCACTCTGCCTGCCTGGGCCGCCCTACACACCTGAGAACCCTCACGTCATCACACAGCCAGGATAAGAGGCCTGCACGGCTGCCACTCTTGGTCCGAGTGTTGTTTTCGCCTCTCGTGGTATTAGGACTCTTATCTGGACCTCTATACTATATATATATATATTTATTAGTGCTGTCAGGCGATTAAAAAAATTAATCTAATTAATTACAGGATTTATAATTAATCAATCTAATTAATCGCATTTTAATCGCATAACCATTTTATGCCTGATATTCTATAATCATATTTCAAATTGCATGTGTCCAGATGGCAGAATTCAGTACTGTATCTACTTAATCATCTTCCATCTATTAATTTGCTTATATTTTTTCAGGTCTGGTCAATTTGAGCATGGTGTTATTCACAGTCAAAGATAAAAAAAAAGTATTGATATTCTCATTTGGTTCATTACAATTGACTCAAAATAAGATTTTCATTCAATCAATCACCGCGCAGATTGATTGATTGAATGAAAATGTTATTAACAGATTGCAGAATGGGTACAATACAGTACGGCTCAATACACACAATTGTTAAGGGCATGCAGACCAGATAAAGACTTTCGTCTTGTTTACATCAGGGTCCCCCATTTTCAATTCATAATGAATTGTAAGTAAGGGTGCAACTTGCACCGTGCAATCCATTCTTTGTGGATCTAGCCCACAGTATTTCTGACACTGGGAATACATTCCCTGAGATTCATAGATGTCCCTAGAATCAGATACCAAGAACATGCAAATGGACCATATTAAAAAAAAGTCTGTAAATGTGTATTCTACATTCTCATGGAATGAATGAGATACAAAAAAAACTATAATTTTTTTTTATTTTTTTTGTAATTAATTTTGAGTTAATTTTCATAACGCGATAATTTGCTGTGTAATTAATTAATCTAATTAACGCGATAAACTGACAGCCCTAATATTTATAGTGTGATTTGTGAGCTCTGTAGCCTGTGTCATTCTAACCCCTGTTCTCTGATGTGCAGGACCTCACCTTAGCATGTCTTTTTTTTATAATGCATATCTTGTGTCTTACCTATTTTCTTTTTTTCTATGCCTATTTTTATTATTGTATTTTGCACAATCAATGCGGGCATAGGCCACCCGCATTTCACTGTATGCCCTGGTATGTATGTGACAAAATAAACCTCTTGATTCTTGATTCTCCGGCCTGCACTCCACCACCCACAGACCTCACCAGCCTGCACCCCCCTGGACCTCACCTATACCCCCGTTGTCCGTCTGTCTCTCCCACACTCCCTACTCTTCATCACCACCCAGGGGCGACAGTGGCCTCGGGAGGTAGAGCAGTCGTCTGGCAATCCGGAGGTTTGCCCGGTTTGATTCCCGCTCCTCCCGGGCAGCGTGTCGATGTGTCCTTGAGCAAGACACTTAACCCCTAATTGCTCCCGATGAGCAGGTTGGTTGGTACTTTGCATGGTCGCCTCCGCCGTCGGTGTGTGAGTAAATGGGTAAAATGTGAGTAACAAATTGTAAAGCGCTTTGGATAAAAGCGCTATATAAAAAAGCGCTATATAAAAAAGCAGCCATTTACCAGCCCCCTGCCCCTTGTCCTTCCCTGGTTTCATTAAACCTTCTAACCCGCCTCCTTCTCCTCTGTTCTGCTCTTGGGTTCTCTAGCCCCCACCCCCTAACACAGCAGTGAGTAAGCAAAGCAAGTGGACATTATTGACTTAAATGTGAAGATCCAGCCTTCCATTGGGACTTGGGGATTTCCTACTTGAACGCCAGGCCACTCACTGTGTGCAGCCAGATCTGAGACGAAACACATGTGCTTTGAAATTAAATTGCAGCCATCATCGACACTCACTGGAAACACAACAAGGGTACATTATTTTCAGAGAGTTGGACAATCTCAAGACTAGGAAAATATTCCTCTAGCTCTCTGTTGCAACATTATTATTATTATTATTTACATTTACATTTACATATTGCCATTTAGCTGACGCTTTTATCCAAAGCGATGTACGACGAGCAGGTGCTCAGGAAGGTGTCATCGATTAGAGCGGACAGCTCTCACCCCCTAAATCCGGAGTATCAATTATTGCCTTCCGGCCAACGTTTGGAGACCCCTGCAGTTTAAAAACAATAGATACAAATTCTCATTTATACCTACCTCCATTCGTGCCATCAATGCAGGAGGCAGGAGAGGGTGGCTTTGAGGTGGGAGGGTGGGTGGGTGGGGGGGGTGGTTGTGGTTGCTTGTTTGACTGTTATGATCTGATCCTGCGACCATGTACTGTACATGTCTGTCTGTGTTCTTCTTGTTATGTATGTTTGCTGTGTTTTTTTGGAGCTCCTATTTATCTGCTGTAACATGAATTGCCCAGTTTGGGACATAGCAATAAACTTGACCTTGACCTTACAAGTTTTGTACGACAAGACAGCAGGAAGGGTACAACTCTATCAGCTGAGTAACAATGTTCATCAAAGTGTTGAGTGCTACAGTGTAGGTTAGTATATTAGGACTTTTTATTTTATTATTATTATGATTATTATTATTATGATTATTATTATTATTATTATTATTATTATTATTATTATTATTATTATTATTATTATTATTATTATTATTATTATTATTATTATTATTATTATTATTATTATTATTATTATTATTATTATTATTATTATTATTATTATTATTATTATTATTATTATTATTATTATTATTATTATTATTATTATTATTATTATTATTATTATTATTATTATTATTATTATTATTATTATTATTATTATTATTATTATTATTATTATTATTATTATTATTATTATTATTATTATTATTATTATTATTATTATTATTATTAGTGTGGGTGACCTGGCGAAGCCAGGTTGCCACCCACACTATACATATCCATACTCTTTTTATTTATTCTTTCTTTATTCCACCGATTTTGCAAACACTTTGTAACACGTAAGCGTTCGCGCCCCATACACGTGAAAGGTATCAAAACGAGCGGCTTGCCTATGGCAACACCGGTCTCCGAACTCGTAAAGTTTCACCGCACCGTCTGGCTACGAATCGACTTTAAACGGTAAAATCTCAGAAATGCATGCAATTTAGAGTGCGAGATCCACCGATTTTCCAAACAACACTCGTGCCAGAGCGTTCGCGCCCCATACACGTGAAAGGTATCAAAACGACCGGCTTGCTCCAACTCGATGTACTATTCGAACTCGTAAAGTTTCACTGCACCGTCTGGCTACGAATCGACTTTAAACGGTAAAATTTCGGAAATACAGTGCAATTTAGAGTTTCAAACACTTTGCAACACGTAAGCGTTCGCGCACCATACACGTGAAAGGTATCAAAACGAGCGGCTTGCCTATGGCAACTGCGGTCTCGAACCCGTAAAAGTTTCACCGCACCGTCTGGCTACGAATCGACTTTAAACGGTAAAATTTCGGTCCCATTGGGAATGCATTGCATTTTAGAGTGTAGCAGCTGAAATAATCTTTTTCCCCCTACCTTGGGTGAATTGCGAGTGTGATCTCAATTTTGGACGTAGAAATAAAACAAACACATCAAAACGATGACACGGCTGTCATCCCGCTCACAAAAGAAAAATAAATGGAATTGGACATTTCTATCTCAACTGACGACCATTTGTTTGAAGGTTCTCCTCCCCATTGACCGCCATGCAATCGCCCTCTAGAAATCACATTTTTCACACAATTTTTTAGCCTTCTGTTCCGATCGCCGAAGGAGTGCCACAATATCGCACGAATGCCACAATATCGCGCACAACCCTTCGCCTACTCGTTGTAGTGCTCATGTGCGCGTCACAACGCTTCATCTCTTATAGTTTTCTTTTAATCAACGTGACAATGCAGTCATGCATCTGCCTCCATAGAAATGCATTGGATAGAAAATATGCAAGTCATAGTGATTGCTTCACCTGTGTGGCTCATGGCTCACTCATGATTGGTTCAGCTGTGTGGCTCGTGGCTGAGCTGCCAATGACATCATCCACTTAACCCATCATTGGCCATCACTGTGTTGCAGTACTGAATTGCTGACAGCGCCCTCTGTCTTGTGGGTTGTGTCATTGTACTCGGTGTAATAGTGTAATAGTGTGTAATAGTGTAATAGTGTAATAGTGTGTAATAGTGTAATTGTGTAATAGTGTAATAGTGTAATAGTGTAATAGTGTGTAATAGTGTGTAATAGTGTAATAGTGTAATATTGTGTAATAGTGTAATAGTGTGTAATAGTGTAATAGTGTAATAGTGTGTAATAGTGTAATAGTGTAATAGTGTGTAATAGTGTAATAGTGTGTAATAGTGTAATAGTGTGTAATAGTGTAATAGTGTAATAGTGTGAAATAGTGTAATAGTGTGTAATAGTGTAATAGTGTAATAGTGTGTAATAGTGTGTAATAGTGTGTAATAGTGTAATAGTGTAATAGTGTGTAATAGTGTGTAATAGTGTAATAGTGTAATAGTGTGTAATAGTGTAATAGTGTAATAGTGTGTAATAGTGTAATAGTGTGTAATAGTGTAATAGTGTGTAATAGTGTGTAATAGTGTAATAGTGTGTAATAGTGTAATAGTGTAATATTGTGTAATAGTGTAATAGTGTGTAATAGTGTAATAGTGTAATAGTGTAATAGCGTGTAATAGTGTAATAGTGTGTAATAGAGTGTAATAGTGTAATAGTGTAATAGTGTAATAGTGTGTAATAGTGTAATAGTGTGTAATAGTGTAATAGTGTGTAATAGTGTAATAGTGTAATAGTGTAATAGTGTGTAATAGTGTAATAGTGTGTAATAGTGTAATAGTGTAATAGTGTGTAATAGTGTGTAATAGTGTAATAGTGTGTACTAGTGTGTAATAGTGTAATAGTGTAATAGTGTGTAATAGTGTAATAGTGTAATAGTGTAATAGTGTGTAATAGTGTAATAGTGTAATAGTGTGTAATAGTGTAATAGTGTAATAGTGTGTAATAGTGTGTAATAGTGTAATAGTGTGTAATAGTGTAATAGTGTGTAATAGTGTAATAGTGTAATAGTGTGTAATAGTGTAATAGTGTGTAATAGTGTAATAGTGTGTAATAGTGTAATAGTGTAATAGTGTGTAATAGTGTAATAGTGTGTAATAGTGTGTAATAGTGTAATAGTGTAATAGTGTAATAGTGTGTAATAGTGTAAAATGTAATAGTGTGTAATAGTGTAATAGTGTAATAGTGTGTAATAGTGTAATAGTGTGTAATAGTGTAATAGTGTGTAATAGTGTAATAGTGTAATAGTGTGTAATAGTGTAATAGTGTGTAATAGTGTAATAGTGTGTAATAGTGTGTAATAGTGTAATAGTGTAATAGTGTGTAATAGTGTAATAGTGTAATAGTGTGTAATAGTGTAATAGTGTAATAGTGTGTAAGAGTGTAATAGTGTGTAATAGTGTAATAGTGTGTAATAGTGTAATAGTGTAATAGTGCAATAGTGTGTAATAGTGTAATAGTGTAATAGTGTTATAGTGTGTAATAGTGTAATAGTGTAATAGTGTGTAATAGTGTAATAGTGTGTAATAGTGTAATAGTGTGTAATAGTGTAATAGTGTGTAATAGTGTAATAGTGTAATAGTGTGTAATAGTGTAATAGTGTAATAGTGTGTAATAGTGTAATAGTGTGTAATAGTGTAATAGTGTGTAATAGTGTAATAGTGTAATAGTGTGTAATAGTGTAATAGTGTAATAGTGTGTAATAGTGTAATAGTGTGTAATAGTGTAATAGTGTAATAGTGTGTAATAGTGTAATAGTGTGTAATAGTGTAATAGTGTGTAATAGTGTAATAGTGTAATAGTGTGAAATAGTGTAATAGTGTAATAGTGTGTAATAGTGTAATAGTGTAATAGTGTGTAAGTGTGTAATAGTGTAATAGTGTAATAGTGTGTAATAGTGTGTAATAGTGTAATAGTGTAATAGTGTGTAATAGTGTAATAGTGTAATAGTGTGTAATAGTGTAATAGTGTGTAATAGTGTAATAGTGTGTAATAGTGTGTAATAGTGTAATAGTGTGTAATAGTGTAATAGTGTAATATTGTGTAATAGTGTAATAGTGTGTAATAGTGTAAGAGTGTAATAGCGTGTAATAGTGTAATAGTGTAATAGTGTGTAATAGTGTGTAATAGTGTAATAGTGTAATAGTGTAATAGTGTGTAATAGTGTGTAATAGTGTAATAGTGTGTAATAGTGTAATAGTGTGTAATAGTGTAATAGTGTAATAGTGTAATAGTGTGTAATAGTGTAATAGTGTGTAATAGTGTAATAGTGTAATAGTGTGTAATAGTGTGTAATAGTGTAATAGTGTGTACTAGTGTGTAATAGTGTGTAATAGTGTAATAGTGTAATAGTGTAATAGTGTGTAATAGTGTAATAGTGTAATAGTGTAATAGTGTGTAATAGTGTAATAGTGTAATAGTGTGTAATAGTGTAATAGTGTGTAATAGTGTGTAATAGTGTAATAGTGTGTAATAGTGTAATAGTGTGTAATAGTGTAATAGTGTAATAGTGTGTAATAGTGTAATAGTGTGTAATAGTGTAATAGTGTGTAATAGTGTAATAGTGTAATAGTGTGTAATAGTGTAATAGTGTGTAATAGTGTGTAATAGTGTAATAGTGTAATAGTGTAATAGTGTGTAATAGTGTAAAATGTAATAGTGTGTAATAGTGTAATAGTGTAATAGTGTGTAATAGTGTAATAGTGTGTAATAGTGTAATAGTGTGTAATAGTGTAATAGTGTAATAGTGTGTAATAGTGTAATAGTGTGTAATAGTGTAATAGTGTGTAATAGTGTGTAATAGTGTAATAGTGTAATAGTGTGTAATAGTGTAATAGTGTGTAATAGTGTGTAATAGTGTAATAGTGTAATAGTGTGTAATAGTGTAATAGTGTAATAGTGTGTAATAGTGTAATAGTGTGTAATAGTGTAATAGTGTAATAGTGCAATAGTGTGTAATAGTGTAATAGTGTAATAGTGTTATAGTGTGTAATAGTGTAATAGTGTAATAGTGTGTAATAGTGTAATAGTGTAATAGTGTGTAATAGTGTGTAATAGTGTAATAGTGTGTAATAGTGTGTAATAGTGTGTAATAGTGTGTAATAGTGTAATAGTGTGTAATAGTGTAATAGTGTAATAGTGTGTAATAGTGTAATAGTGTGTAATAGTGTAATAGTGTGTAATAGTGTGTAATAGTGTAATAGTGTAATAGTGTGTAATAGTGTAATAGTGTGTAATAGTGTGTAATAGTGTAATAGTGTAATAGTGTGTAATAGTGTAATAGTGTAATAGTGTGTAATAGTGTAATAGTGTGTAATAGTGTAATAGTGTAATAGTGCAATAGTGTGTAATAGTGTAATAGTGTAATAGTGTTATAGTGTGTAATAGTGTAATAGTGTAATAGTGTGTAATAGTGTAATAGTGTAATAGTGTGTAATAGTGTGTAATAGTGTAATAGTGTGTAATAGTGTGTAATAGTGTGTAATAGTGTGTAATAGTGTAATATTGTGTAATAGTGTAATAGTGTTGCGGGTTGTGTCATTGCACTCAGTAGGGATATCCTCTTTAATTGGTCTATGTTGACCACTCCCCCGATCCTTAGGCCGCGCCCCCTTTTTGTATCCTTTGAACCGTTTGTCATAGAGACTCGCGAGAGACCCTCTCCCCCGTTGGCCGGCAGTGCACAGGCGTCACCCACACTTTCACAATTTCCCCCGCGCGGAATTGTCTAGTTATTATTATTATTATTATTATTATTATTATTATTATTATTATTATTATTATTATTATTATTATTATTATTATTATTATTATTATTATTAGTAGTATTAGTAGTAGTATAGTTATTGGGCGACAGTGGCTCAGGAGGTAGAGTGGTTGTCTGGTAGTCGGAAGGTTCCCGGTTCGATTCCCGCTCCTCCCGGGCAGCGTGTCGAAGTGTCCTTGAGCAAGACACTTAACCCCCTAACTGCTCCCGATGAGCAGGTTGGGCACCTTGCATGGTCGCCTCCGCCGTCGGTGTGTGAATGTGTGAATGTGTGAGTGAACGGGTCAATGTGAGGAACAAAATTATAAAGCGCTTTGGATAAAAGCTGCTATATAAATGCACCAGTTACCATTTATAGTAGTAGTAGTAGAGTTTTCATTCAACACAGAAGCCAAACTGTTTGGACCGTTAACGGTGAAACGATCACGTGAAACATTCATTGGCACTAATCAATACGAACCTCGTAATTCTTAGATCCAATTAACCCACTGACCACAGCCTAGAGCAAAATAAATAAATAAATAATAAACACCCTGCACATTGACCTCACTTCATCCCCCTACCGGCAGGCCATATTTTAAGAGTTTAGTATACAGGACGAGATGCCACTGGGCTCTGCAGTAAATCAAACTGCAGCTCCAGCTACTGTACTGTATATATCAGACAGGTCTGCAAACAGCATGATCTCATTCATGTTTAAACTACTTTCCCAGGGTTTGTGCAAAAATGTGTAGTGCGTGTGTACTGTATGCGTGTGTGTGTGTGTGTATATACTGTCTGTATGCAAGTGTGTGTGTGTGTGTACTGTATGCATGCGCGTGTGTGTGTACTGTATGCTTGCGTGTGTGTGTGTGTACTGTATGCATGTGTGTGTGTGTGTGTGTACTGTATGCTTGCGTGTGTGTGTGTGTACTGTATGCATGCGCGTGTGTGTGTACTGTATGCTTGCGTGTGTGTGTGTGTGTACTGTATGCATGTGTGTGTGTGTGTGTGTGTGTGTACTGTATGCTTGCATGTGCGTGTGTGTGTACTGTATGCTTGCGTGTGTGTGTGTGTACTGTATGCATGTGTGTGTGTGTGTGTGTGTGTGTGTACTGTATGCATGCGTGTGTGTGTGTGTGTACTGTATGTGTTCCTCTGGTGTTTATTTAAAGGTGTCACCCTGGTTTGTTTAAGAGGCTGTGCCACTGTAAACACCCCATGCCAACCTCTCGAGGCTCTGTTTGGAGGGTTTTCCCCTCTTGAGCTGCCTTGTATTGGTCTGTTTAGAGGGTTTTCCCTCTCGAGCTGCCTTGTATTGGTCTGTTTAGAGGGTTTTCCCTCTTGAGCTGCCTTGTATTGCTCTGTTTGGGAGGGTTTTCCCTCTCGAGCTGCCTTGTATTGGTCTGTTTGGGACGGTTTTCCCTCTTGAGCTGCCTTGTATTGGTCTGTTTGGGACGGTTTTCCCTCTCGAGCTGCCTTGTATTGGTCTGTTTGGAGGGTTTTCCCCTCTCGAGCTGCCTTGTATTGGTCTGTTTGGAGGGTTTTCCCCTCTCGAGCTGCCTTGTATTGGTCTGTTTGGGACGGTTTTCCCTCTTGAGCTGCCTTGTATTGGTCTGTTTGGAGGGTTTTTTCCTCTCAAGCTGACTTGTATTGGTCTGTTTAGAGGGTTTTTCCCTCTTCAGCTGCCTTGTATTGGTCTGTTTAGAGGGTTTTTCCCTCTTCAGCTGCCTTGTATTGGTCTGTTTGGAGGGTTTTCCCTCTCGAGCTGCCTTGTATTGGTCTGTTTGGAGGGTTTTTCCCTCTCGAGGTGCCTTGTATTGGTCTGTTTGGAGGGTTTTCCCCTCTCGAGCTGCCTTGTATTGCTCTGTTTAGAGGGGTTTTCCCTCTCGAGGTGACTTGTATTGGTCTGTTTGGAGGGTTTTCCCTCTTGAGCTGCCTTGTATTGGTCTGTTTAGAGGGTTTTTCCCTCTTGAGCTGCCTTGTATTGGTCTGTTTGGAGGGTTTTTTCCTCTCAAGCTGACTTGTATTGGTCTGTTTGGAGGGTTTTTCCCTCTCGAGCTGCCTTGTATTGGTCTGTTTAGAGGGTTTTTCCTCTTGAGCTGCCTTGTATTGGTCTGTTTAGAGGGTTTTCCCTCTCGAGCTGCCTTGTATTGGTCTGTTTGGAGGGTTTTTCCCTCTCGAGCTGCCTTGTATTGGTCTGTTTGGGAGGGTTTTTCCCTCTCGAGCTGCCTTGTATTGGTCTGTTTGGAGGGTTTTTCCCTTTCGAGCTGCCTTGTATTGGTCTGTTTGGAGGGTTTTTCCCTCTCGAGCTGCCTTGTATGCATGATATTTTTCCGTAGCCGCATTTCTGGCAGACGCTCTCTGATTGGCCGACGCCAGTTTCTACACTGGTTAAGTTTAGGCAATCTTCGAAGTTGGTTAAGGTTAGAGTTTGTCTTAGAGCATGGCGGTAGAACGCCAGGTAGTTATTATATCAGAATTATTATTATTATTATTATACCAGAAACGTCTGCCAGAAATGCGGCTACGGAAAGTATAGACGCGCCTTGTATTGGTCTGTTTGGGAGGGTTTTCCCCCTCTTGCCCTGCCACTGCCAGGAAATCAGGCTGAAGGGAGAAGAAGAGATCAAAAACATTTTGACAAAAACAGTAGAAATATTTCGCACAGACACATTTCTGTATTAATTCGGTACTTGTGCTCCTTTCCATGTTACCCTGGCTGTGAATATTGGTATTCGCCTGTAAACCGGTTGATAATGTGAATAATAAATATGAGCCGTGACAGCGTCGTGGCTTGCTAGCGCGCATATCTGGGCCGCAGAAAATGTGAAATTTGGCAGAAGCGTCCACTTGGAAGGTCACTGTGACCTCACATCCATCCCATTCGCTTGTGAACGCAATATCTCAGGAATGCCTTGAGGGAATTTCTTCACACGGTACAGGCAAGTACTTTCATTGGTCTAGGTCTAGGTTAACCACGCCCCCATGTAATCGGTATCTGAGCCCAATGAACAACAACGAATGATATTGATGTACAGCACCCACACCCAAACCCCATGGACCACCTCTAAATGTACTGTACTGTCTGCATTGTTATAGTATACTGCTATTGTTATTAACCAGCAGTGTTTGGACATTCTTGCACTACCTGCATTATATATTGTATATAGATGTGCATGTCTGCTCTGCATCAACTCACGCTATCTCATGCTACTCCTCTATTCGGTGGCTCAGGAGGAAGCGCAGTCGTCTGGTAATCCGAAGGTTCTCGGTGTGATTCCCGCTCCTCCCGGGGCAGCGTGTCGAAGTGTCCTTGAGCAAGACACTTAACCCCTAACCTGCTGGATGAGCAGGTTGGCACCTTCCATGGTCGCCTCCACCTTGTGAAATGTCCTCAGGGAGCCCCTTACTATGCACCTGATTTTCTCCAGTTTCGCTAGATTTAGAACTTCTTTTAACCATAAAGTATGCAAAGGGGATACTGGAGATTTCCACTTCAGCTATATTAATCGTCTGGCCAGGAGAGAAGGCCGTCTCCAGAGAAGAGAGGAGAGTAACGAAGGCTATGAAGGCCGTCTCCAGAGAAGAGAGGAGAGTAACGAACAGGCTATGAAGGCCGTCTCCAGAGAAGAGAGGAGAGTAACGAAGGCTATGAAGGCCGTCTCCAGAGAAGAGAGGAGAGTAACGAAGGCTATGAAGGCCGTCTCCAGAGAAGAGAGGAGAGTAACGAAGGCTATGATGAAGGCTGTCTCTCCAGAGAAGAGAGGAGAGTAACGAAGGCTATGCAGGCCGTCTCCAGAGAAGAGAGGAGAGTAACGAAGGCTATGAAGGCCGTCTCCAGAGAAGAGAGGAGAGTAACGAAGGCTACAGTATGAAGGCCGTCTCCAGAGAAGAGATGAGAGTAACGAAGGCTACGAAGGCCGTCTCCAGAGAAGAGAGTGGCCATGTGGGTGGAGTTACACCAAACAAAGCAGCACATAGCATTATTTAGGATCCATCGGTTTTCCAGTGATTTCAGACAGTGGACTAAAGATTTCGGGTCCAATATGGATGCAAGACCGGACAAGACCAGAACATGTGTGCATGAAATTAAACTAATTCTCACATTTCTAATATCTCTCTTATACATTGTGTGTAGTGCTGCTGCTGACAATGACCATGATCAATGACCATCTTCCCATGGAGAGTAATAAAACGATCTTATCTTATCCAACCAAACTATCCCCCACTGGCAGGCCGTAGCTTCTGTGTGTGTGTGGGGGGGTGTGTGTGCGTGTGTGCGTGCGTGCGTGTGTGCGTGTGTGTAATGTATCAATTACAGAGAGGGGAAACAGAACTGCCAGCATGTTAGTGCTAATATGGCAGTAGCACATCCAATTGTCCGCGTGTGTTTATTTGCTTAGCTCCGAAGACTTACAGTATGGTTACTGTGCTCTGTGCAATGGAAAAACCTATTAGGGAGAGCAATAGCAGGTGTCTCTTTTTAAGACCGAGAGAAGATAGAGAAGGAATCTCAGTAGAGTTCCCGGAAAAGGTATCAAAAAGCGCAGAAAGGGCCAAGGTGGCAAGACCGTGTCTCCCTCTTTTAAGGCTTTACACACGTAATCGCTTACACAGAGCGAGCGCCGTCTAGGAGGCGTGTTGTGGCTGAAACACGACATGACACGTATGTGATGATGAAGTAGATTAACCCTTGGATTGTTTTACGAGGGGGAAGTCAGACACACACAGAGTAACACACACTCACGGCACATACACACGTATACACACACACATATACACATACACACGTATACATACACACTAACACACACACACACGCATGTACGCATGCACGCACGCACGCACACACACACACACACACACACACACACACACACACACACACACACACACACACACACACGCACAAAAGGTAGTGAGTCATGCCCATCCATCTTCCTCAGACTGGTGTTTGATGTCTATGAACGTCCTGTAAAACATCTGTTTGGCATAGAAACATTTTAAAGTACAGTGGCCATGCGAGCTCCTTAACTTGCCGTCCGATCTAATAAAATACCATTTATTCCTCCAGTTCTTTCCCAGAGGCTGCTTGATACGACGGCATGAAGATCCCTATGACTCAACACACAGACCCTAAGTACAGCCATCAATCTGGAACACAGTTGCCGAGCAAAGCTTTCTCACCGACAAACTCCTGAGCTTAACCCTTTCACTACCACACTACAGAAGGTTAACCTTTCACTACCACACTACAGAAGGCTGTGGAGCAGTGGTGAAAAGTAACTAAGTATTTTTTACTCGAGTACTGTACTTAAGTAAAATAGTAGTAGTTTGGTAGTGAAAGAGTTAACCGTCTCATATAGTGTGGTAGTGAACGGGTTAACTGTCTGTAGTGTTGTAGTGAATGGTTAACCTTCTGTAGTGTGGTAGTGAAAGGTTAACCTTCTGTAGTGTGGTAGTGAAAGCGTTAACCCTTTGGAAAATTGGTCGGGTTTCGGCTGTCCTGACTGCAGTGGTTTCAGCTGTCTGTCCTGACTGTGGTGGTTTCAGCTGTCTGTCCTGACTGTGGTGGTTTCAGCTGTCTGTCCTGACTGTGATGGTTTCAGCTGTCCTGACTGCAGTGGTTTCACCTGTCTGTCCTGACTGTGGTGGTTTCAGCTGTCTGTCCTGACTGTGGTGGTTTCAGCCGTCCTGACTGTGGTGGTTTCAGCTGTCTGTCCTGACTGTGGTGGTTTCAGCTGTCTGTCCTGACTGTGGTGGTTTCAGCTGTCCTGACTGAGGTAGTTTCAGCTGTCTGTCCTGACTGTGGTGGTTTCAGCTGTCTGTCCTGACTGTGGTGGTTTCAGCTGTCCTAACTGTGATGGTTTCAGCTGTCCTGACTGTGATGGTTTCAGCTGTCTGTCCTAACTGTGATGGTTTCAGCTGTCCTGACTGTGATGGTTTCAGCTGTCCTAACTGTGATGGTTTCAGCTGTCTGTCCTGACTGTGGTGGTTTCAGCTGTCCTGACTGTGGTGGTTTCACCTGTCTGTCCTGGTTGTGGTGGTTTCAGCTGTCTGTCCTGGCTGTGGTGGTTTCAGCTGTCTGTCCTAGCTGTGGTGGTTTCAGCTGTCTGTCCTGACTCTGATGGTTTCAGCTGTCTGTCCTGACTGTGATGGTTTCAGCTGTCTGTCCTGACTGTGGTGGTTTCAGCTGTCCTGACTGTGGTGGTTTCAGCTGTCTGTCCTGACTGTGATGGTTTCAGCTGTCCTGACTGTGGTGGTTTCAGCTGTCCTGACTGTTGTGGTTTCAGCTGTCTGTCCTGGCTGTGGTGGTTTCAGGTGTCTGTCCTGACTGTGGTGGTTTCAGCCGTCTGTCCTGACTGTGGTGGTTTCAGCTGTCTGTCCTGACTGTGGTGGTTTCAGCTGTCCTGACTGTGATGGTTTCAGCTGTCTGTCCTGACTGTGGTGGTTTCAGCTGTCTGTCCTGACTGTGGTGGTTTCAGCTGTCCTGACTGTGGTGGTTTCAACTGTCCTGACTGTGGTGGTTTCAGCTGTCCTGACTGTGGTGGTTTCTGCTGTCTGTCCTGACTGTGGTGGTTTCAGCTGTCTGTCCTGACTGTGATGGTTTCAGCTGTCCTGACTGTGGTGGTTTCAGCTGTCTGTCCTGACTGTGATGGTTTCAGCTGTCCTGACTGTGGTGGTTTCAGCTGTCTGTCCTGACTGTGATGGTTTCAGCTGTCCTGACTGTGGTGGTTTCAGCTGTCCTGACTGTGATGGTTTCAGCCATCCTGACTGTGGTGGTTTCAGCTGTCCTGACTGTGGTGGTTTCAGCTGTCTGTCCTGACTGTGATGGTTTCAGCCATCCTGACTGTGGTGGGAAGTTCGTTCCACCATTGTGGAGCGAGGACCGAGAATAGCCGGCTTCTCTTTGATGACCCCACCGGAGCTCGGATAGGAGTGTGTCTGAGGCGACCAGAAGATGCAGAGCGTAGGGGTCTTGAGGGTGTGTAGTTAGAGACCATTGACCGGAGGTAGGCGGGAGCCGTTGCACGATATGCCAGGTTGAGGACCTTGAAGCGGATTCGTGCGGCGATGGGAAGCCAGTGCAGCGCTCTTAAGAAGTGGGGTAACATGGGCTGACTTTGGTAGGTTATAGAGATCAGGCGGACCGCTGCGTTCTGTACGAGTTGAAGTGGCTTGGTGGTGGTAGTCGGCCTCTAACGGTGCAGTAGTTGTACGAATGCCTTGGCTGTACTGTGTAGATAGGAACTACCCCTCTAGCTCTTTCATCTCTTTGAAATGACCCATAACCCTGGCAGGGTTAGTGCCATATCCTAGCATTGAAGCTTTATAGAACCTTTTACTATGTGTATGTGATGTCATCACTTATTCTGTTGCAATAATAGTATGATAATAAGCAACAGTCTTGCCGTTATGCTTTTTGAAAGAGGCTTTAATGGTGTATTTTGAGATGTTTCACAGATGATTTTTAACTAGACAAATGCACTCATTAAAGTGCAGAGTCTCATTAAAGAGCAGAGTCTCATTAAAGTGCAGAGTCTCCCCACTGCTGTTACTTTCACGTGCAACGTGGTACTGGGGAGATGACAGGAACAAGAGTTGCCAATATTGCCAGTCTCAACAGACCCGTGCTATTAATGAATATGGCGGCGCTATTGAGCAGTAATGTCAGGGTCATGAACGTGCACAGCAAATTCCACGGCAATCTGTCCATTACGTTGTGAGATAATCTCATTCACTTGCGGACTTACAGACGGGACCGCTGTACAAATGAACTTGAAAGTGAAAGGTGTGAAAGGTGCTTCACAAATAAACTTGAATTACTTGCATAACCTAGCGGCACGGTGGTGTAGTGGTTAACACTGTCTCCTCGCGGCACGGTAGTGTAGTGGTTAACACTGTCGCCTCACAGCACGGTGGTGTAGTGGTTAACACTGTCTCCTCACAGCACGGTGGTGTAGTGGTTAACACTGTCTCCTCACAGCACGGTGGTGTAGTGGTTAACACTGTTTCCTCACAGCACGGTGGTGTAGTGGTTAACGCTGTCTCCTCACAGCACGGTGGTGTAGTGGTTAACACTGTCTCCTCACGGCACGGTGGTGTAGTGGTTAACACTGTCTCCTCACAGCACGTGGTGTAGTGGTTAACACTGTCTCCTCACAGCACGGTGGTGTAGTGGTTAACACTGTCTCCTCACGGCATGGTGGTGTAGTGGTTAACACTGTCTCCTCACAGCACAGTGGTGTAGTGGTTAACACTGTCTCCTCACAGCACGGTGGTGTAGTGGTTAACACTGTCTCCTCACAACACGGTGGTGTAGTGGTTAACACTGTCGCCTCACAGCACGGTGGTGTAGTGGTTAACACTGTCTCCTCACAGCACGTGGTGTAGTGGTTAACACTGTCTCCTCACAGCACGGTGGTGTAGTGGTTAACACTGTCTCCTCACAGAACGGTGGTATAGTGGTTAACACTGTCTCCTCACAGCACGGTGGTGTAGTGGTTAACACTGTCTCCTCACAGCACGGTGGTGTAGTGGTTAACACTGTCTCCTCACGGCACGGTGGTGTAGTGGTTAACACTGTCTCCTCACAGCACGGTGGTGTAGTGGTTAACACTGTCTCCTCACAGCACGGTGGTGTAGTGGTTAACACTGTCTCCACACGGCGGTGTAGTGGTTAACACTGTCTCCTCACGGCACGGTGGTGTAGTGGTTAACACTGTCTCCTCACGGCACGGTGGTGTAGTGGTTAACACTGTCTCCTCACGGCACGGTGGTGTAGTGGTTAACACTGTCTCCTCACAGCACGGTGGTGTAGTGGTTAACACTGTCTCCTCACGGCACGGTGGTGTAGTGGTTAACACTGTCTCCTCACAGCACGGTGGTGTAGTGGTTAACACTGTCTCCTCACAGCACGGTGGTGTAGTGGTTAACACTGTCTCCTCACAGCGTGGTGGTGTAGTGGTTAACACTGTCTCCTCACAGCACGGTGGTGTAGTGGTTAACACTGTCTCCTCACGGCACGGTGGTGTAGTGGTTAACACTGTCTCCTCACGGCACGGTGGTGTAGTGGTTAACACTGTCTCCTCACAGCACGGTGGTGTAGTGGTTAACACTGTCTCCTCACAGCACGGTGGTGTAGTGGTTAACACTGTCTCCACACGGCACGGTGGTGTAGTGGTTAACACTGTCTCCTCACAGCATGGTGGTATAGTGGTTAACACTGTCTCCTCACGGCACGGTGGTGTAGTGGTTAACACTGTCTCCTCACAGCACGGTGGTGTAGTGGTTAACACTGTCTCCTCACAGCACGGTGGTGTAGTGGTTAACACTGTCTCCTCACGGCACGGTGGTGTAGTGGTTAACACTGTCGCCTCACAGCACAGTGGTGTAGTGGTTAACACTGTCTCCTCACAGCACAGTGGTGTAGTGGTTAACACTGTCGCCTCACAGCACAGTGGTGTAGTGGTTAACACTGTCTCCTCACGGCACGGTGGTGTAGTGGTTAACACTGTCTCCTCACAGGCAGCACGGTGGTGTAGTGGTTAACACTGTCTCCTCACAGGCAGCACGGTGGTGTAGTGGTTAACACTGTCGCCTCACAGCACGTGGTGTAGTGGTTAACACTGTCGCCTCACAGCACGGTGGTGTAGTGGTTAACACTGTCTCCTCACAGCACGGTGGTATAGTGGTTAACACTGTCTCCTCACAGCACGGTGGTGTAGTGGTTAACACTGTCTCCTCACAACACGGTGGTGTAGTGGTTAACACTGTCTCCTCACAGCACGGTGGTGTAGTGGTTAACACTGTCTCCTCACAGCACGGTGGTGTAGTGGTTAACACTGTCTCACAGCACGGTGGTGTAGTGGTTAACACTGTCTCCTCACAGCACGTGGTGTAGTGGTTAACACTGTCTCCTCACAGCACGTGGTGTAGTGGTTAACACTGTCTCCTCACAGCACGGTGGTGTAGTGGTTAACACTGTCTCCTCACAGCACGGTGGTGTAGTGGTTAACACTGTCTCCTCACGGCACGGTGGTGTAGTGGTTAACACTGTCTCCTCACAGCGTGGTGGTGTAGTGGTTAACACTGTCTCCTCACGGCACGGTGGTGTAGTGGTTAACACTGTCACCTCACAGCACGGTGGTGTAGTGGTTAACACTGTCTCCTCACAGCACGGTGGTGTAGTGGTTAACACTGTCTCCTCACGGCACGGTGGTGTAGTGGTTAACACTGTCACCTCACAGCGTGGTGGTGTAGTGGTTAACACTGTCTCCTCACGGCACGGTGGTGTAGTGGTTAACACTGTCTCCTCACAGCACGTGGTGTAGTGGTTAACACTGTCGCCTCACAGCATGGTGGTGTAGTGGTTAACACTGTCTCCTCACAGCGCGGTGGTGTAGTGGTTAACACTGTCTCCTCACAGCACGGTGGTGTAGTGGTTAACACTGTCTCCTCACAGCACGGTGGTGTAGTGGTTAACACTGTCTCCTCACGGCACGGTGGTGTAGTGGTTAACACTGTCTCCTCACGGCACGGTGGTGTAGTGGTTAACACTGTCTCCTCACAGCACGGTGGTGTAGTGGTTAACACTGTCTCCTCACAGCACAGTGGTGTAGTGGTTAACACTGTCTCCTCACGGCTCGGTGGTGTAGTGGTTAACACTGTCTCCTCACAGCACGGTGGTGTAGTGGTTAACACTGTCTCCTCACGGCACGGTGGTGTAGTGGTTAACACTGTCTCCTCACAGCACGGTGGTGTAGTGGTTAACACTGTCTCCTCACAGCACGGTGGTGTAGTGGTTAACACTGTCGCCTCACAGCACGGTGGTGTAGTGGTTAACACTGTCTCCTCACAGCACGGTGGTGTAGTGGTTAACACTGTCTCCTCACAGCACGGGGTGGTGTAGTGGTTAACACTGTCTCCTCACGGCACGGTGGTGTAGTGGTTAACACTGTCTCCTCACAGCACGGTGGTGTAGTGGTTAACACTGTCTCCTCACAGCACGGTGGTGTAGTGGTTAACACTGTCTCCTCACAGCACGGTGGTGTAGTGGTTAACACTGTCTCCTCACAGCACGGTGGTGTAGTGGTTAACACTGTCGCCTCACAGCAAGAAGGTCCTGGTTTGGGGACCAGGTTGCCGGGTTGCCAGGTACCTCAGGTGGGGGGTATCTCCCGGGCCTTTCTGTGTGGAGTTTGCATGTTCTCCCCCCGTGCTTACAAGGGTTTCCCCTCCAGAAAAAGAGATAAACCCAATGGAAAAACATGCAGAACAGATCGCTAACACTGTCGTGTCCCTGACAAAGACAGACAGGAGCACTTGGATTGGGCCCCACGCCACAACCCATGTCTGCTCCCGGCTGCCCTTGGGGAGGAAGGACGATGGGATGGGTCAAGTGCAGAGAGACATTTAATCTGCGAATGAATGAGAATGCCTGTGTGTTTCCTATGTGTACTCATCTGTGTTTCACTACACACTTGAGTGCATGCTTACCAACTGTCCGTCTGCAACACTACTATCACCGACATCTAAGAAGGGAGATCCCCCCTTGAATGGCCCTTCTAAGGTTTCTCTCCTCCACACTGCCTGTGGAGAATTTTTTCCTATTGTTAGGTTTTAGTGAGTTTTTCCTTACCTTCGCGTGGGGTATGTCTGGGAGTGCTTGCATTCTTTCATCTATTTGCATTTATCTTAAATTTGTTGGACCTTATGGTGTCCTTGTTCTATTCTTGACCTATTATTATGTTTTCTTCTTGACTTGTTTAAAGAAGACTTGTACGGCCCATGGGGACATTAACGTGTGTTGTTGGGCCTTATAAATAAATTTGATTTGATTTGATTTATGTGTGTCGCCCCTCGCATGTGTGTGTCGCTGCATGACTACATTGCAATGTGTGCTACGAATACAGACTTATTCAAATCCAGTTTAATCTTAATCTTATCTGGCAGAGGTAATGAATAAAGAACTATAAGCCAAAAACAAAGACACTACATTTTCATTTAAACCTGAACGTGAAGACGCTGTTGGGGGTGTTGCCGTCCTGGCGTGCAGCACCTCTCCCAAAATGTAACTTGCATGTAGGGCGCCAGAAGCACTGTGATTGGCCCACTTGCCTTAATTAAGCAGCACATTTCCACATTTACCTGGCTCTCGAGTGTGTGGAGGACAGGTTATAGTTTGTAGGGCTGGGCAGTTCCTGACTCATCCGGGTTAAAGATCTGAAAAGTTTATACTGAATCATAAATCACGAGTCCGAGGTCTCCATTAACCCGGATCCTATGTATGAGTAGTCTGACTGGCTGCTGCAGTGCTGTCTGCTAAGTACACGTGAAATTGGGAAACACCTTGGACTTTCAATGATTTGGGTTTAATCGAACTCCGGTTAGCGGACTCACCAAAAACAGCGCGGACTCAGATGATAATTATGTATGATTGTGTAGCGGTTGTGATATCGTCACCTTAAACTTCGATCAATGCCCCGAGGGAGTTTTGAACCCATGGTCTCCCACACCACGGGCCGACAGCACAGACCACTATACCAAGAAGTGAACTCACTGCTTTGTAACGTGTCTATGTGTCTTTTGAGGGTGAGAGTGAGTTTGACCCATAGCACCGCTACTCGCCACAGTCACTTCACAACATCTGAAGTCCATCGTGACTGCGCTTCGCGGTACCATCCGTTACACTCACCCTCCGTAAACTCACTCCAATCCACCCAAGGCATCCGGGTCAGTCGGCACCAATGTAACGGTGTGGTCTCCCACACAGCGAGCAACAGCACAGACTGCTATACCAAGAAGTGAACTCACTTCTTGGTATAGCGGTATGTGCTGTCGCCCCGCGGTGTGGGAGACCCGGGTTCGAAACTCCCTCGTGGGAATCGAAGTTTGAGGTGACGATATGACAACCGGTAATCTCGTCGTCGCTGAAAATGAGGGAAACCTCCGTGCCTTTCAAAAATAAAGGTTGGAATTAATGGAGGTGACTCAGAGACTCAAGTGAACCGGTCACTTTAATGAGTGACTCAGACTAACCCGAGTCCATAAAATGAACCAGATTTACCACCACTTGGAGGAGACGCGTGCCTGTCACGGCAAGACCATTGAAAACAATAGAAAGAAGGAGCAGGCATGTGCAAAAAAAAAGGCACCCAATGTGATCAAAGCCTGATTGAGTGAGTGAGTGAGTCTATGAGTGAGTGACAATGAGGCGCTTCACAAAAGATAAGATAAGATATTCCTTTATTGATCCCCTTGGGGGAAATTCAGGCATCATAGCAGCATGGGGGAGGGGGGAGGGGCGGTACAGGTATGGGCAGGGTAATAGAAGAAGACATAAATACAGCCAGTCGAGAATGCAGCTGTGACCGCGTCCCCTACCGCCAAGAACCTTGGTGTTGTCCTCGACGACCAGTTGAACTTCTCTGCTCACATCGCAGCGACAACCAGAACCGGCAGATTCCTCCTGAGCAACGTCAGAAGGATCCACCCCTTCCTGACAAAAGAAGCCACCCAACTCCTCGTCCAATCAACAGTCATCTCCCGCCTCGACTACTGCAACGCACTGCTAGCTGGCCTCCCGGCCACTGCCACCATGCCTCTTCAACTCATTCAAAGCGCAGCGGCCCGCCTGATCTCAAACCTACCGAAGTCGGCCCATGTCACCCCACTTCTTAGGGACCTGCACTGGCTCCCCATTGCCCTCGACCTAGCATACAGTGCGGCAAAGAGAACCGCTCCCGCCTACCTCCGGTCAATGGTCTCTAACTACACACCCTCAAGACCCCTACGCTCTGCATCTTCTGGCCGCCTCAGACCTACTCCTATCCAAGCTCCGGGAGGGTCATCTTTCCTCTCTCCCTAGGCCTTCAAGGCCGTTCCTACCGCCACCTCTACTGCTCCATGGAGCCCGACGCTGCTATGCTCTGCTTCGTGCCGGTGGCCGGACTATACTCAAATCAACTCTAAATGGATCTAATCAGTGGATTGCATATTTTCTTCAAGAAGCAGAATAAGGCTAACCCTCTCTGCCTATTGGGACATCATAATCAGGCTACCAACTTGAAGACGTGGTCATTTTTGGATTATCGAAGCTTTTGGACTGCAATAAGAAGATTTTGGATCTGTTTACCGCGCACAGGATCTACCAAAATGAACTGATAAGACACTTGGACACTTGGACTAATAATGCATTCAGTCATTTGGCTCTGTACCATTATTACTATCTAAAATGTAATAATTGTGGAATATTACTGTAATGTATGTATGTAATGTGTATGATCCAAGCGTCCTATGATCCTCATAGGAGCATAACAGAAAAAAGCATTCCATGTGAAGGTATTCTGTATCTTTGCATGTCAACTAATAAAGAAACTTGAACTTGAACTTGAGAAGCCGCCTATTCTCAGTCCTTGCCCCACAATGGTGGAATGAACTACCCACCCCAGTTAGGACAGCCGAATCCCGTCCAATCTTTCGCCGTCGACTAAAGACGCACTTCTTCAACCATTATCTGAAATAATAATAAAAAATAAAATAAAAAATCGATCCCTAACTAACCTTATTGTCATGCACTTGTCCTAATATACTAACCTACACTGTAGCACTCAACACTTTGATGAACGTTGTTACTCAGCTGATAGAGTTGTACCCTTCTTCCTGATGACCTGTCGTACAGAACTTGTAAGTCGCTTTGGATAAAAGCGTTTCAGCTAAATGACTAAATGTAAATGTAAATGCAATACGAATTATAGTATAGTAGAAAAGTTTAAATAGGCAGTGTGAACAATATAATTAACTCTGAATATATGGCAGTGTGATCAAAGGTGCCGATGAGGGTCTGTCTGCCCTATCAGTTATAAAATACATTACAATAAATATGGTTCCAATAACACTTAGAATCTGAATACAGGTACCTCCTGAATCCTCCTGAGACGTTCAGCCATTGTGTGTAGTGTGATGTGTGCCGGGTGCCAGTGTATGGCAGCCATTGTGTAGTGTGATGTGTGCCGGGTGCCAGTGTCATGGCAGCCATTGTGTAGTGTGATGTGTGCCGGGTGCCAGTGTATGGCAGCCATTGTGTAGTGTGATGTGTGCCGGGTGCCAGTGTACGGCAGCCATTGTGTAGTGTGATGTGTGCCGAGTGCCAGTGTATGGCAGCCATTGTGTAGTGTGATGTGTGCCTGGTGCCAGTGTATGGCAGCCATTGAGCCTGCATAGCCCAATGTTGGGTGCGGTAAGTGGTGGTGAAGGAGGCAATTTCCACCCTACATTGTGGGGAGCGCGTTGAGTGTCTAGAAAAGCGCTATATAAATGTAATGATCATCATCATCATCATTATCATCCTCATCATCATCATCATCATCATACTATGGGTAAGTAAACTAGTATACACTATACACAGGTGCAGTATACATAAGGTAAAAAAGCAAAAGGACATCAGTCTGGGAGAATGGAGTCAACAGTATAGAGCATGTCAACTCCCTTGCTAATGATGCAGCACATTGCTGTGATGATGTGAGTCTCATGAGTCTACTCTACTGGCTCTTAGGTATACTGTGAATCTCTCCAACCCATGTTTAGTGGGCCTATAGGGAACATTTAGACTGTCAGTCATTATGAGTTTAGAGTGCACACATCTCAAGCCATTATACTTTTGGCTAAAGGTCTGCTGCTTGAGAACAATTCAAGTGTTTTCCAGGGAAGATACACAGATAAAGGATTTCACTTTTACCCTCATCTTCATATCTTTCATTAGAATAATGTGTAAAATAAATCAAACACTCTCTCTCTCTCTCACACACACACACACACACACACACACACACACACACACACACACACACACACACACACACACAAAAGCAAGTCAGAAAGAATAATTGGAAAATAGTAGAAAACAACAAGCTGAACCAGTTCTAAACCTCTCTCCCCTCCTCTCTCTCTCCCTCCCTCTCTCTCTCTCTCTCTCTCTCTCTCTCTCTCTCTCTCTCTCTCTCTCTCTCTCCAATTGTTCACATTACTGTATTCACTGAGGCTATACGGTACCCTACCTGTTCAATACAATACAGTCTAGCCTTGACGCGCATAAGCAGCAGCAGGGCGGGACTCCAACGAGGGTCTACTGGTGAGAGAGAGATAGAGAGATAGAGAGAGAGAGAGAGAGAGAGAGAGAGAGAGAGAGAGAGAGAGAGAGAGAGAGAGAGAGAGAGAGAGAGAGAGAGAGGAGAGAAAGAGAGAGAGAGGGGGGAGGGAGAGGGGGAGAGGGAGGGACAGGGAGAGAGAGAGAGAGAGAGAGAGAGAGAGAGAGAGAGAGAGAGAGAGAGAGAGAGAGAGAGAGAGAGAGAGAAAAAGAGAGAGAAAGAAAGAGAGAGAGAGAGTGAGAGAGAGAGAGTGAGAGTGAGAGAGAGAGAGAGAGAGAGAGAGAGAGACGTGGGCGAAGGCTCTTGAGCCGCAACACATCCTCTCTCTCCACAGTTAAACTGTCAACACCGCTCACTGGCAGCGCGCAGTTAAAAGTCGGACTTTACTTACTGTACATACAACTTTATGGCAACATAATACATTCGTGACTTTTAATTAATCAGTCTGGACTCAACGACACAATAATGTAGCTGCGATGTTTGCTCCTTTTCCTGAAGAGCCATCATGTGAAGAAGGTGAGAGATTCTATATACACTCAGAAGAGCATGTGCCTTTATAGTGTGTGTGAGGTCTGCGCATGTGTGATAGCTAGGGAAGCGATCCTCGAATATGATCATCTTAATTTTTGAGCAGTAACATTTCAAAAATGTTTATTTTGCTCCACAGA
>NC_140165.1:314262306-314299806 GCF_963971535.1 Notolepis coatsorum
AGCACTTTTATCCAAAGCGCTTTGCAATTTGTTACTCACATTTGACCCATTCACTCACACATTCACACACCGACGGCAGAGGTGCCAACCTGCTCATCGGGAGCAATTAGGGGGTTAAGTGTCTTGCTCAAGGACACTTGAACACGGTGCCCGGGAGGAGCAGGGAATCTAACTGGGAACCTCCAGATTACCAGACGACCGCTCTATACCTCCTGAGCCACTTTCACCCCTGTGTTAGCAAACTTCCATGGTAGGCAGTAAACTGTGTTTCAGGCTCCTAATGGTGATTTCTTTGGGGTTTTTGTTTCGGTGCAAAGCGCCTCTCACTAACTCACCCTGTCACTCATTCACTCAGCGACTCTGCCCCTAGTGGTGGCTCACAGGCTTGATAATGATATGATATGATATGATATGATATGATATGATATGATATGATACATTTATTTATATTGTGCCCCTCAATCAATAGTATACATCGGCCCGGGGACGCAGCCTGGGAAAGAAGAGAAACAGAAAGACAGGAAACAATAAGAAAAAAGACAGAAATACATGCATGCTACAACACAAAACTAGCTCAAGGATTCTTTTTTTTTATGCCGAAAAGGTGGGTTTTGAGCATGGCCTTAAAAGTCTGTAGAGACTGGTGCTTGCATATTTGATGTTTAGTGGGAGTTTGTTCCAGAGATTCGGCGCTGCGACTGCGAACGCTCGGTTTCCCTTCGTCACCAGTCTTGAATGTGGGATCGTAAGGCAGATTTGACTGTTTGATCTGAGGCATCTGGAGCTGAATGAACGGAACCAGGAGTTTCTTTACGTAAGCTGGAGCGAGACCGGAGTTTTTAGGGCTTTGTAAGCGAACATGAGGATCTTGAAATGAATTCTTTGTTTTTACCGGGAGCCAGTGTAGGGATGCAAGGACCAGGGAAGATGTGGTCCCTCATCTGGGAGGCGTGACATCTGTCCTTGTTTACCATGGTCTTTCCTTTTCATGTGTCAGTCCTTTTCAAGGAGCTCCTCTGTATAGGGATGCACCGATCCGACTTTTTCAGTCCCGATACCGATACCGATACCTGGCTTTGGGTATCGGCCGATACAGAGTAGCCTACCGATCCGATACCCATACCATTATAAATTTTTTTTTATAATATCCTCTTTGTTGCAGAGTTTAAAACCTTGATCTCCAACCCTTGTCAATCAAGTTGTAGTACATGTTTTAATTGATTGTTATTTTTACTTGTCTTATTGTTATGATTATACTGTACATGCTGTGTGATTTTATATGCCTTTTTTGCTTAACTCTGTACGTACACTCGACGTGACTGTGAATGAGGGAAACCTCAGTTGCCTTTTGAGTATAAATAAAGGTTTGAAATGAAATGAAATATACAAATATATAGGGATTCACAGAGGGATGGAGAGCGATCGGCAGAGACCATATCTCCTCGCTGATCAATAGATGCCTCCAGACTCACTCCTTTAATTATTCAACGCCTGCACTAACGGGACGGACCACTGTGACGGCCTGAGCGACTGTGTGTTTTTGTTTGTTTGAATTCACCGGTCGAGTGGTTGAGGTTGAGTGAGCAATTCGGAGGTCAAAGAAAGGCAGGATGCCTGGATACAATTATGCTCAGAGGTCTAGGTCGGGGTAACATTTTCCGACAGCCTAAAAGGAACGATGGTCCACAGACATTTAAGGTGTTGACAACACAAATCAGATGGGGTTATCTTAGTGGCCCAACCACATGCGACTGTGGCACAGAACCCCAGACCATGGAGCACCTCCTTCATTGTCCTCTGTTAGGTGGACCCTGCACAGCAAAGGACCTAGCACTCTACAACATCAAGAGACAGCCATGTACCAAGCACTGGCCGGACGTTATATAAGCTGAATAGCTTTGTATATGAAGAACAAAAATCTAATTACTGTTTTGGGTCACTCTAGATTTAGTCTGACTTAATTCAATTCCATTCAATTGATCACCTATTCTTATTGTTTATTGTTTATTGTTTAAAAGGATCCCCATTAGCTGCCACCTAAGTGGCGAGCTAGTCTTCCTGGGGTCCACACAGAAAGACAAAGGTACAGTAGGGTGCCCGTATTGATTCTTTGTGCATATACTGTATAGGTAGAGGCTTAAATCCCTATTCGCATTGGGACTAGTATTACCTGGGGATAGTAGACTCAGAAAATCATCCTGAGATTTAACTTGACACTCCCATATATTTGACTATGCCTGGGTGCACGAGTGAACATTACAGTTTCAAATGGCACTTCAACACCAAATGCACTGCCTCATGCGAAGACTGAATCATGCGGAGTTCTTCAATATTTTTGCGAGGATAAATCAAATATACAGTACAGTATGACAACCCAGGCAGTAGGGTATAAATACTGGATAACAGTTACAGTTCAGTGTTCAGTTTGTTAGTGTCTCTCGAGTTGATGTTGCCCCCCCCCCCCCCCCCCCAGCATACCACGGTGAAAAAGAGGACGCTGGCTACTACAGGCTGGTAAAAGAACGACAGAAGTCTATTGCACACACATTGAATATAAATCCAGTGCTGCGAAAAATTAAGACTAGATTTTCCATGTGGAAAATGTTGAATGAATTTTATCTCTGTGGGGAAAAACAGATACGGTTAAAAGGACGGTATCTTCAAAGATGAACGATATCTCTATGATGCTTCTTTTAAAATGTCCCCGTGTCTGTGCTTAAGCATGATAACAAGGTAGTCGGGGACTATCTGCGGCCTGGGAACAAACCCTGAATTAGTCTAGCTTGTTTACCACTAGATGGAGAGAGGAGGACTGGCATTGCCAAATATAGAGCTATACAACATTGCCTTTGAAACGGTTAAGCTATGCAAACAACCGGTCAGGGAGGGAGGTGTGTCACATCTGGGTCGCACGGGGATAGAGACTCTTTTAGATGCTCTGTCTCCATCACGGTCCCCTCGTGAAGGGGACATCAATCCAGTACACTTCAGCATCTCAAGGGAGGTTTGGAACAAAGCCTGTCTCGATATAAACAAGGTGACTCATCTATATGGGGAAAAGCCTGCGATTAGGACGGGGAATTAATCAGTTTGTTCGGAGGGCACGACACATGAAGGCTTTAGCCACAATTTCTGATCTATTTGCGGAAGGAATTGTGGGAGTTAAGACTCCCTTCCACCCCGCTCTCTTTGGCTCGGGAGGTAGAGCAGTCCTCTGGCAATCCGGAGGTTCCCTGTTCGATTCCCGCTCCTCTCTCCGGGCAGCGTGTCGATGTGTCCTTGAGCGAGACACTTAACCCCTAATTGCTCCCGATGAGCAGGTTGGCACCTTGCATGGTCGCCTCCGCCATCGGTGTGTGAATGATGTGTGAGTGAATGGGTAAAATGTGAGGAACAAATTGTAAAGCGCTTTGGATAAAAGCTGCTATATAAAAAAGCAGCCATTTACCATCTTTGATCTCCCTCACCCGCGTCTATACTTTCCGTAGCCGCATTTCTGGCAGACGTTCTCTGATTGGCCGACGTCAGTTTCTACACTGGTTAGGCTTAGGCACTCTTCGAAGTTGGTTAAGGTTAGAGTTTGCCTTAGAGCATGACGGCAAGTTCTTTCGACGGTTAAGCTTAGGCACTCGAAGTTGGTTAAGGTTAGAGTTTGTCTTAGAGCAGGGCGATAGAACGCCAGGTAGTTTGCAGGCTGTTCGACGCAGAAATGGGCAGCAAAGACACAGCTCGTCACGCTATTGGGCAAACATGTCAGTGGCCAATCAGAGAGCGTCAGTCAGTGTCAATCAGAGAACGTCTGCCAGAAATGCGGCTAGGGAAAGTATAGACGCCCCTCACCCATCCTCCCTTCCTACCCCCATCCGTCCTTCTTAACCCCAATAAATCCAACCCCCACCTTTCCCCAAAATGTCATGACACCCCCCCCTATACATCGTGTGTTCCTATGGCCCCCAGCCCTTCCAGTTTTGTAGGTATAAAGATGTTGAAGAACCGGTGAGGGCTCTCTCTTGCCGTGGGGTCCTAGCTAAACACTATGTTGAGTCATCCAGCCTAACTCTGACTACTTTTGTATTGATACTTTGATTGAGTTAATAAATCGTATTAACCAGGTATCTTTTGAGTTATTCGCTTCGGCTATATTTTCCACCACAGAATGTTCTACTGCTACCGGGGGCTGAAGGATCCATATAATCTCACTGATAAAGGGGTTTACTTTGGCCCCCAGCTAACGTTATTTCTCCTCAACCGAATCCACTGGCTTTTCAATGCTTCTTCCGACATCTCATTTACCGCTTTTCGCGAACTCCACCCATGAATCCCCCAACTCTCCCAATAATGATAAAGGAAATCGTGATATAATAAATCCTCTGCATCTTACTTCCACCAGACCCTAGTTTTCCATCCTCGCTGTTCAGTTTCTGCCGCCAAGTCAGCTGCATATCTAAGCTTTTTCCTTTCATACGCCTCCTCCACTGAATCCTCCCAAATCTATAAAATAAACTAACAACTGACTATCAGACCATAATACTAGGACACGACCTCATCTACCCCCTGTTTCAGGTTCTGCGGTGATGGCAGTACATCATAAGTAGCTCCTATTAGGAACTTTATAAGATTTTCCTCCATACTCCACAGGTCCTTCCAACTAATCTTCCACTTCTCTACACTTTCCCAGTTCATCCACTGTCCCTGTTTAGCCTGGGCCACAGCCTTAGTACACCTCACTACTAGGGTTGGGTACCGTTCACATTTGAACCTGTGAATCGATACCAGTACCCAACGGTACCTTTTTTCTATACAAATTGTATCTACCTAACTCAGTTGTAATTTTTTTTTACAAACTTCAAATTATTTATTATCATTATTATTTATTTAGAACAATTTGTTAATATATATATATAATCTTTCAGCGAGCGTTGTCTGCATCTAGCTTTGTAAAGTGGAACCACACTTGCAACCGCTTTCCGGCTTGCCATTGCCCCGACTGCTTTGTTGTTGAATCGAATCAAATCCTAGGTAAGCGTGTATTGTGAGCGTGAACGTTGACGTGAACGTGCGGCACACTTCATAGGTTTCGTTTTGCGGTAAACAAAACGTTGACGTCATCGGACGAAAAAATAAATAAAAAGTACTTTTATTTACTTTGCATTACCGAAATGTGCCACCGGTGGATCTCACGTGAATCGGTACTCGGTAGTACCGACGTGATTCGGTCGATACCCTTAAAAGTACCGGATTCGGTACCCATCCGTACTCACTACTTCCTCTTGTCGCCGTACCTGCTCCACTACCAGCGTCATCCCTTCTGTGGGATCTGCTTTACTCCACGCTGGCTTCCCTGAGCTTAGCCCCCCCCCCCCCCCCCCCCCCCGGCCTTGTTGCACCTTACTGTACCTAACAGCGTCTGTACGCCTAAGAGCTGCCTCTGCTTCCTGTACTGCTCTGCCTGTCTTCGTTCCGCTTCCTCCCTCTAGTTGGGACCAAGTTACTAAACTACTGTATCTTTGCTCCCTGATAACAATAACTCTGTTCTCTCACCTTCACCCACTTAAACTCCTCTGTTGGACTCGTTACTGCACAATAAATTTCGCAGAGTAAATTTTACTCAAACTGAGCCCATTTGAGCCCAAGTGAGTACAATTTTACTCAGTTTGAGTAAAATGTACTCAGTTTGAGTAAAATGTACTCAGCGAAATGTACTGTGTGGTAGCCGGAGAATACCTTCCCATACAATGCCACACTACGAATACACAGAGGAACTCCTAGCCATTTCCTAATAGATGAATAACCACATGCTGCCCTACTGTCGGTCTGGGGAGGGTGTAGACTACCACAAGCCTCCTCCGATACTTTGTGGAGTTGCCAGCCGCTTCTTTTCACCTGACAGCGAGGAGTTTCACTGGGAGAACATAACGAGCGCAGAGGTTCACGCCATCTTCCCCCAGATCCCCCCCCCCCTGCTGAACAGGCGCCCCGGACCCACCAGTAGGAGTCACTGTTGCAACGACCAGGACTCATAACCCCCACCGGCGAACACCCGAGAAGTGTGTTCGTTGGAACGTCTGACCAAGCCGGAGGTACCGCTATCAGGAATGCTTCATTCTCTACACTACCCAGACACCAGCATAGTTTCACCCAGCTCCTGTCTCATATGATTTGGGGCTATTTTTGTTTCAGACATTTCAGACAGTTTTACCCAGACAGTTTATTGCTATGCTCTTGCCAACATATGACCGTACTGAAATATCACAAGTTAGCAGATGGACATAAGAGGAAATGGGATTTTTCTTTTTTGTTACACCCCACTGCTATTTTCAGTCAGTTCAAATCAATTTCACATGAGAAAACTGCTTCATCTCTAGCATGATGTATCTGTGAAGAGCAAACCTCAGGCTTTTCCGCCATACAATAACATGTTGATTCTTTAAAGGGGAGTGCCACCCATTTTAAGAATTCACATATGTTCTCTCGGTGCCCCAGGACTGTTTGTGAACGCACACCACTCACTCCTAAAGATAGAAATCGGAGAGAGAACGCTCCAATCAGTGATGTCACTGGGATGTAACATCTGGGACTGCTCTATAGGCAATGCATGGGGGAACATTATGAGGCCATAACATGTTTGCAGGCCAGCTCATAGCATATTGTTCTATTCAGGGTTTCTGCTAGCAATTATTTTGGCTGGCGATATACGATTCTAATTGACCAAACTTTAACGGTCACGTAATTAGGGTTGGGTACCGAACTCTGTACTTTCAAGGGTACAGACCGAATTAAGAGGATGAGCCTTTATTTGTCATGCAGATTACCACTTTGATCCTTTGACATTGGAATACTAATTACTTACGCCACACGCACCACACCACACTGTTTCACTCATCCACACACTGCATTTCATCACTGATTCTGATACATCCATATTCATTGTTTATGTCCATTATTCTTGTGTTAGATAGGTTTAAATTAATTATTTTGTTACATTGCTATCATGTGTGGACTCCCTATTTGTCACAATTGACCCGACAACACACACACATGCATTGGGTCGCCAATGAAATGCCTCTCTGCACTTGACCCATGCATCCCGTCGTCCTTCCCCCTCAAGGGCAGCCGGGAGCAGACGTGGGCTGCGGGGGTGGGGCCGCGCCCGGGGACCAATCCAAGTGCCCCTGTCCGTCTTCGTCAGGGACGCAACAGCGTTAGCTCCACACAGAAAGGCCCGGGAGACACCCATCGGTACTACCAATTCACGCTAGATCAATCGGTACCAAATTTGGGTACCTACTTTTACATGTTTAGTATAAGTATAAGTTTAGACAAGCGGGAGCCTTTTCCACAAATATATATTACTGTGCCGTTTCTTGGGTCTTTGGAAAGACCAGACGAGGTCAGAGGACTTTGATAATATTTACTGAGGATGGCCAGAGATAATGTTGATATTTAAACATTAAAACGTCGCCAAGAGATGATGTCACTGCTAGAAAAGGCACTCGCCCTCTCTCTCTCGTCGCAGGACAGGACAGTTAGTGTACTATGCATTCAGTAAGTTGTGGCTTTTTATTTATTTATCTATTTATTTTCACCAACCACGATGGCTTATCATTTGCCCGTAAATTTTTATTCTAGACAACCATTGACTCATAGATACTGGGAATCCTGGTCCTTTTACGTGAGTGGTAATACTATGTATCTTGGCTTGTGGTTGACCATGGGGGACTAGATGACCGACTTGGGGTTTTTCTTTGGTACGTTGTTTCAAAGAAAGACGGTTCTCTTACAGACTAAGTTGATCTCACCAGGGAGGACTGGGTTCCTGAGGTCAATAGTAGTTTGTGTGAACGTCAAGACAGGCTTCATCAGAGAGACTTGTTAAGATATTGGGAATGTATTCTGGATGCCAAGATATACAGGATTTGATGTTTTGTACACACACCCCCACGCATCTACACACACACACACACATCCACGCATGTACACACACCCACGCATGTACACACACACACACACCCACACATGTACAGACACACACACACACACACACACACACACACACACACACACACACACACACACACACACACACACACACACACACAGCAGGTATACGCTCAACACACATACAAACACATGAACACAGATACACATACATACTGTACACACACACACACACACAGACAGACAGACAGACAGACAGACAGAAAGGCACACACACACAGGCACACACACACAGCAGGTATACGCTCAACACACAAATACAAACACATTAACACAGATACACAGGCACACACACACACACCGTTACACACACACAGTTACACACACACAGTTACACACACACACACAGTTACACACACACACACACGGTTACACACACACCTACACACTCACACACACAGTTACACACAGGGGAGAGAGAAGTAGTTTTAATGTTAAATACAACTGTGTTGTTGTCCGCAGACTAAAACCCTCTGAAACAAGAGGTGAAATGAAGGCAGAAAAGGAGGAAGTGTGTAAGAATGGAAGAAAATAGCAAAGGTATTCAGATTCAGAATGTTTTATTGTCACAGCTTTTTTAAATGTACAAACATACTGTACATTCAGAAAAACGTGAGATTCTTGTTTTTCTGTAGTAGATTTGTAAACATAGTACACAACGTATATTCTATCTGTAAAAACTATAACTATAAGCTATAACTATAAACTAAATAAGCTATAAATAAACTATAAACGAAAACTATAAACAAAACATAATACACAACATGTATTCTATCTATACAGACTATAACTATAAACTATAACTATAAATATAAACTAATGAGCTACATAAACTATAAACGAAAACTATAAACTAAACATAATACACAGTACTATCTATACAAACTACACAATACAAGGTATAATGTGAGCAGCAGTGTGTGCGTGTGCTTGTGTGGTGTGTAAGTCACTTAAGGTGGGCGAATGAATGATCTTTATTGTCATTAAGAATGGTACAACGAAATTTTTAATGCAGCCCTAGGTGCTAACAATCACACAGTCACAGTAGATAATAACAACACAGTCCTAAAATAATAAAGACGAGTGAGACATAATAGACATAAACAGGGGGGGTATAAAAAGAAAATTGCACTATTCCCTTGGTGTTGTGTGTGTGTGTGTGTGTAAGGAAGGGAGGACAGGAGGGAGGAAAGGAATCCGGGTTGTTTAATTTGCTACTGTTGTTGGTGGAAAAAGCTCCAGAACAATGCAAGCTTTCTTCCTGGTAAAGTACCTGTGAGCTCTTCACAGGTAAAGGCACGGTTTAGCAATCACTTAGTCACGTTCCACGGTAATTCACGATAACCTCCCACTCGTGTCTGGCTCGTGACTCAGCGGTTGGGTTGTGTGGCGACTTGAAGATCCATTCTAATCTCCAGCGGCGATTATATACAAGTAGTGTTTCGTCTGCGAAGAGACATATTTTAACCGCTTGTCCCTTTCCCTCGTGAATATTGAGCTGGCTGGTGGTTTGCCTGGCGGTTGCTGGCCACTAAATACTGTAGAAACGACAATTAAGTACTGTAGATACGACAATGATTGCTTTTCTTGTGGGGTTTATCTGTGTCCCACAAACCACTAGTCTTCCGGGATCCAGGATTCCAGGATCAACTGGAGACTTGTTTCATGTGCCGTTACCTGTCTCACATCCCTCCACCATGTAACCTGTCTCACATCCCTCCACCACTTAACCTGTCTCACCCCCCACCACGTAACCTCTCACCCCCCCACCACGTAACCTGTCTCACCCCCCCACCACGTTTTGATTGATTGATTGAAAACTTTATTAACAGATTGCAGAATGGGTACAATAATACAGTACAGCTCAATACACACAATTGTTAAGGGGGTGCAGACCAGAGAAAGACTTTCGTCTTGTTTACATCAGGGTCCCCCGTAACCTTTATCACCCCCCCCCCCCCACATAACCTCCCCCACATAACCTGTCTCACCCCCCCACCACGCCGCTTACCAACCGCCTGCCTCTGAAGACGTAATAGAAGCTTGTCAGCCGCGCGCCGCACACAGCAGTGAAATACCACACACACCCACATCAAACAAACTACAACTGGCACAGAGTGGGATCATCGTCTGGTGGAGGAGGAGAACGTGTCTCTCTTGGATCACATGGAGAGAGAGAGAGATTACTGGAAGTCAATATACTCTGGAAGACTACTCCCTGGTTGTTTTAACCCTTTCACTGCCGCACTACAGAAGGTTAACCCTTTACTATCACACTACCGACGGTTACCGGCGTCGGTAGTGTGATAGTAAAGGGTTAACCTTCTGTAGTGTGGCAGTGAAAGGGTTAAAAGGTATAATCCGTGTGGCGGGGGTCGGTGGAACCGGACTCGTTATTTATGATCGTAGACGGATTCCGGTGAGATTCCTAGCTATTGTCTGGACAAACAAAGGGATTCCTCCACAACAGCATAATGCTGCTCCACGACGTCTATTGTGTGAACAGACAAAACGTTTCAACCTCATGTGGTCGGTGAAGAGAGCGAGATAATATAATTGTTATATATAACACAGATTTCATCCAGATGTTTCGTTTTTTTCATAGAGTTAATACAATTCTGGGAATCGGCTTTCCCCCGTCGCTGAATCGCCGAAGTGGTGGTTTGGAAGAGGAATTTCTTTAGAATCTCGTGTTACGTTATCCAGATCTCCTACACGTGAAAGTAATCCCATCTGCGGGGAAAAGAGGGATACTGGGGGTCAGCTGTGGTTTTGTGTAGATGTTTCTAGAAGGGCGTTATTGGAAGGGTCAGAGGTCACAGTCTGGTCATTTGTTTTCACATTCCTCTGACCTCAACTGGCAACACACGGATTTGATCGATTGATTATGAGTCACAATGTGTCATGAAATCAACGGTCTCATAGATGTTAATCCTACATTATGTAATTTTGTGGATTTCTTAAAGGAGCGGCGTCGATTTATTTCGCACATGTTCTCACACATATATCCCAAGGCTCTAAGCTGTTTTGCACACGTTCAATTAGTTTGACAGTTATTGAGAGTTAATGCGTTTGAATATCTCCTCCCGTGATGTCATCACAGAGGAAACCTTGTGTTGCGTTAATTACTGCTCAACGAAGTTATGTAGATGAGAAAATAGCAATCCCTACGGCAATCCCTATCTAGATATTTTCATCTATAGTTTCATCTATAGTTTCACTGAGCTGTAATTAACAACAACACAAGGATTCAGTCCTCTGATGACATCACTGGTGGCCATATTCAAACCCATTAACTCCCAATAACTGTCAAACGAAATGAATGTGTGCAAAACAGTTCAGAGCCTTGGGATACGTGGGAGAACATTTTTCCAAAGAAGTGTCCCTTTCAATTTAATGAAATTCTTTAGCAAACAAAGGAGGACTTAGACGCATCTGGCTTGTA
Organism: Notolepis coatsorum; assembly: GCF_963971535.1. NCBI lineage: Eukaryota > Metazoa > Chordata > Actinopteri > Aulopiformes > Paralepididae > Notolepis > Notolepis coatsorum. The sequence continues at coordinate 314,273,750 of NC_140165.1, forward strand.
AAACAACAGGAAACATTTAGCCTAGTTCTCTTTTGTCTTCATCTCTTTTGCCATCCGCAAAGTTATATTTTATGGCTAATTTGGGAGTTAGCATTAAAGAGTGTTTTCTCTGGTGGTTCATGTGGTCCCGCATGTTTCTCTGGTAGGAGACGCCTTCGAGCCAGCGAATGTTGACCACTGGGAAGAGCCAGGACCAGCGGGGTCCAGCAGCGGTCACAGCTCACTCATCACGTGGTTTCGAGGAAAAACCCTGCATCCAGTAAATCACATAATGAACAACAAGTTATCTAATATTAGTGCACCGAATGACGACAATGACGAGCTTTGCTGTGTAGACTGTAGTAGCACAACAGGGGAACGTTCCTGGAACTTCTAAGGAGTTTCCCAGAGGGAGATGTTTGGTCCTGGTGATGGTGGTGGTGGTGGATCATCATGTTCCTTCGGGGGATGTCAATAAATGATTAGGACAATTATTCTGGTGGCCGAAATAAAGTGTTTTCTTCATCTCTGACGAGGAATTTCATTATTGAATTTCATACTTGTTTTTCGTTCCTGAATTTCATTCCACTTGCGTTCCACCGTCAAACATCTCTGCCCAAAGAGCAGATTCTCCTATACTCCTATATATTTTCCACTAATATATTGAATAATTAATACTATATTATCATATTATTTTGTTCATTTAATTTTTTATTTGTTCCGTTCATGATAATGCACAGCTCCCAGAAAAGGAGCAGGGACAATCATATTTAATTATTCATCCTGCCTGCCCCTTACTCTAAACAATGAATAAACAATAGAAATAGATGGAGTGTTAATTACAATTATTTAACAATTAATACTTACAGTAACATCAGAGGGGGAAAAATGTTTATCACAATAATTCACTATCACTATTTTCTTGAAATGAAAGATATTTATACAACTCTTTAAATCATTCTGTAGAGAATTCCACTGTTTTACGCCACATTCTGAAACACACATCTGCTTCTTTAAAATAGATCAACGTTTCCATCCATAAAGTGCAAATCTTCTCCTGAGGCTAATGTTATGGATTTTTTAAAATAAATGTGAGGACTATTTATTTAGTATTTATTATTTATTCAATTGTATCCATCGGTTCTGCACCTACACACCGGCACAACATATATTCTATCTATATAAACTATGCTGTGCTAACTGTATAAATAGCTATAAACTATACACTATAAACTAAAACTATAAACTAAACTATAGACTAAACACGTATATTCCTATACGTATATCTATATAAACGTATCTATACAAACTTGTTCTAATACATCAATGACATCCTTTTGTTGGCCGAACATTCACTCTGATAAAGCAGACACTGCCTCTCTGTATCTGATGAGGCCAGATGACGTCTCACCCTCCTTCACTTGCCTGCTGAGATAATTCAGGCTTGTTTCCTGCACATGTGGCAGTTTACAGTAAGACAATTACGGTAGAATAAAAAATGTAAAGGTGGAATAAGATCAAATGGAATATAAACTAAATTAACATAGAAGCACAAATAGAATAGAATATACTTCTAAAATAAGAATAGGCCAGGGTTGTACAACTGTACACTATGTGGTCAGGTATATATACACTAATTATAATAAGAATTCTTATACAGTGGGATGAAATATTTGGCAGGGCTGTGCAATTGAGCAGCAAGTGTGCAAAAAGTATGAACAGTGACGTATGAAGAGTTTTGATTGTATATACAAATATATAGTCCAGTAAGGGTGTGTTACTGTAATGTAATACAGTGGGGGGGGTCCTGATTCTTGTTGATGAGGCTCACTGCAGAGGGGTAGAAGCTGTTCTTGTTGACGAGGCTCACTGCAGAGGGGTATAAGCTGTTCTTGTTGATGAGGCTCACTGCAGAGGGGTAGAAGCTGTTCTTGTTGACGAGGCTCACTGCAGAGGGGTATAAGCTGTTCTTGTTGATGAGGCTCACTGCAGAGGGGTAGAAGCTGTTCTTGTTGACGAGGCTCACTGTAGAGGGGTAGAAGCTGTTCTTGTTGATGAGGCTCACTGCAGAGGAAGCTGTTCTTGTTGATGAGGCTCACTGCAGAGGAAGCTGTTCTTGTTGATGAGGCTCACTGCAGAGGGGTAGAAGCTGTTCTTGTTGACGAGGCTCACTGCAGAGGAAGCTGTTCTTGTTAACGAGGCTCACTGCAGAGGAAGCTGTTCTTGTTGACGAGGCTCACTGCAGAGGAAGCTGTTCTTGTTGACGAGGCTCACTGCAGAGGAAGCTGTTCTTGTTGACGAGGCTCACTGCAGAGGAAGCTGTTCTTGTTGACGAGGCTCACTGCAGAGGAAGCTGTTCTTGTTGACGAGGCTCACTGCAGAGGAAGCTGTTCTTGTTGACGAGGCTCACTGCAGAGGAAGCTGTTCTTGTTGACGAGGCTCACTGCAGAGGAAGCTGTTCTTGTTGATGAGGCTCACTGCAGAGGAAGCTGTTCTTGTTGATGAGGCTCACTGCAGAGGGGTAGAAGCTGTTCTTGTTGATGAGCCTCACTGCAGAGGGGTAGAAGCTGTTCTTGTTGATGAGGCTCACTGCAGAGGGGTAGAAGCTGTTCTTGTTGACGAGGCTCACTGCAGAGGGGTAGAAGCTGTTCTTGTTGACGAGGCTCACTGCAGAGGAAGCTGTTCTTGTTGACGAGGCTCACTGCAGAGGAAGCTGTTCTTGTTGATGAGGCTCACTGCAGAGGAAGCTGTTCTTGTTGATGAGGCTCACTGCAGAGGGGTAGAAGCTGTTCTTGTTGACGAGGCTCACTGCAGAGGAAGCTGTTCTTGTTGACGAGGCTCACTGCAGAGGAAGCTGTTCTTGTTGACGAGGCTCACTGCAGAGGAAGCTGTTCGTGTTGATGAGGCTCACTGCAGAGGAAGCTGTTCTTGTTGACGAGGCTCACTGCAGAGGAAGCTGTTCTTGTTGACGAGGCTCACTGCAGAGGGGTAGAAGCTGTTCTTGTTGATGAGGCTCACTGCAGAGGGGTAGAAGCTGGTTCAGTAGATAAAGTTGTACAACAGAAGTACGTCTGTCTTGCTTCATGGATCAATTATACGGAGCAGCAGCGCAGCGAGACTCCTCAGGCTTCTCTTCAGACGGCAGGCCGATCTGATTTGTCGCTCAAATCACATCTTTAAGACGGACTGTCCGCGCCGTTGTGATTGCAAGTGATCAGATCGGATTTGTGTGTCCACCAGACATCTCACCGACCTGTCTGCGTGGGTTGCCGTGGCTACGACATACAGGCATGAGTAACTACGTGCGCTGGTGGTGATGATGCAGCTTTCCAGCGTGGAGGCGTGAGACATGGCTTAGCCTGCAGAGATGCGTCTGTCCACGGACTCTGTATTGTCCTCCATGTCCATACCGCTCTGCTGTTCAGCCACTCTGATGGCTGCTTTTTAAATAGCGCTTTAAAAAAAAGTAAGCGCTTTACAATTTGTTCCTCACATTTGACCCATTCACTCACACATTCACACACCGACGGCGGAGGCGACCATGCAAGGTGCCGACCTGCTCATCGGGAGCAGTTAGGGGTTAAGTGTCTTTGCTCAAGGACACATCGACACGCTGCCCAGGAGGAGCGGGAATCGAACCGGGAACCTCCGGATTGCCAGACGACTGCTCTACCTCCTGAGCCACTCTCGCCTCCGATGCTCAGCCACTCTGATGTTCAGCCACTCTGCTGTTCAGCCACTCTGCTGTTCAGCCACTCTGATGCACTCACTTCCACACTTCCGTCACTCTGGATGGTAAATGGTAAATGCCATGGTGCATTTATATATAGCAGCTTTTATCCAAAGCACTTTACAATTTTTGTTCCTCACAAAATCCGGTTTGAGAGTGGCCAGAGCGTCCGGACTGAGACGCATCTGTAAAAAAAATCCGATTGGAATCGCATTTCAGACCACCTCCAAATGTGGTTTGCATCAGATTTTCTAAAATCGCATTTCATGTGTTCATTTTTGCTGTCCAGACTTTCTAAAAAAATCTATCTGGATACAATCTGGATATTCCAAAAGAACAGCTGGCAGTCTGAACATAGCCTTAAACCCTAGACTTATCGGTCAGAGCTACATATAACCAAAGCAACCATTTCAAAACAAAAGTAAGTACGATTGTTCGTCAAACAGTGTTGAACTGCCAGAGTTGTACCCCTTACCCTTAACTTGATTAACGGTTGGAAGAGGGCTTTAGACTCAAATGTTTGTCATTATTTAACATTTATTTAAAAAGCATGTAATCAAAGATAGTCTAGCTGCCAGATCTAAACACACAAAACTAGAAGAATGTGCTCGGTAGAGTGCAGAGGCTCCGCCAAGCGTAGCAATGTCCCTGTGGTGTCGGTGTGGGCAGATCCAACATGGTGTCGGTGTGGGCAGATCCAACATGGTGTCTGTGTGGGCAGATCCAACATGGTGTCGGTGTGGTGGGCAGATCCAACATGGTGTCGGTGTGGTGGGCAGATCCAACATGGTGTCGGTGTGGTGGGCAGATCCAACATGGTGTCTGTGTGGGCAGATCCAACATGGTGTCGGTGTGGGCAGATCCAACATGGTGTCTGTGTGGGCAGATCCAACATGGTGTCGGTGTGGTGGGCAGATCCAACATGGTGTCGGTGTGGTGGGCAGATCCAACATGGTGTCGGTGTGGTGGGCAGATCCAACATGGCGTCTGTGTGGGCAGATCCAACATGGTGTCGGTGTGGGCAGATCCAACATGGTGTCGGTGTGGGCAGATCCAACATGGTGTCGGTGTGTGGGCAGATCCAACATGGTGTCGGTGTGTGGGCAGATCCAACATGGTGTCGGTGTGGTGGGCAGATCCAACATGGTGTCTGTGTGGTGGGCAGATCCAACATGGTGTCTGTGTGGGCAGATCCAACATGGTGTCGGTGTGGGCAGATCCAACATGGTGTCGGTGTGGTGGGCAGATCCAACATGGTGTCGGTGTGGTGGGCAGATCCAACATGGTGTCGGTGTGGGCAGATCCAACATGGTGTCGGTGTGGTGGGCAGATCCAACATGGTGTCGGTGTGGGCAGATCCAACATGGTGTCGGTGTGGGCAGATCCAACATGGTGTCGGTGTGGGCAGATCCAACATGGTGTCGGTGTGGGCAGATCCAACATGGTGTCTGTGTGGGCAGATCCAACATCGCAAGTGGTGGAAGACAGGAAGAAGTGTTGTTGATAATGTCAGGTTCAATAGAACGACTAGAAAGCCATGTTGTATGTACTGTAGTAGCAGTGATGAATGAATCAATATCTGAAATGAAGAATAAAAAAGCATCTTTTACAATCACACACTTTGCCACTAAATATACTCTTCCTTGCCTATATCACTACCTACTATACTAATATCTCATTACTACTATGCACTCAACACTGCAGCACCCAATTTTCAACACTGTTTGACGAACATTGTTACTCAGCTGAAAGAGTTGTACCCTTCCTGCTGACCTGTTGTACATAACTTGTAAGTTTGGATCAAAGTGTCAGCTAAATGATGTAAAATGATGATACAAGCTCACAGCACACAGCTGTTGGACAAAGAACATGGTTCTAGTATATACTGTAGGTATATGAGTTGTACAGAGCCAGGTTGTACGATTGCAGCTTGGCAGACCAACACATGTAACATAGCAAGACAACATATACACTACAAGTGCATTTCAGCAACGTTTATAATCAGCTGCACTGCACACACAATGTGATACGCAGGCGACCACAACGATGCACAAAGCAAATAGCTGCAGCTAATAGATCAGCAGCTCAAACAGAAATTACGTTGAACACAATCTGGTTATGGAAGGCAAATATTAGTTTAGCTAGCTATGGGCACCAACAAACAGGAACTTCAGTGACGTGAGCCGTGTCAACAGAGCAAGAGACCTACCAACACAAAAGGGCATTTCAACAATGTTGATAATCGGCTGTGTTGCCAGAATGATGAGAAATATTATCTCCTATGAGACTAGAATAACGTACGATGGCAAGATTGTCTGGCCACGTGAGTCCATCGACAAACAGAAAAACCCTTAACACTAGCACAGCCATGGAGAAAATGCCACCGATTCCCGCCGGGAACGGGTCAGATGACCTGACAGCTTATATGAGAAATATGAGAAAAATAAACAGTGTAAACTATATAATTACCTCTGAATATAAAAATATGAGGTTTACCACAATGAAATGTAGGTTTGAGTGATGCTCGCAAAGTGCTGTTACTTTCGTCTGTTCCAACGGCCCATTATGTGGAATAACGTTCTAATTACATTTTCCTGAAGTCATTTTGAAATTTCAGAAACCATGCTGCAGATAAAACGGGTACTTTTAGGAAAGGTCATTGAGTGACAGAGCTGGAGCTCGACCGAGTGACGAGGATACATTTATTGAAAATGCCTTGTCGGCTGTGCTAGTGTTAAGAGAAATAGGCTACTCTCGACTAACAGACAGATGAACAGACAGAAAAGAGTTAAGAGTTCTGCTGGCCCCACCTGCAGCCCTGGTTGTCTCACTCGTGATTTACTTCTCTCTATCTCAAGCCATACTGTATATAGAGAAGTCCAGCTCTAAAAGGGACCAGTTTACCTGACGTCAGTAGAGTCAAGGGTCAGGTGAGTTCTCTGCTGCTCTGAAAGGCCTCAAGGAATGTAAAACCTGAACACAAACAATTCCACAAATGTATATGTGTTTCTATGAGTTACATTTAGCGCTAAACATTCTATACAGAGTGGTTGTTGTTGTTGTTGTTACTAGAAATAACTACTACTTGAATATACAATTGTTTTGCCGGGCTTGTTTAGCCTCCAGAATTAAAGACATTAAACAAGAACATGTTATCCCATGAACAGACCTAGATTTGATTAGGTTAGATTAGATTAGATTAGATTCAAATGTATTATCATTATACAGCAAGTACGGTACAACGAGAAGAGGTGTGGCATCCAACCAGAGTGCAAATGTAACAGTAAAGTGCAATAGTAATCTACAATGTACAGGTGATTAAACTTAATATACAAATTAGTACTACCGAGTGTAGTATTAATCAGATGTATGTACAGAGTTGTAGTATAATATTATGTACAGTGATACGGGTGTAAAGACAGTATGGTAGTAGTCATACTGGCCAGCAACGTAACTAGTAAGAGTAAGATATGTACCGATATAGATATAGTATCTACAGAATAGATCCGCGGAATCTGCAGATAGCTTAGATTCAAGATTCAAGATTGTTTATTGTCATGTGCACAGTTAAACAGACAGTTTTCCGTACAATGAAAATCTTACTTTGCTAGTCCACCCTTCACACAAAATCACACAATACTTAACACGTTTTCTCTTACGATTGAAATACAAGCGAGTGCTAAAAAAAATAGATTTTCTTTTAAAGGGTATAAGATATATACTTAGGTGGTGGACAGTGGACATGGGAGTGATTTACTGTAATAGATAACCCACGATGCAAACGAGGATGTCCAGTAGTGAACTGAATGATTCTGATCTTAATCAGTCTGATTGAAAAACATGTCTGTAGCTCAGAAGTCAGAAGTTTGTTCAAACCTGCCCCAACAACTGTTCTCCTCTCACGTTTCCCATGACTCACAGAGTTGACCTTAGACTGTATAGTCGTTTGAAACTATCGGTGATGGTTCTAATACTACTAAGACATTGGAGATGACATGGCAAGATAACACCACACACACATTTAGTTGGCGTGTTCCTCTAACCTCACTGTCTCTTTGTTACAACAGGGTGACACACAAGCACCTTAAACAGGAACCCCCCCCCCCCCCCCCCCCCCCCAAAGGCAGGATTACACAGGCCAACTAAAATACCATCTGTTGGCTCTTGTTCAGGCATTTAACACCTAACCATCTTGGTCTCTTCGGTGGTAAAAAGGTGGAATAAAGAGTAAATGAACCCTTATCAATATTTGGAGAAGGGTTATGTAATCTTTCTGTCTGGATCCGTCTGGTCACTTCAGTTGCACAATGGGATTAGCAGACGACCACAATGATGCACAAATCTGATAGAGCAGCAGCTCAAGCAGAGATAACGTTGAACACAGCTGCAGGGGTAGAGCTCGGGACTCATGATCGGAAGATCACCGGTTCGAGCCCTGTGTCGAGGCTGTTGTCGGAAAGTGGTGTTGTTGTCCAGCAGGGAGACACTCTGTCCTCTGGACCTGGTGGTGTTGTTGTCCAAACAGCGAGCACTCTGTCTTCTGGACCTGGTGTTGTTGTTGTCCAGCAGGGAGACACTCTGTCCTCTGGACCTGGTGGTGTTGTTGTCCAGCAGGGAGACACTCTGTCCTCTGGACCTGGTGGTGTTGTTGTCCAGCAGGGAGCACTCTGTCCTCTGGACCTGGTGGTGTTGTTGTCCAGCAGGGAGCACTCTGTCCTCTGGACCTGGTGGTGTTGTTGTCCAGCAGGGAGCACTCTGTCCTCTGGACCTGGTGGTGTTGTTGTCCAGCAGGGAGCACTCTGTCCTCTGGACCTGGTGGTGTTATTGTCCAGCAGGGAGACACTCCGTCCTCTGGACCTGGTGGTGTTGTTGTCCAGCAGGGAGAGCACTCTGTCCTCTGGACCTGGTGGTGTTGTTGTCCAGCAGGGAGACACTATGTCCTCTGGACCTGGTGGTGTTGTTGTCCAGCAGGGAGCACTCTGTCCTCTGGACCTGGTGGTGTTGTTGTCCAGCAGGGAGCACTCTGTCCTCTGGACCTGGTGGTGTTGTTGTCCAGCAGAGAGACACTCTGTCCTCTGGACCTGGTGGTGGTGTTGTTGTCCAGCAGGGAGCACTCTGTCCTCTGGACCTGGTGGTGTTGTTGTTCAGCAGGGAGACACTCTGCCCTGGTGTTGTTGTCCAGCAGGGAGACACTCTGTCCTCTGGACCTGGTGGTGTTGTTGTTCAGCAGGGAGACACTCTGCCCTCTGGACCTGGTGGTGTTGTTGTCCAGCAGGGAGCACTCTGTCCTCTGGACCTGGTGGTGTTGTTGTCCAGCAGGGAGACACTATGTCCTCTGGACCTGGTGGTGTTGTTGTCCAGCAGGGAGACACTCTGTCCTCTGGACCTGGTGGTGTTGTTGTCCAGCAGGGAGACACTCTGTCCTCTGGACCTGGTGGTGTTGTTGTCCAGCAGGGAGACACTCTGTCCTCTGGACCTGGTGGTGTTGTTGTCCAGCAGGGAGACACTCTGTCCTCTGGACCTGGTGGTGTTGTTGTCCAGCAGGGAGACACTCTGTCCTCTGGACCTGGTGGTGTTGTTGTCCAGCAGGGAGACACTCTGTCCTCTGGACCTGGTGGTGTTGTTGTCCAGCAGGGATAATTCTGTCTTCTGGACCTGGCAGTAACAATGCTGGTGATAGGGACACCGTACAGCTGCGAGTGCCGTCCTTCGGATGAGACGTTAAACCGAGGTCCCAAGGTCGTTAAAGAACCCAGGGCGCCTATCGCAAAGAGTAAGGGGTTCCCCGACGTTCCTGGTCAAATTCCCAATCAGGTCTCTGACATCAAGGCCACCTAATCATCCCTCCCCCTTAATTGGCTGATATCCATCCCTGTCTCCTGAGCCTTTCAGCCACTGTGTAGTGTGATGTAGTGCCTGGTGCCAGTGTATGGCAGCCCAAGTGTATGAGCCTGCGTAGCCCAAGGTTGGGTGCTACACAGTGGTGATGAAGGAGGCAATTTCCACCCTACATTGTAGAAAAGCGCTTTGAGTCTGTCAAAAAAAAAAAAAAAAGCTCTATATAAATGCAATGATCATTCATTCATAATGACTAAATTGTGGGATTGGATGAATAAGGAAATGGACTCAATAACAACAATTAAACAAGAACGTTGTTTTCCGACGTAATTGGATTACTTTTTGTCGTTCTTCGTCTGGATTTATTTCTGTTATGCCGATTGGCTGAAGGAGTTTGTCTGTCAAGGCGAGTGCTCCCGCCCACTAAATTGTGTCTGGGTGGCTAGAGGTCCAGGTTCAGTCTGTAGCAGATGAGTCTGGGCTTCCAGGCTACAAGCGGAGGGTGTGTCCATAACAAGCGGTTGGCGCCGCAGTGCAATGTTGGTATCCATTAGGGCTGTCCCCGATTTGGATGGTCGACTAGGATTGGCCAAAATTTGCCGTTAGTCGACTATTGGTCGACTTAAAAAAATATATATATATAATGTTTAAAAAAAAAATATATATATATATATTTTTTATCATTCCATTTGGGCTGTGGGGGTGCTTAATGTCTGAAGGAGTCGACTGAAGGCTTCTTGTCCTCTGCAAAAGCATGCAATTGGTCCACTGATGGATACATCTTGATATTTGTCTAGTCTAGTGTGTTCATTAGATGGGTGAAATCCTCTTTCAGTGCCTCTGTGCCTGTTTTCGTAGGCAGTTAGCCTCTGGTATGTGTGCCATTAGCGTTAGCCACGCTTCTAGGCCTCTTTTCTTTTGGAAAAAATGAAGAAAAAAAAAATATATATAAATATATTAATATATTTTTATTTATTTTTTGCTTTTTTTGACTAATTTTTTTTTTCTTTTCTTTATTTTACCAGGTAGTCACTTGAGATCAAAGATCTCTTTTTCGAGCAAGACCTGGCCAAAATGGCAGCAAAAACTAAAACAAACATACAAAATACACAAAACACAGACAGAGACATAAAAGGCAAAGTGGGGCAAGGGGATACTAAGAGGTTGGCCAGTCGACTACGGCTCCTTTCGACCGATTAGTCGACTAATCGATTAATAGGGGTCAGCCCTAGTATCCATTCTGACATAATGGAAAAGATGCTGGCACTGCTCTGCACTGTTTTCATGACAGCAGCCTATAGGTGTGGGCGCGTGGGAACATTTATCCAAATTTCCTACAAACATTTATGGATGTTATTAGGCTATGTATTCCACCCCACTTTGAAGTAAATCCTCCCAACCGATTTCTAACTGAATACAACATTCTTATCTGTTAATCAAAACAAGCTATTTCAACTTTACACCTTGATCAGTGGACACAGTTGATTTGTGGATCAGAATTCCAAGGATTACAAGGATTCCACCAATTATTCAACCAACAGACTGGAGATGGTGATGTCATTTATAGGCATGCTGGGGCATCAACCCTTTAACCCCTGGACTCTATAAATCACTCTGCCCTCAGATCACTAATGATGGATACGAGTACGACACTCATCACTGTGTCCTTTATGAGAAGGTTGGTTGGTCCTCGCTGATGGAGAGGCGCAACAAACACTGGTATTTGTAAATTTGTAAGGCCCTTATTGGTACTCTACCTCTTTATACTACATCATTATTGGTAATCTCCTTATACTACAGTACATCGTTATTGGAATGGAATTTTGGAACCTATGGAATCCGTTCTAGTGACTGGCTGGTCCTTAACTCAATCAGCGCCAGATCCGAGGATAGTCAGGTTATCTCGCCAACCGCTCAGCGCCAGATCCGAGTATAGTCAGGTTTTCATTGTTATTTATTTTATTCAATATTTCTATTCATTACAGGCACATGGACTCGGGGTTAACATGGGGAATCATCCTGAGATCGCCAAAGTTCAATACCGGCCGCACCCTCCCAGGTGGCAGTATCGAGCACCCTTTGAAACCTTATATCTTGGCCTGTGTAACGTTCAAATGTCTCCGGGCGCAGTTTTCATTTTCAGGCGAGTGGAGCGCTTATCCCGATCACATTGAGACGTCAAATGCCCCCGATGCATCTGTTGTGGTGGATTATGTTGGCGACACGATGGACACCAATACTGGGACTCGCGATCAGACAATTGGAATATTCTTTTTGGGGTACCTCCTAGTGAAGGTAAGGACTAAATGATATCAATCCTGCTTTGATCCAACCATGATTTCACATCGATCGCAACGTGTGTGTGTAACGTTACTCCACAACGTATGCCATTGGTGACGATCAAAGCATCAATAAACAACCCCCCCCTTTCATGCATTCATGATGAAACATAATACCTATTATATACATTTGATTTGGAAATAGTAGCGTGTCCAGGCGAGAAACGGCAACGCTTTTAGTGAAATTCATGTTTTGCTACATATCGTCGTTTTCTGGGATTAGACCGGATCACTCTAAAACTATACTTATATTCACCACGGTATAACACGCGAACGTATGGATGAAAACATTTATTCTTTTTCACATATTGAACGATAGATAGTTGATGTCAAATGGGCCATAGTATTGTATCCATAGCTATAATATAGAATATAGATATAGCCCTGCAAACACCGCCACTTATTCCTATCTCTTAGAGCAGCGGTTCTCAACAGCGGTTCCGCGCCACACAGGGGTGCCGCGCAGAGCTGCCAGGGGTGCTTCATGTGTATACAATAATTGCCTAATCTAATAACATGAACTAAAAAAGAAATCGATCAAAATGTCTTCACACGTTTTGTAAAGTTATTATAGAAACTTTACCAACTTAACGTCCGCGGCAGGCGTCATTGCTTTTACCAACAGATTTTCCAACGCATTTCCAGAGCAGTCGCATTCGTGTGACGTCACATCACGGGTCCTATCTCCGTTACAGAGCCGGCTCGCGGCTCTGGTCCGTTATCAAGGAAATGCAAAGCGATAATAATCACTAAATGCATTCAGTGCTGGATCTAATCAAATGGATTTATCGAGACACATTATGGAAAGTTCAAGACCGGATCACACAGCTTCTGAAAAGTGCTTTACACGCGACGGTGATGGGCTACTCGCCAAGTGCATACCAAGTGAGTGCTGCTGTGTTATGATTATTATGACAAGTAACTCACGATGCAGCACTTAAGGTGTTGATACCATTCAGCACCACATATTTGTGTGAAGCTGGATTTTCATCCATGACAGCTCTGAAAACCAAATATAGGGCCAAGTTGAGCCTTGAGGATGACATGCGTGTTGCCTTGTCATCGATCTCCCCGCGTATTGACCGTATCATTAGCCAGAAGCAGCAGCAGACCTAGCCCCTTTCGTGACTGTGATGCACCGAGTGAATCCACAGTCACTTGCTCCTAAATAGGAAACCAACCTAGATTCACCCTGAAGGACTGGTTCTAACCGAACCGTTCGTTATACAAGAATCACAGAGACATTTCAAAGGTACTCACAGTTGCACAAGGGTTTCGGACAGAGATACGGGATGGTTTGAAAGCTCGGCGTTGCTAATAAACATTGTAAATAATTGTTATAAACTGGTCAGCACTGCATTATTTCCGGCGTTGGGTGCATGATGCGCATGCGCTGTGATCACAACCAGGCAGCCAACGCCGGAAATAATGCCGTTTTGAGCAGTTGATAAAAATTATTTAAAATGTTTATTAGCAACGCTGAACTTTCAAACCACCCCGTATCTCTGTCCGAACCCCTCGTGCAACTGTGAGCACCCTTGCCATGTCTCTGTGATACATGTATAACGAGCGGTTCGGCCAGAACTAGTCCTTCATGATCAACATACGTTGGTTTCCTATTGAGGAGCAAGTGACTGTGGATTCACTCGGTGCATCACAGTCACGGAAGGGGCTACAGCAGACCTCACACTGAGCTAGAAATGTCCACAAGTGCTTATTTTCTGTATTTATTTATAATTTGAGACATTTTGAGAAATGGTCACACTAGTAATTTTTTTTGGAAAACAGTGCAGCTGCAACAGAGCACTTTATTGATATTTTTCTGTATTTAAAAAAATAAATACATGATTTTCTGTTTGAGAAATGGTCACACTATGTTGTTTTTATGGAAAACTGCAGCTGCAACAGAGCATTTTATTGATATTTTTCTGTATTTAAAAAAATAAATACATGATTTTATGTTTGAGAAATGGTCACACTATGTTATTTTTATGGAAAACAGTGCAGCTGCAACAGATAGCACGTTAGTGATCCTTTTCTGTATTTAAAAAAAAATACATGATTTTCTGTTTGAGAAATGGTCACACTATTGCTATATTTATTTATACATTTAGACCTGAAACGCCTGCTAATAATGCATTATATAGCCTGCATATACACACAAATGTGTTTCCCGGTTTCAATGGGTTAAATAAACGTTATTTTGAAAGCAAGCACTTTTGTCATCATCACCGGAAAAGTATTTACCGTATGTAGGGGTGCCCTGGAATATTTTTTTGGACACAGGGGTGCCTTGGCAGCAGAAAGGTTGAGAACCCCTGTCTCAGAGCGTTGGTGTGATAGGAACAAACAATGCTCAAGTTGGTGGCGTCCAATGAGTTAAGGTCAGTGCGATTCAAGTCAAGTTTTTTTTTTAAACATCCTCTTCGTCATCAGAAGGTTCTCAGCAGTGCGGTCCTGCAATAAATATAAATTCCTCAAAAGGCCTATATAAAAACTTTGTCTCAGATTTACTATGTGTGTTTTGAGAGAAGTAAGCGCCCAGTAGCAACTATGAAGACATGCCTACCTCAGCCTATCAGCCTACAATTTGTTCTGTTCTGCAGTGTTTCTGCTGCTCAGCCATTTATCCTGTTGACCTACAGTACTTAACCTACTGTGCTTTTAAGCAATTAGTTAAAGGGGAACTATTTTACTATTTCTTTCACTATTTGGGCACTTTTACACAATTCCTGTGAGTCTATGGAACACCTCTGTAATATATATATATTTTTTTATTCATTGTTTTGTATTTCTAATCAAGTCCTCAAAAACAGCATTTTTCTACCTCAAGATCTCGAGCCGTTTTGAGCCTGGGCTCCTAAACCACTGCGCAGCGGCGTCGCCGCCTGAACATTAACATGCAGCGGTGTCTCTCTGACATCACATATCGCGCACATTTTCAAATGACTCAGTTCAGTGAGGGTGAATATTGTGAGAGGAGAATTGGAAGAATGCGCCAATATGAGAATTTTGAGACATAGATCATATTAATATAAGTTCACATAGCTAGGAAACAATGCTAAACACTCAAAAAGGCCATTTATAAGATAGTTCCCCTTTAATTAATCTCAATACGGTACTTATATTTAGATAAGATTCTTTGTACATTATATAAACCGTATTCTTCCATAATTGTATTCAGTATTACTTTACTGTCCTGCATCCGGTCACAACCCTACACAGCATGACAAGGGACCACAGCAGACCATTAGCATTATATTTCTGAAAAGCATCCATTTGAAAGTAAAACCTGTTGAGAATACGTTCGTTTGCAAGTGCTCTGAGGACAAATCCCTTGATTTAAGAAGAATTAAAACAAATGATAAACAAACTAAACAGAAAACGACTGTTTTACGAGATGCGGGGCGACAGTGGCTCAGGGGGTAGAGCGGTCGTTCCCGGTTCGATTCCCGCTCCTCCTGGGCAGTGTGTCGAAGTGTCCTTGAGCAAGACACTTTAAAGCAGATTTAACTCGACCGTCGGTTGTGTGATAGTAAAGGGTTAACCTTCTGTCGTGTGGCAGTGAAAGGGTTAAGCGTAAACCAATCACCAGAGCGAGTGTGATGAGGTCCAGAGTTCCAGTCCAGTAATGAGGTGATGTAGGGAGATCACCAGTAATGACTTCATACAGAAACGGATGCCAATGCAAGTCATTTACAAATCTGGTATGTCATAAATGTATAGATGTAGCAGTACTGTCTATTTGTATGTCGTGTGTGTCATATATGTTATGATGAATTGAAAATGGGGGACCCTGATGTAAACAAGACGAAAGTCTTTCTCTGGTCTGCATCCCCTTAACAATTGTGTGTATTGAGCCGCACCCATTCTGCAATCTGTTAATAAAGTTTTCAATCAATCAATCAATCAATCAAACCCCTAACTGCTCACGATGAGCATGTTGGCACCTTGCATGGTCGCCTCCGCCGTCGGTGTGTGAATGTGTTAGTGAACGGGTGAATGCGAGGAACAAAATTGTAAAGTGCTTTTGATGTTTATAGCTGTTATAAGCTGTTTATATAAATGAAAAAAAAAAACATTTAAACCCCCCCCCCCCCCCCTCTTCACTAATCACACCCTGGTGTATATGATGAGTTCACGCCAAGAGAGGGATCTGGTTTGAAGACAGAACTGGCTCTGGTGTTCTCCCCACGCAAGTCTCTGGAGAGGAACTGCCCTTTCTCCTGCCTCCTCTCATCCTCCATAACCCACCACCCCCCCCCCCCCCCCCCCCCCCCCCCCCCCCCCTCTTCCTCCCGTTAACCATTTGCATCTCGGCAGCTTTCTTCCATTAGTGTGTCGAGAGGAAGAGAGACACCAGTGGTCGTCGGTCACATTAGACATCCTACCAGCAGCCACACTAGTGTCTTGTCTAATGTGTGGTCCATCTTACAGTCCACATTGCCGTGCCGTCATCGATTTATCCTCATATTAATACACAGGAAACGATATAAGCATCATCATTGTTGCCATCTATTTCGATGATGAGCAATGGCTGCAGTACGTCTGCTGCCTATTAATGCGGTGGCTGTGAGTCGATGCCATGTAGTGGTGAAGGAGGAGACGGTGGTCAGTCACTGGCCTGGACGTGTGTCTGTGCCCTGACAGCATCACGAACGAAGGCCTTTTTGTGTGCTTAACCCTTTCACTGCCACACGACAGCAGCCGGTTAACCCTTTCACTGTGACAATACAGAAGGTTAGCCCTTTTACTATCACACAACCAACGGCGATGCTCCATCCACGGAGCTAATGATGCTAATGTTGGAGCATCGCCGTCGGTTGTGTGAAAGTAAAGGGTTAACCTTCTGTCGTGTGGCAGTGAAAGGGTTAAAGGAACACTCCAACATTTTGGGAAATTCGCTTATTTTCCATCTACCCTGGAGTTAGACAAGAAGATACATACCTTTTTCTTCTCTGTGCACGCAGTAGGAGTAGGAAGACGTTGGGAACTAGGCTAATGGAGGAACCTACTTCCAGTGACTGACGCTAAGCTAGGCTAACGGTGCGCGTCTTCCTACTCCTACTGCACGCACAGAGAAGAAAAAGGTATGTATCTTCTTGTCTAACTCCAGGGTAGATGGCAAATAAGCTAATTTCCCAAAATGTTGGAGTGTTCCTTTAACATTCATACTAGGGATTTCAACGTTGTAGTGTCAACTAGACTAATTAAATACAATTGAAATATTTGTTTAAAGAATTGAAAAATTGTGTTACCCCCACATTGTTATCCTTCAGAAAATGGAATGGTGCTTATTTAAGACCACATGTCACAAACGGGTCAATTGTGACAAAAAGGGAGTCCACACGTGAAAGCAATTGAACAGAATAATTTATTTGAACCTATATAACAAACAAACAATCAATTGAAAAATCACCACCCACTCTGCCATGCTCCCTAGAGAGGCAGCAGACTCACCAATAAGCAGGCAGAGTGGGGGCCGTCACACATATCAGTTAAACATCATACTTGTGCAAAGTCTGTGAATCCATGTGGAGGGTAGGGGACTTTTTGCGATAGGCCACTCCCACTGCCCCCCCCCCCCATTTTGCTAATTGGCATGAACACACACACACACACACACACACACACACACACACACACACACATACACACCACACACACTCTTGACCTCCAATGTCAAATTTCTGCCTCCAAGGGTGAAAATTGTAGCCGGAGATTTTGTGGACTGACCGGCAGAGCGGGATATCTAGAGCTGCTGGTCGCAGCAGAAAAGCAGCAGGCTCTTGCTATTGTGACATAAGGAGACGTGAGAAGGATCCGCCCCTTCCTGACAAACTCCTCCCACAATCAACATGTCATGTCTCACCTCGACTATTGCAATGCACTGCTAGCTGGCTAACCGGCTTGCACCAGCAAGGCTCTTCAACTCGTACAGAATGTAGCGGCCCGTCTATATAAAATAGACTATCGTTCATTCATGCATTAAATCAAATGCATGAATTTCTCAAAATCATCAGCAGCCTACACACTCTAGTGCCTCCTCTCTCCACGAAGCTACCGTGAGCTGTGTTGTTGGCCCCAGTTTGAGTAACTACACCTGTTGAAGTCAACTCCATGTTACCCCACTTCTTAAGAGAGCTGCACTGGCTTCCCATCGCCACACGAATCCGCTTCAAGGTCCTCGACCCGGCATATCGTGCAGCGAAGGGAACCGCTCCCGCCTACCTCCGGTCAATGGTCTCTAACTACACACCCTCAAGACCCCTACGATCTATACATCTTCTGGCCGCCTCAGACCCACTCCTATCCGAGCTCCGGGAGGGTCATCATCAAAGAGAAGCAGGCTATTCTCTGTCCTCGCTCCACAATGGTGGAACGACACTTCCCACCACGGTCAGGGACAGCCGAAACCCGACCAACTGTCTGCCGTCGACTAAAAACACACTTCGTCAATCAATATCTGAAATGAAGAAGAAATTATAATAAATAACCTTTGTACTGTCTTTTACTAAATCAAATCAAATGTATTTGTATAGCCCAAGATCACATGGAATTGCCCCACATGGGCTTTACAAGTCAAGAAGAAACGTCACAATAGATCAAAAACAAAAAGAACACCATAAAATCTAAATATGCAACACTCCCAGACTTTCCCCAATGAAGATAAGGAACGACTCACTAAAAAAAGGGGGGGGGGGGGGGGGCACCACAGGCGGCGTGGAGGAGAGAAACCTCAGATGGGCTGTTCAAAGGGGGATCCCCCCAACAGGATGGTCAGTGATAATATAGTGGATGGATAATTAGACTAATAATTTTTTCTTATAATTGTACTATATTCTATTTAGCTATATTTCATTTAGTTTATATCCCATTTATTTTATTCAACCTCTCTGTCTGTTAATGTCTGTCCACTAATGTCGCACCGAAAACGACCAAAGCAAATTCTTTGTATGTATGTGCAAACTACTTGGCAATAAAGACCTTTCTGATTCACGCAATATCCTTCTAATAAATTTCAAATTTCTTTGATTCTGAAAGACCTTTCTAAAGCGCTTTGGATAAAATAGTTAATATAAATGCACCATTTAGCATGTTGTGGATATTCTAGACTTCTTGCCACAGGAATAGCCTCTCCTCAGCTGATTCTCCACAGCGCTGCTGCTGGTAAAAGGTCTAATGCCTCCGGTTAACTCACTCAGGCCTCTGGGGTTATTAAAAAAGGAAACTCACTAATGGACATTCCCCCAGGCAGCCTGAAGATAGATAGAAGCGTTTTTGTAGATGGAAATCCTCTCCGACCCACACAGAGCTCTTAATGGCAGCGTTCTTTTAGCCTGCATGCCGGGGGAAGCGGGCGCGGGGCGTTGGCCTGGAGCTGCCCTTTCATGCGTCACAGCACACGCCGTGCGATTCTCTGTGACGGATGACGAGATGAATGAATGAATGAATGAATGAATGAATGAATGAATGAAAACTTTATTTAACAGATTGCAGAATGGGTACAATTCAGTACGGCTCAATACACACAAGTGTTAAGGGGATGCAGACCAGAGAAAGACGTTTGTCTTGTTTACATCAGAGTCCCCCATTTTCAATTCATATTGACATTTATGACATACACACAACATACATGACAGTTATGGCATAGGGACATGCATGACATACAGGTATTTAGTACTGATACATTTGTGACATAAATGGTATTCAAATATACAGTACTGTTACCCATAGATCCTGACAGAGTATATACATATGATGGGGAGGGGACTGTACATTAGGATGGGGTGGGTGGGTGGGAGAGAAATATACATACGGTGGGGAGGAGACTGTATATTAGGAAGGGGTGGGTGGGTGGGAGAGAAATATACATACGGCGGGGAGAGAATATATACATGCAGTGGGGAGGAGACTGTCTAAGATCAGTTATATTTGCCCTACAATAAATATAGTTACAATATATATACATAATCTAATAACTAATATCTAATCTAATATATCTAATCTAAAAATGATAAATATATGTTCTGATGAAGTATGTATACAGTATACTCAAAAGGTGCAGTATGCATGTGTGAAAGGGGCTTTACAATGTGTGTTGTAATCTTACACAATCTGTGTGATGATTCCTAGACAGAATACATGATCAAATATTGGGACTATATTTGATACAGATATATTATATTATAAACTGATTATGAACCCTGTAGCAGTGTAAGGGTTAGCACAGAATAGTGTAGAACGTGTTCCTAGGAAGCTTAAGATAACGCTGCCAGTATTTTAAAAGCTGTTTGGCCAAATCCTGACTGTCTTTCTCGGAATATGATTCTTTCTTTTTCTTTTTCTTTTTTTTAAAGGTATCGATTGCACTTTATAGTACTACTATAAAACTGATTATGAAGATGATATCCTCTCACACACGCACTCTCTCTTCCTGTCTCTCACACACACACACACTCACATGCATGTGTGCACATACACGCACACACACACACACACACACACACACACACACACACACACACACACACACACACACACATACACACATGCATGTGTGCACATACACACACACACACACACAGAAGCACACACGCAATAGCACACACACACACACACACACACACACACACACACACACACACACACACACACACACACACACACATACACACACGCACATGCATATGCACGCAAACACACCACCCTTTCAACACCTCACCTCATGAAGTTCCCCTACCAACACAGTGTTGAAACATCTCTATATTTAGTCTTTTACATTATGTAAAGGTCAGCTGATCCCGTGCCTATATCGCAATGTTAAAGGGGACATATTTCAGTCCTTTTCAACAAGTTAATACACACAGTATGTCTCTATAGGCCTACCCCTCCGTTTCAGTCCTGTTCTCATTCTAGCAACCTCTATACCTGTCTGTTTCAGTCCTGTTCTCATTCTAGCAGCCTCTATACCCCTCCGTTTCAGTCCTGTTCTCATTCTAGCAGCCTCTATACCCCTCCGTTTCAGTCCTGTTCTCATTCTAGCAACCTCTACACCTCTCTGTTTCAGTCCTGTTCTCATTCTAGCAGCCTCTATACCCCTCTGTTTCAGTCCTGTTCTCATTCTAGCAACCTCTATACCCCTCCGTTTCAGTCCTGTTCTCATTCTAGCAGCCTCTATACCCCTCTGTTTCAGTTCTGTTCTCATTCTAGCAGCCTCTATACCTCTCTGTTTCAGTCCTGTTCTCATTCTAGCAGCCTCTATACCTCTCTGTTTCAGTCCTGTTCTCATTCTAGCAGCCTCTATACCTCTCTGTTTCAGTCCTGTTCTCATTCTAGCAACCTCTATACTTCTCTGTTTCAGTCCTGTTCTCATTCTAGCAGCCTCTATACTGTACCTCCGTTTCAGTTCTGTTCTCATTCTAGCAGCCTCTATACTGTACCTCTGTTTCAGTTCTGTTCTCATTCTAGCAGCCTCTATACCTCTCTGTTTCAGTCCTGTCCTCATTCTAGCAGCCTCTACACACCTCTCTGTTTCAGTCCTGTTCTCATTCTAGCAACCTCTATACCCCTCTGTTTCAGTCCTGTTCTCATTCTAGCAGCCTCTACACCTCTCTGTTTCAGTCCTGTTCTCATTCTAGCAGCCTCTACACCTCTGTTTCAGTCCTGTTCTCATTCTAGCAGCCTCTATACCTCTCTGTTTCAGTCCTGTTCTCATTCTAGCAGCCTCTATACCTCTCTGTTTCAGTCCTGTTCTCATTCTAGCAGCCTCTATACCTCTCTGTTTCAGTCCTGTTCCCATTCTAGCAGCCTCTATACCTCTCCGTTCAGTCCTGTTCTCAACGGGCTGTTCCTGTGCCTGTACTGAGCAGCTTGTGCACCATCTAGCAGTGATGCACGAGCCTGTACAGTCGAACGGACTTCAGATCAAACGTCCCGACCAGACGTTGCATAGCATAGCGGTCTTACCGTTCGAAATGTCGTCAGAAACACATTTCAGGTTCAACCGCCATTTTTCATCCATCCAGCCTGATGTTATCATTGGGAATGGGTCTGAGCTCGCAAAAGGTCAAATACCGCCGCCTACGCCTTCCAGCCGGTATTGCACTCTATTAGAAATGGTGTAGTTTCTTTTCTGGGCCGATCTGAGCCGTGCGGGCGGGGTTTAAATACTCCGGCAGGACTAGCGTTTACAACGTTACATCTGCGAGGCTGCCCCCCCCCCCCCCCCCTTCATATGCAATGCCGGGCAATGTGGGACGGACCTCCACGAGCAGTATTTGGAATGGCGATCAGATAATTGGATTCTTTCTTTTGCATTAAATCAGAGACCAGGTAAGCACTCTATATATAAAATATTGCGTTGATCTGATATTTCTTTCTACCGAGATCGAAGCTGTCTGTGTGTGTGTGCGTGTGTGTGGCTGTTTACCGTTGAGTGCAGGAGGTGGCGGGGGGAGCGCCGCGCTACGAGGGCCATTTCATGTATGCATGAGGAAGGATAATAATGATAATCTAGCGTTGATTTCAGGAAGATTCGATAATCAGGCGAAAAATGACAATGTGTTTAGTGTATTCCACTAAAGGGCTATTATCGCGTCTTTTCCTGGGATTACTAAGAATCACCAAAACTATATTCATATTCAAAACGGTATAAAACGGAAATGTAGGGATGAAAAAACGATCTGTTTTGTGCATGTTGACTGGAAGCAACTCATTGACAATCGACAGGTGTATTAGACCCATAGCTATAATATAAGATATATTTTAAGCACTCGCAAATCTCACTGTCTCCCCATTGATTAAAGCGATGGCGTTCTAGTGCCCCCTGGCTCATTAAGCGATGGCGCTGACTGAATGAGTTAAGTATGAACAATCAGGGCTTCTGGCCTCATGCGACTCCTGGGAAATGTGTGAACCACGGTTGGCCAAGAGGAACCCAACCAGAGAGGACACAGGGGGCCAACGACACATATTGAGGCCATTTGTCTCCGTGGTATTGCCAGTGGAGGAGGCTGGACAGACTAATGGCTGGAGATTGGAGAGAGATCCACGAGAGGAGATTCCTTACACATGAAGGAACACGGCTGGACGCTCCATCCAATGACCATTACAGTGTTTCTTTACAGATCAATCTAGATCAAGTGTTTGTTTATTAGATCCAAGAGAGATCACAGAGATCTGCCTTCTCTCTGTGTGTGTGTGTGTGTGTGTGTGTGTGTGTTACTGTTATTATTATGTGTGTGTATATGGGTGTGTGTGTGTGTGTGTGTGTGTTTGTGTGTTTAGTTTAGTTTAGTTTATTATATACTTAATATTTAGTTTATATTTATTTAGCACATTATTTAAAAACAGTGCTAGGAGGGAACGAAGCCCAAATGGCTTGTACAAAGTTCCACTCCCGTCCCATCAATGTCCATATAATGATGGGCGGCACGGTGGCACAGTGGTCAGCACTGCTGCTTCACAGCAAGAAGGTCCTGGGTTCCAAGTTTGCATGTTCTCCCTCTGTTCTTGTGGGTTTCCTCCAGGTACTCTGGTTTCCTCCCACACCATAAAGACATGAATGAATGAATGAATGAATGAATGAATGAATGAATGAATGAAAACTTTATTTAACAGATTGCAGAATGGGTACAATACAGTACGGCTCAATACACACAATTGTTAAGGGGATGCAGACCAGGGCCCTGTTTCATGTACGTGGTTCAACTAAGTCGATCAACATGTCCATTATCCAGCTTCAGTTAACCCGATGTTCAAAGCCGGGATTTTCCTGTTTCACAAAGGAGGATTCAGTCTCGTTAACTCAAGCCAGACTTGAGAGTCAGGCTCAAGTCAGGCTAGATGCGCGCTCCCGTTTTAGGTGGAAAGCCAGCACGTATCGATGGCAGAGACCCTGATTCTCAACGGCATTGATTGTGATTAATTGATTTAAGACTTTATTGACAGATTGCAATAGGCTCAATCGCCTCGCCGACAAGTTAAATGCGTTATCTATAGGCTAATTCTAAGTCCCTCATTACCTCAATCAATCAGATTATATTTCTTTAAACTTGCCTGCTGGATTGAATAATCAAATGAGATCTTGCTAGCGAAAATAACTAGTTAACTGTTATACAGAATTACGAGACGGCTTTCTTGCCCATTGATTGATGTATAGTCAATGTTTAACTTATCTCCAATGTGGTCCAACGGGTTGTTCTTTTGACTTCCACACGGACGACCCGGGTTCAAGACCGGGGTCCTTCTTTTTTGCAATATAGGAATAATTCAATTTGGTGCACGTTGAGAGCTATATAAAGAATGACATCCTCAATGCATGTAGATTTATAATATTTTAACTTAAAACCAGGCTACTTGGGCGTATAATCATTCATATTATATTCAAAAAAATCATATTGAAAACACCGGGATTTGAACCCCGGTCGCTGGATTGGCAGGCATGAGCACTACCGCTGGGCCACTGGGCCAGATGGGAAAAATTCATTGTTTATACATTAATGAACGAGAGACCCGTGTTTAGAATATCCTTTGTTTTGAATGAAGTTTATCTCTTTATCCTCATTCATTAATGTGACGTCAACGGCTCATTCAATTTCTCAAATCCGTCAAACAGCGCATCTCATCAGACATCTTAATCCCAGTTACAATTAAAATAACCACATCATGTGTACATCGCACGAGCGAGCGCCACCGTCGCCACGGTATATATAACGTGCATTATTTAGGACAAAGTGAATTTAATATCAGCATTTTGGGTCTATTTTACATTTCAAAAGCCCCCTCTGGAAGAATGGAGCACAAAAACGTAATTCAGAATGGTATAATGCAGATCGTAGACTGTGGGAATAGTTTCAGGAAACGGGCTGTAACTTCTTTGCGGGGGCGTGGCGATAGTTCAGGCTAACTTGAACTTGAACTCTGCTTTCGACCAGGCTCAAACTTTTGGATATGTTGTCATGGTGATTTGGAAAATCCACGTACATGAAATCGGAAAGTCAGGCTAACCCAGTTATCCAGCTAAAGTTATCCGGCTAACTCAGTTATCCGGGTACAAGAAACAGGGCCCAGAGGAAGACTTTCGTCTTGTTTACATCAGGGTCCCCCATTTTCAATTCATATTGACATTTATGACATACTCAACATACATGACATTTATGGTATAGGGACATAGGTATTTAGTACTGATACATTTGTGACATGCATGGTAGGCCGGGACTACAGATGAAAACTAGCTCTATAGC
The DNA here is from genome assembly GCF_963971535.1 of Notolepis coatsorum. NCBI lineage: Eukaryota > Metazoa > Chordata > Actinopteri > Aulopiformes > Paralepididae > Notolepis > Notolepis coatsorum. The sequence continues at coordinate 314,298,883 of NC_140165.1, forward strand.
TAATTCTGGCACATTTACATTGATGTGGAAACTGAAGATGTTGATTAATGTGCACTGTCCCTGGGTAATACAATTTATAAATAAATAATCATATGAACGAAATACATGTAAACATGGTCAAGGAAAAAAGAAACTCAAAACAAGATCAGAGACATAAAGGCAAACACTATAACGAGAAAATGGAGGATAGACGTGGATAGATATCATGTTCAAAACATAGAGAGCCAATAACAAGAAAAAAAGAAAAGAAAGTACAAGGAGGCAAAGCAGAGGAGAATAACATGAAAAATATATAATGAAGAAAAATAATAGAAGAACCAGCCATATAGGTAACAGGACTAACTTAATAAATTGATGATTCATGATGAAAGTGAAACAGTGTTACTGTTGTTATTGTGTGTGTGTGTGTGTGTGTGTGTGTGTGTGTGTGTGTGTGTGTGTGTGTGTGTGTGTGTGTGTGTTCGTGTGTGTTTGTGTGTGTGTGTGCGTGTGACTCTGAGGCCGTCTTGCCACCACCTCCCCCGCGGTTTCCAGCTAACATGGGCGTATTAACGCCGCCAGCCAGGTGCGTAAACAGGACTCTGTGCATCTGAGTTCATTAGATGCTGTCGAGATACCACGGTCTGCGGAAAGTAAACGATACATGGAAAGTTTCTACGCGGTTGAAAGGGTGCAGATGAAAGGAAACAGATATCGCTGACAGATCGAGGACAGGAACGATGAAGAGTCCGTGCTGATGAAGGCGTTGTGACTTTAGCCACTTAGCCTAACCACAGGGAGTTTGACAAGAGTCTCTCACCGCCGCTGTGCAACAAAATACGAAGGCTAAAGGTCGACAGATGAACCGTTGAAGGAGAAAGTCCCCATCGTTTGACTGTAAGCGTTCTTGTCTCTATGATAAGGCCTGCCGTGGAGAGAACACTC
>NC_140165.1:314304806-314402306 GCF_963971535.1 Notolepis coatsorum
GGGCCCCCAAACAACATTTTGCATCGGGCCCCCAAAAAGCTAGAAACAACCTTGGGTGTGTGTGTGTGTGTGTTACTGTTGTTATTATTATGTGTGTGTGATTTCCTCAGTGAGAATACAGTGACTCTCAACAGTTGAGTAACTCCAGGACTTTCACTACCCACTACAGCGATTACTCCCCCACGTCTCACCACAATGACACATAATGAGTCGGTGATGTCTGTCCAACCCTTTATTCTTCTTCATTTCAACCATTATTTAAAATCGTGAGTTACTGAGATTTCCCCCATTTACAGAAACAACAATATTACAAAATTAGAACGGTGACACAAAGCATTATTCACAATAAAATGAGACGCAAAAGATAAATAAAGAATAAATCAAAGTCAGCCAAAAAAACGGTTACAGGTAGACACACAAAGGTCAGAAATCATCACGCTTCAACTCTCCCAAGGGAAGGGAGAACCTCCAACATGGAGGACATTCCCAGAGTTCGAAGCATCAAAGGAAAAAGCTGATTTCCCAATCATTAATAATTTTAGAGGGACCCTAAGAACCATCCATTCATTAGATCAGAACATACTGGAGGAACCCTAAGAACCATCCAGTCATTAGATCAGAACATACTGGAACCATCCAGTCATTAGTAGGGGTGAGACGATACATCGATCCAGATCGATACATCAATCTAATTATCAACGATCCAATAGGATCGATGCAACGTAAAAAGATCGTTCATATAGATACTCTTATTTTGAAAATCCTGTGGCAAGCCAAGCGCAGCTCCGGCAAGCTGGATTCACGCGAGATTGTCACGTGAGATGTGAAAACAAACCATCTGGCAGAGTCAGGTTATGGCTATATAGTACCCGCCCATCATCAACAGCATGTGAAACGCCCGTGTGCGAAGACGTTACAGCACTGGGCTCCAGAGTGCGACCTATTTGGTCCTTGGAGGAACCCTAAGAACCGTCCAGTCATTAGATACGAACATACTGGAGGGAACCCTGAGAACCATCCAGACATCTTCCATTCTAACACTGAAGAGATAAAAAGAGGTCGCTTATGAGAGTGCTTTTGTCTACGTTCATGTGCGTGCAGTTATGTGTGTGTGTGTGTGCAGTGTAGAACAATTTAGCCAGAACCGGAGCGTGGTACCCAGAACAAGAGGGTGGTACCCAGAACCGGAGGTTAATCTACAGCCTGGTTCTATACACGGCCTGTACACGTTCCCTCCGGCTCTCACTGCGTCTTAAGGTTGTTAGTTCTCAGTTCCCAGGCCCTAGCAACAGGGAAACATGTATATCAACACACAATAACACTCGATCACAGCACACCATTAATTAAGCCTACTGTTTGTTGAATATCTCGCGGAGGGAAATAGAAGGCTGTTGATAGAGAGGAGGACGAGGTGACGAAGACGATGAGGGAAATAGAAGGTTGTTGATAGAGAGGACGAGGTGACGAAGACGATGAGGGAAATAGAAGGCTGTCGATAGAGAGGACGAGGTGATGAAGACGATGAGGGAAATAGAAGGCTGTCGATAGAGAACGAGGTGACGAAGACGCTGAGGGAAATAGAAGGCTGTTGATATAGAAGAGGACGAGGTGACGGCTGCTGCCTCTCCCTCTTGCCCAGGATGGTGAGCCCGCTTTGGGGCTTCCATCTGGGACGTCTGGGCTGCCCGGGAACCCACTGTTACCTGTCTGTCATGGCTATAAGGTCAATAATGGAACGTAACGATGTGGCTTCTTCACCCAGTGTGGTTGTCTGTATAATAATAATAATAATAATAATAATAATAATAATAATAATAATAATAATAACTTTATTTGTATAGCACCATTCATACAGATTGCAGCTCAACAACTAAACAAAAGGATAAAGAATAATAATAATAATAATAATAATAATAATAATAATAATAATAATAATAATAATAATAATAATAATAATAATAATAATAATAATAATAATAATAATAATAATAATAATAGCTAAATTTGATAGTAAACAATAATAAGAAAAATTACAGTAAAATAAGACATAAAAAAAGAAAATAAATTTATTATTATTATTAAGTATTTAAGTAGAAATGATAGAAGTAAAGAAAAATAAGACAATAAAATAAAGATAATAATTCATTTAAAAAGCTATAGTTTAAGAAGGTAAGTTCGAATGGGATGGAACCGTCCACAATTAGAGACCGTTCAAATTACATGATTGGAATGGACCACTGGACCCTGTCGTACACGATCCAGTGAGTAAGTGTCTTACACTCTGCAAATGAGTTTATCTACTCGTAATAAATAAAGTATAAATAAAGATTAAGATGAAAGAATGAATGTCTGGGCTGCCGGAACCATCTGGCTCCACTGTTGTCGCGGCTATGAGGTTAATGGAACATAACGGTCTGTATCTGTCACTTCGTGTGGCTTTTCCACCGCTACACCGTGCTCAGATCGATCTCCTCTTCTACAGGTTGGGGAATGAGAGAGTACGTATGTAATCCCCTTCTTCCCCAGGCCATCAGGATGCTCAATAATAATAATAAACTTTATTTGTAGAGCACCTTTCATACAAAGATTGCAGCTCAAAGTGCATCACAACAGAAAAAGACAGGCATACAATTAGCACATAAAGCAGACATATAAAATCAGTTTTTCAAATTTCACTCTATCTCTATCCCTCTCTCTTTCTCACTCTCTCTCTATATCTATCCCCCTCTCTCTCTATCCCCCTCTCTCTATCTCTCTCTATATCTATCCCTCTCTCTATCTATATCACTCTCTCTCTCCCCCCCCCCTCCTCTCTCTCTCTCTCTCTCTCTCTCTCTCTCTCTCTCTCTCTCTCTCTCTCTCTCTCTCTCCCCCCTCTCTCTCTCTCTTTCTCTCTCTCTCTCCCCCCTCCCTCTCTCTCTCTCTCTCTCTCTCTCTCTCTCTCTCTCTCTCTCTCTCTCTCTCTCTCTCTCTCTCTCTCTCTACTCTGCAGCACAGTTATTTCTGATCATTGTTGTCTTCATTAGGAACCAGGAGGAACTAATTCTCTCTCTCTCTCCCTCTCTCTCTCTCTCCCCCCCCTCTCTCTCTCTCTCTCTCTCTACTCTGCAGCACAGTTATTTCTGATCATTGTTGTCTTCATTAGGAACCAGGAGGAACTAATTATCTCTCTCTCTCTCCCTCCCCCCCCCCCTCTCCCTCTCTCTCTCTCTCTCTCTCTCTCTCTTTCTCTCTATCTCCTCAGATCGCCGGCTTCGTCAACGCGGTCCACCCGTTTGCCCACGACGGCGAGTACCTGACGGCGTTCCGCTTCTACGCCCTCAACCCCATCGTGGACCCCTGGGTCTTCATCATCTGCCGCAAGTCCGTCTTCCGTCACATCCGCTCCGTGCTGAGCTGCCGGTTCTCCCGGGACGCCGTGAAGAGCGGCGCGGCCCACCACCACTGCACGCTCTCCGTCCCCCCGGGGGAGAGCCCCGTGCAGCGCCGCGCGCCCTCCTCCCTGGGGGGGCCACAGTCCAACGTGTACTCCAGCCTGCCCCTGTGACACGCAGGGGGGGGCCCCGGGCAGCTCAGGGGCAGAGGACCGGGGACTGACGAACTAGCCTTGTTGCAATATTCACAATAAAAGGAGACGCAAAAGATAAACAAAGAATAAATAAAAGTCAGCTAAAACGGTACAATTTACAATTGTGTATCCTCACATTCACACACGGACGGCGGAGGCGACCATGCGAGGTGCCGACCTGCACATCGGGAACAATTAGGGGGGTTTAAGTGTCTCGCTCAAGGACACATCGACACGCTGCCCGGAGGTGGAGGAGCGGGAATCGAACCGGGAACCTTCCGACTACAAGACGAGCGCTCTACCTCCTGAGCCACTGTCGCCCCTGGAAACAGTTACAGGTCCGAAATCATCACGCTTCAACTCTACCCAAGGGAAGGTAGAACCTCCACCGTGGAGGACATTCCCAGAGTTAGAAGCATCAAAGGAAAAGGCTGATTTCCCAAGATCAGAACATACTGGAGGGACCCTAAGAACCGTCCAGTCATTAGATCAGAACATACTGGAGGGACCCTAAGAACCGTCCCAGTCATTAGATCAGAACATACTGGAGGGACCCTAAGAACCGTCCAGTCCTTAGATCAGAACATACTGGAGGGACCCTAAGAACCGTCCAGTCATTAGATCAGAACATACTGGAACCATCCAGTCATTAGGTCAGAACATACTGGAACCATCCAGTCATTAGGTCAGAACATACTGGAACCATCCAGTCATTAGATGAGAACATACTGGAACCATCCAGTCATTAGGTCAGAACATACTGGAACCATCCAGTCATTAGATGAGAACATACAGGACGGATGTACATGGAGGCAAAGGACAGAGGATTGATGAACTATGGGAGACTTGCAGGCTTGTTTAAAAAAAAAAGAACAAACTAAAAAAAGACGTTGGAACAAGCGGTGAAAGGACTGGTTTGGACAGACCATTGACTCACCAATCAATCCAACTGCCTTTTTTTTGGGGAGCCTATTTCCCTGTTCTCTTCCTCGGACATCACCGCCCTGGCGCCACACTGAACTAGATGTTCTACCACTGAACAAGATGTTCTACCACTGAACAAGATGTTCTACCACTGAACAAGATGTTCTACCTGATATGAGAGGAGAGGATGTAAGGTTTGATGTAAGGTTACAGTACTTGTTGATGAAGGACTTTTCTTTTTTTCTAAGTGTTGTTGAGGAACTTGTAATACTGACACATGACAACCTGAAGCACCTGGAGGTCGGAGGTCAGGGATGTTGTTTGCGTTTCCTGTGGTTTATTGTATCGTGACAGTTTCGTCAGACGTCCTGTAGCGATGGTAAATAAGGGAGGCGGGACTTCTGCCAACAGTGGATGTTCGCGAGTGACGTACGGCACACTGTAGCCTGCATGACATAGAGAGTAACATACAGATTGCCCTGCGAGGCAATAGAGTCCACAAGGTACATACTGAGGTACAAATAGTGTATTGGAAATGATGTATTATAGATCTCAGGATCTCAGGGTAAAACAGATTGATGTAACATGAACATGACTCAAACGGTCAGAAACTCCTGCACTGAGCTGATTCACCCTAAAACAAGTCAACCTTTCACAAAGAGGTTTAATTCGGAAAGCAAATTGTCACTTTGGCTGGTGTTTCGGGGTGTTTCGGGGTAATTATACCCCGAATTAATTAAAGGAAATCATTGCACTATAGGTCATAGATGTTCATTGATACAATGGGCACAATGTCAAATACAATGGGCACAATGGTTACACAAAATCATTGTGTAACCAGCACTATAATACATCAACTACTTATCAAACCATTCACTTTTTAAATTCCATAGGGATTCAGATGATGGCTGAAACGCAAAACCTCCTACAGTATCTGCAAAATTTCAGATTTTCTGATTTCACTTTGGATGATCTGCACCTATTCAGTCTGCCTGCAAGGTATTTTCCAAAAGCAGTGTATTGTATTGGGTATCCTTAAAAAAAACACAATTTTCTTTTAGTTTTCTCAAAAAACGTAAACTTTCAGATTGGAGGTTTTGTGTTTCAGCCATCGGTATGCATTCTTCTATAATTATATAAGTTCTACAAATGAATGTAAATACTAATGTATTTAATAGGGATGTCCGATATTATCGGCCTACCGATATTGGAATTAAAATGTAATATCGAAATTATCGGTATCGGTTTTCAATTTTTTTTTAAATGTTTAACATTTATTTAACCTTTATTTACCCAGGCAAGCAAGTAAGAACAAATTCTTATTTTATTTATTGTCAAAAGTATGCATAATGTTGTGTTAATTCCACGACAAGATATATGTAATGTTAATTACCTGAAATTATTCCGTTTTTTGGGGGGGTAAACCCCGCATATATCGTTATCGGTTGATATCGGTATCGGAAATTAAGAGTTGGACAATATCGGTATATCGGATATCGGTAAAAAAGCCAATATCGAACATCCCTTGTATTTACTGATAAGGATATGCCATTCCTTTACTTCATATAACAATGCACAAATGCTATAAACTTAGTCTCCTCATTGCGCCCAATCAACGTTTTGTCCCCGATGAGAACTCATATCCGTGACGCGACTTAGAAAACAGTCCCTGTTCGTGACACGATTCGTGACGGTGCTCGAGTGTTAGGTCACATTATGAGGAAGCTGGCATCCCGATGTGTTTCAACAGCCAACATGATCTGGGTAAAGGGCTCGTTAATAACCCTAATTCTCGTGAGCTGAATTGCAACACAGTCGTGACATAGCCATCATCAATAAGAGACTCAAGTGTGTGTTTGTGTTACGTGAACATGTGGGGTTTAGCACAATGAGAGGTATACTAAAATAAACTCTGTTCTATAGACCTGTTCGCTGTCCACGTCAGAGTCAGTGTGCGCGCGCATCAAGGGGGCAAAAGGAACGTAATCCTGGTCAGAGCAACGGGGCAGACGACAATATTGTAGCGACCCTGGTATTTGGGTGATTGGTCAGCCGAGCTGTCACTCTGCCAACCTGCGGATGGCAAGCGACGCTGTTGGCCGCGCGGGCCGGGGGTTGGCAGAGGGGAGGGGGCAGGGGCTGACCCGGGAAGACTATAAGAGGATGTGGCACCCAGGGTGCGGTCTCTTGAGGCATGGGAAGCTATAGGGACGAGTCACTTGTATACTGCAACCTGTAACTGAAGTGTTGAATTAACGAAAGAGTGCGAAATAACACCGGCCTCGAGAGTCGTCAATAACGATAAAACGTTTGCATTTGTTAGCCACGCTAGCGATCTAAACAATCACGCCATGCCAAAGCTAGAAACGTAAAAGGTGAAAGACTCACACTCGCAGCCATGCTGATTTGGCTAAATGACATCCAGCCGTTTTCGTTTGAAACAGCATTTAGTCAGGGGAGTGTCATGGCTTCTCCATAGAGCCCCGTCGTACTTTTTTTTGCGCAGCAGCTCGCACAGGTAGGGGGCAACTTAGTCACGTGACTCAGTTGGTATTACTGATTGGCTCGAGCACGGTACGTTTGTATACAGCGAACAGGTCTGTAGCGGATAATGGTTGCTTGTGTCTTAGAAGACGAAGTAGTTATTTCAGTCAGAAAGCACATCATTCTGTTTGTCATTCATTGTTATGAATTGAAAATGGGGGACCCTGATGTAAACAAGACGAAAGTCTTTCTCTGGTCTGCATCCCCTTAACAATTGTGTGTATTGAGCCGTACTGTATTGTACCCATTCTGCAATCTGTTAATAACATTTTCAATCAATCTGCCCAGACCCTTAGCTAAACCACGCGTTTGTCACCATCCTGGAAAAAAAGACTGCAAGCCACTGATAAACTATACATTTCTAATCGAGATACAATGTTGTTGTATTGCATGGGCATTTCATAGCATCCTTTCTCCCTCTGCGTCCATTGCTCATCAAGTAACCTGTGATTATTTATGAATGTGCTTATTAAAGCCTCCTTAGTGCGCCTGTTTATTGGCTTCTGCTGCTAAATGTGCTGTAGGTGTTGAAAATGACTGGTCTTGTTTTCTCACTGTGACCGACTATAATGTTAAAATAGCATGAAAATGTTTTGTGTATTTATATATGTATGTCTTACTATGTGCTGTAATACAGTATGTATGCATATGTGTGTGTGTGTGTGTGTGTGTGTGTGTCAGTGTGTGTGTGTGTGTGCATGTGTGCATGTGTGTGGGTGTGTTTTGCTTCCTGTGGAGTTTAGCGATAGTATCTGTTGCAGTACATTCACCTTCGCGGTCTTTGACTTTGGTACTTTATCTTTCATGACTTTGCTTAGATCAGATACTTCTTGCTACTTGCACATTCTTGTCCTGTATTTCCTGTTTCAGTATCGCCATCCAATAAGTAAATACGATAAGTTGTGAATACTCACTTTACTCATTGATACACGCTATTTCGCAATCGGTTGTAAGAATATGAAAAAGAAAATAAAAGATGAAAATTCTAAAAGATCGATTCGTGTCCATGTATCGACAGTATAGTATACTAGGGGCGACAGTGGCTCGGGAGGTAGAGCAGTTGTCTGATAATCCGGAGGTTCCCGGTTCGATTCCCGCTCCTCCCGAGCAGCATGTCGAAGTGTCCTTGAGCAAGACACTTAACCCCCAATTGCTCCCGATGAGAAGGTCGGCACCTTGCACGGTCGCCTCCGCCGTCGGTGTGTGAATATGTGAGTGAATGGGTCAAATGTGAGGACCAAATTGTAAAGTGCTTTGGATAAAAGCGCTATATAAATGGACCATCTACTGTATAGTATACTATGTTTTATTTTTGTACATTTACATTTAGTCATTTAGCTGACATTTTTCTCCAAAGCGACTTACAAGTTCTGTACAACAGGTCAGCAAGAAGGGTACAACTCTATCAGCTGAGTAACAATGTTCATCAAACAGTGTTGAAACTTGAGTGCTGCAGTGTTGAGTGCCTAGTAGTAGAGACATAATAGTAGGCAGTAATATAGGCAAGAGGGATTATTTAGTGGAAGAGTGCATGATAGTAGAATACAGTACAAAGTTTTGTTTTGTTTTTGTATGTATATGTGTATATATGTATGTACTGTATGTGAATGTATGTGAATCACTACCCACTTTCAAAAACACACCTACGGGAGACTGCAATTCTAAACTGGCCCCTGTAAATGTCCTAACACAACCCCCCCCCCCCCCCCAATGTACAGTAAATTACCAAGTATGGTCTTGTCAATATTCCAATGTACAGTTTTGCTTGTTCAGTTGTACAGTGTCCCCCACCCACCCACTCCTCCTACCCAACCCCCCCCCCCCCCCCCCCCAACCTCCTCCAATGTACAGTTTCTATGTCAAATGTATATACTCTCTTTTCTGGACTCTTTTCGTATCACAAACAGTACTGTATTTGCAAATCTGATATGTCATAAATGTATAGATGTGTAGCAGTACTGTCTATCTGTATGTCATGTATGTCATATATGTTATGATGAATTGAAAATGGGGGACCCTGATGTAAACAAGACGAAAGTCTTTCTCTGGTCTGCATCCCCTTAACAATTGTATGTATTGAGCTGTACTGTATTGTACCCATTCTGCAATCTGTTAATAACATTTTCAATCAATCAATCAATTCAATCAACAGTATGTTGTGAACTTTTACCCTCTCGACGTTTAGATGAGAGCGAGAGAACCGACGTCCTGCATCCATCCATCTCGGTTCAGTTATGACTTGTAACACTCAAGCTTTGGTTTGTTGTTTACACACAATGGAAGAAGGAACACAGGACAAGATAAACAGGAAGCAGGTTCTGTTTGAGTTGAGACAACTTTGACCGGTGTCACAATGTCAACTCGCCTCATCTGACCACATCGTCCCGGTGGTGAAAGAACGGGGGGTTCATACGTACATCATCCACCACCGAGGAAGAGACAACGCAGCCCGGTGTTCTCAGAGGACTTATAGAACAACATAAACACTCTAAAATTCTGGACCCAAGTTTACTTCCTGTCTCACTGTTGGCTAATATCAATAACTGACAGGAGATGGGTCCAAGCTGTTCCCCTAGCAACGGAAGGCCAGTGAAAACCAGTCTATGGCGGTTTGGAGAGAGACCCCGAGTGAATCCTGCAACAATTGTATGAGATCTTGGAAAAACCTCACGGAGGTAATAATAATTATAATAATGCGACAGTGGCTCGGGAGGTAGAGCAGTCGTCTGGTAATCCGGAGGTTCCCAGTTCGATTGCCGCTCCTCCCGGGCAGCATGTCGAAGTGTCCTTGAGCGAGACACTTAACCTCCTAACTGCTCCCGATGAGCAGGTTGGCACCTCGCATGGTCGCCTCCGCCGTCGGTGTGTGAATGTGTGAGTAAAATGTGGGTAAAATGTGAGGAACAAATTGTAAAGCGATTTGGATAAAACCATTTAATAATATTAAACTTTATTTGTATAGCACCTTTCATATAAGAATTGCAGCTCAAAGTGCTTCACAGCAGTAAAAAAGACAGATATAACATGAGCACATAATTGGCAGATCAAGAACAATGCATAAAGTGCATACATAGAATTAGGCATAGAATTTGCATAAAATAGACAAAGTCAAGATAAGGCATAGTACATTAAATAATAATAACATACATTTTATTTGGTGACGCCTTTCACGACACCCAAGGTCACCTTACAGATCATAAAAACAGCAAGGCAGTTAAAAGGCGAGGTTAAAAACAAAACAAACAACAGGAAGTATAAAACAGTGAAGTTAAACTAACGAAACAAACAAACAGCAGGGGGTATAGAACAGTGACACAGGTTATAGTGAATATGCGAGTTTAAACAGGTGGGTTTTCAGTTGTGATTTGAATGATGATAGTGAGTCAGACTGTCTGACATGTGGGGGCAGGGAGTTCCAGAGTCTGGGAGCCGAGCAGCTGAAAGCTCGGGCACCCATGGTGCTGAGGCGTGAGCTGGGGATGGAGAGGAGTCCAGTAGAGGATGAGCGGAGGGAGCACCCATGGTGCTGAGGCGTGAGCTGGGGATGGAGAGGAGTCCAGTAGAGGATGAGCGGAGGGAGCACCCATGGTGCTGAGGCGTGAGCTGGGGATGGAGAGGAGTCCAGTAGAGGATGAGCGGAGGGAGCACCCATGGTGCTGAGGCGTGAGCTGGGGATGGAGAGGAGTCCAGTAGAGGATGAGTGGAGGGAGCACCCATGGTGCTGAGGCGTGAGCTGGGGATGGAGAGGAGTCCAGTAGAGGATGAGCGGAGGGTGCGGGAGGGGGTGTACTCCTGGAGGAGGTCAGTGATGTAGATGGGGGCTAGATTGCGGAGGGCTTTGAAGTCGATCCGGTAGTGCACAGGGAGCCAGTGTAATAGAATGAGGACGGGGGTGATGTGGTCGGATGAGTTGGTGCGGGTGATGATCCTGGCAGCAGAGTTTCGGATCATTTGGAGTATCACATAATTCTTCATATTAGGATCTAACATCTTAATAGGCCTCTTTGTTTATGGTTTGATTGTCACTGATACACAGTTCTGAATTACTTTACAGAACAACAGCAATAAGTTGTACGTCTGCTTAAGGTTGTATTCGTTTTTAGGCACAATAAATAATAAGAAAGCCCAGAGCAGGGCGGCTGGGTGGCGCAGCGGACATTGCGCTCGTCACCAACGCAAGAGACACCGGGTTCGAATCCGGCTGTCGGCGTTGCCTTCGGCTTGGGCCGGCCGTCATACTAACTCAATTGGCAGAGTTAGCGGGTGGAAGTCGATGGGTGGTAATCTGGACGTTGTGGACAGCGACTCCTACAGGTCGGTTGGGGGATGCAGGCAGCAGAGACAGGAAATGGCGGGGGTAGTGTGAGCCTCCCACACGTTACACCTCGCCAATGAGAGTCCGCGCTGGCAGGTGAAAAGATGTGACAGGCTGCCTCCTCATGTACCGGAGGGGACACGTGATGCAAGGCTTCTATCCTCCCTACAACTGGCCAGTGGGGGGCATATGCGAGCAACATTCAGGGGAGGGGAGAATTGGCACAGCGAAATTGGGATGGGGGAAAAATAGAAAAAGATTTAAAAAAAAGAAAGCCCAGAGCAGTACTTTGCTCTTAATACTTTGAGTTTCATTACAAAGTCCAGTTTTAAAATACATAGAACAAATAACAGTTCTGAATTACTTTAAGTACTACATGTCGGTACCGATATGTTTTGTTTTTATTTGTCCTTTATTTAGACACGTTGAGATCGAGATCTCTTTTTTAAGATAGACCTGTGTACAATAGACATATAAAAACACTTTGGACCAACAAGTAGGCTACAGTAAGTACAGTTCATCAGTCATTTAGTACCATACTGTGTACAATTCCCACAGTAATAAACTGGGTTCTACGTCACAACCCTTTCTATCGACTCACTGTGCAAGCGAGATGTTCATTCTAGCCAGTTCCCGTAGGGTTAAGAGCGTTCTCCGCAGTGGCGTCGTTAGCCCTGGGCTTCCGGGGCTTTAGCCCCGGATGTTTTTCTCCTAGCCCCGGATCCAAAAAATAAATAAAAAATTTTAACATTTTTTTTAACTTTTTTTTTTAACTTTTTTTTTTAACTTTTTTTTTTAACTTTTTTTTTTTTTTAATGTCAGCATTCCCATTGTCTGTGCTGAATGTTTGTTAGTGTTTGGTATTTTTTGTTGGTTTTTAGTACTTTTAAACATCCATTTTTAGTAAGTAGTTTTCATTTGATCCTATAATTTTTTCATTCACCGATTTGTGGAATTTTTTTAGTGTCCTGAAAGGCGCCTTATAAATCAAATACATTATTATTATTATTATTATTATTATTATTATTATTATTATTATTATTATTATTATTATTATTATTATTATTATTATTATTATTATCATCATCCAGGAGGGAAAAGTATTGTAAGTAAGTAAGTAGTATGTTCCTCAATCCAAAGGCCATTACATATGGCCTTTGTCCTGTCATACATGTTCACTGCCATCTCTGAGGTGCGATAACCTTTGAGTGTGTCCTGCACTGTGCTTTTAAATAGTACAGATATTGAAGATGTGCACTTTAATGCAGCAGCACCTGGAGCCATCCATACCCATGTCCAGTGTCCTATAATAAGCTTTAATCGAACCCTGGTTAATTTCCTCAGATAGTCCGGTTGGTTTGGGGTGGTGTGAAAGCTCATTCACTCTTGCAAGTGAACCCTGCTGCGGTTCATTTGAGATGTGAATGCAAAGCGGACCAAAGGCAGGAAAAGACCCAAAAATCGAATCTTTTTTTTATGAGAAGACTGAAACATATGTATATAATGAAACACACAATACAGTTTTTTTCGATTGCCTAAGCATGATTTTGAAAACGGGGCCCGGTGTTTCAAAACACACAATTAGCACAACCACACACACAATTATCAGAACACATCAGATCCTTTGCTAAATTAAACACTTGTCAAAACCATACACCAATTTATAAAAAACTACATTTTGTTACCATATGAAACACACGTTTCATATGACTTCATTCTGTTTGAACCAGTTACACACACTGCTGTGCTTAACCTAAAACACATTTAGCAATTCTACTTCTCAGTGATTAGAGTACTGTAAGTGAAGTACGCAGAGAATGTGCAAATATACAATAAATTCACCAAACACTACACAAGACCAATGCTGTGATAAAAATATAATTTATTTATCTACATATACCCAAATCAATGATGCAGACTGATGAAAAAAATTACATTTTCTCTCCATATACTCAAATCAATGATGCAGACTGATGAAAATATAAATGGTCTCTCCATATAACCAAATCAGTCAACATTTCAACATGGAGAATCACAACAATACATGTCCCAGTTTTCATGCTACTATGTGCATAACACTGTAAGCTCAGCAAATATCAGACAAACATAAAATACTGTATCCAGTACAGGTTAAAATTACAGTAAAACAATTTTTTTTTGAAAAAATGTAAACAGAAAATACTAGACATTATCTCTTTGCCTAGCTGGATCTGGCAAGATAATTTTTTGTTGTGATTCTCCATGTTGACTGATTTGGGAAAATGGGAGAAAATGTATATTTTCATCAGTCTGCATCATTGGTTGTCTTGTGTAGTGTTTGGTGAATGTATTGTATATTTTCACGTTCTCTGTGTACAATACTTCACTCTCCTTCCATTTTGGTTGAAGACAGGTGAACTCACCTGCTGCATTTTTATAGTGCTTAAACCTGATTGGTGTATCTACAATTAAGCAATGGTGTGTTTGTGCATCTGATGGCTGTGTTTAACCTATTGGCTCATATGTGTGGTAATTTGACATTCTGTGTCTAATGTAATGCAAGTGTGTTAATGTTTTGCAAATCACTGTGTATTGTTTTGCAAAAAGTGAGGCTGACATTGTAGGGGTGCAAATCTGGGCCTATATTTTGCTCCTTGAGTGTAAGGTTTTGATAATTGTGTAATACTTTTGATTTGAGTGTTTATGCAATTGAAGAAAACTGTAAAGACTAGAGATGAACTGTATATGTATATTTGTACTCCTGTTGGGGCTTCTTGGACCAGATCAATGTTTTATCTGGCTAAATAAAGGTTAAATAAATAAATAAATAAGAAACTGATGATTTGGTCCTGTTAACTTTGAATTTTCTATGGGGACTGCCCAGACCCCTCACATGGACCTGGACCTCACTTTGAGAACCTCTAGTGATTCTAGTTATTCAGTATTCATCTCTAATTACTCTAAAATCGCGTATTTCTGTGTTTAAAAAAAAAAAAAAAAAAAAAAGTGTGGGGGGGGGGGGGGGGGGGGGGTGGCCACCCCCTCAACCCCCCCGGGCTGAAGCCCCCAATGTTTTCTAACCCTAAAAACGCCCCTGGTTCTCCCTCTCTCGTTCACCTGGTCGCATTATACAGTATATTAATTCGCTGTGTTCTGGTGTGCGTCATTGACCCGAAACCACATTCCTTGAACGCTTCATTGTGAACCTGTACATAATTGATGGAAATAAAACGTTGGAATGGAAGTAAGCCTCATTTATCTAATTGGAAATCAGGCCAACTTGGATACAACTAGCAAGCGGTCATAATCAGGCCCAACCCTTTCCTTCACACATACTGTACAGTAGTACAACCCTTTCCTTCACACATACAGTACAATAGTCAAACGTGTAGATCAAAGGAAACTGTAGTATGCACAAGTTCAATACTTAGAAATATTCTAATTTCAGGATTTTCTGTAGTTAATCTCATTTGTAGTGTTTAAAACCGGTTTTGCTACGTTTTTACATGTGGTTTACTGACAAAATCATGTTCAGTTTGGGATGGAATTCTTTGTTTACATTTGATAATACCCAGGCATGTACACTATCACCAAACGTCACAGATGCACGTCAAACAGGCAATATTTGGAGCGCCAGATCCGAAAGCCTCTTACTGGGCAGAAGAACTGGACAAACTATCCAAGATTATGTGGATAGTGTAAGCTACTAAGCTCAGAACTTTGGCATGTTGTCTAGAACAGAGATATCTTTTGTTCACGGCTGGAGTTTTCGAATGTTTAATCTTATATTTAAAGAAAGTGGAGAAAGTAAAGTGTTTCTCAGTAGCTGCTGCGACTAACGACTTGAGTTGTTACTGAGTTATCACCAAAGCCAACCACAACACAAGTAAACCCTGTCAGCTGAAATGCAATCTCTTTTTTTCTTTCACTCTTTCTCTGGGTAAAGAGTATGTACTCCCTGTACAGTACATTCCTCCCATAAAACAATATAATGTATTACATCATATCTTTACAAGATACAAGATACTTTAATGCCACACAACTATGGTTGGTGGTAATTGTTTGTGGTACAGCATGTTATACTGGGACATCAACATGAAACATCAAACGCCCCCCTCCCATCTCCAAATCCCCACAATAAATACATAAATACATACAGGACAGTCACATATAACAAGTGTCAGTCAGAGTCAGTTCAATTCGGTTCATGTTCAGTTCATGTTCGGATGCTTGCCCGTCTGTGCAAGGGTGGGGGGGGGGGGCATAATAGTGTTCGGACTGCTGTGGGGAAAAAACTGTTTGTGAAGCGTGTGTGTTTGGTTCCAATTGACCTCTAGCGACCTGAGGGCATGTGCTGGAATATGTGGTGTGCTGGGTGGGAGGGATCGTTGACTATTTTACCAGAGCGGGGTGACTGTACGTGAGGTGTAGATGGAGTCCAGAGAGGGGAGGGAGCAGCCAATTATTTTGGAGGCTGTCTTGGTGATGCGTTGAAGTCTTTGTGGTTGGTGTGTTTGTCAGTGGAACCGTAGATCATCCTCCACTACGGTATTACCAATAGAAACAGAGTCAGTCCATTTGATGTATCAACTGTTATTTAATCCTGTGGTTTTACCTGAATCATTCACGGCTGACTGACTGCAGCCAATAGGAATGTACAAGAGCCAGTGAGCAAGAAAGAACACAGGGCGACCGCCTGGAACCAATCAAATTGCTTTGACATTTTGAAGATAATCTCAGAGAGAGAGCTGCGCTGGCTATCCACTTCCAAGGTTCTTGACCTGGCGTTCCGTGCAACGAGGTGGTCTCTTAGCAGGGGTGTAAAGTGCTTAACACATTCTGTGCCAAAAGCGTAAAAAGTCGTTATTGGGCGCCGACGGTTGAGTGCCAAAAAACATAAAAAGTCATTTTTGGATTGTTTGATCTTTTTACTTTGATCCCCGCTCTACAGACTTGCCCAAAACAACCATCTACTATGTACTATGCTACTATGCCTATACTACTACCTACCTACTATGCTAAAATGTCTATACTACTATGGCCTCAGAGTGTAACGCTCAAGTTCAACACTGCTAGACAAACAATACCACCGACCCTTAGCCGCCAGAGTTGTACCCCTCCTGTTGACTTGTACACAATTTGTAAGTCGCTTTGGATAAAAGCGTCTGCCGAATGACTACATGCAAATGTAAGTTATGGATAAAGTTACCTCTTGTTTCAAATGTATTGTTTTTAATTTGATGGCCAAAGCAAAAACAATATCTAAAAGCAGCGTGTGTGATAACGAATTTGAAGCAGTGACCTTTCCAAGCACCAGTGTTGTAGTTACACATACTGATTTTCAGGACTCGTGACTCGACTTGGACTTGAGCACCGATGACTCGGACTTGGACTTGGACTCGAGGATTGACTGCATTTGGACTCGGAAGGTGCAGACGAGGACTCGGACTTGATCATTGATAAATTAAAAAAAAATCTTTTTGTAATAGGCCCTAATCATTTGGCATAAGATATTGATGGCTAGTGCATTTGTTTGGCTATTGTGTCACAAAGTAAATAAACTCCCTTTGAAACGGTGACCGCTGTGTCATTTATGTTTAATGTAGACCTTCTTTTATTTGTACGTCAGCTCTTTGACTGCCAGAGTGGAGTGGACTCAACCTTGATGACTCGGACTCCGACTAGGGTAATGGGGACTCGACTCGGGCTCTTCTTTGGTGACTCGGACTCGAACACTGGGGACTCGAGACTCGACTCGGACTCGACATTTAGTGACTCGACTACAACACTGCCAAGCACACCACCCACCTACTGAAATACATTCTCTCTTTATTTTCTGTTCCACCTGATCAGTCCCTCGGTCGCTTTGACTCGCTGTGAATGTCGGTAGAATGCAGTCAGACAGACACGACCTTGTGTTCTTGTGAAGAACAAACACGCACAGGAAGAAAAAGCTTACAGTATGTCATCTATTGTGTTTTACAATGATCTCGGATTTTTGGAATCTGAAGTGCAGAATACAAACCAGAGTCCCCCGAGTGCATCTGTCATCATCGTTGTTGTGGAAACAATAGCCAAAAAGGCCCCCATTATTTGACTAAGACCTGGTGGTATTTAGTGGTAATTTTAGACAGGAGTCTAACCACATCCCTGTGGTTTTAACTTTGAATCCCAGCTCAACATGTTGTTATTCGAAAAGTAGAGTGGTTACATATTTATAATATTGTCCTTATCTGAGGTGAAAAGCTTTTTTCCATGACCTACTCCAACCACCAACCTGAATAACAAAGCAATGTCTGAATTCTTGTGAAATGTCTTGTGAAATGGGAGGAACAGATGGCAGCCTGGTGTCAAGAGTAAGACTAAGTGATTACGAGCAGTCAGCAAAAAACAGAACATTGCCTTGGCTGCATTTATTTATATAGCAGCTTTTATCCAAAGCGCTTTACCATCTTTGTTCCTCACATTTTACCCATTCACTCACACACCGACGGCGGAGGCAATCATGCAAGGTGCCAACCTGCTCATCAGGAGCAGTTAGGGGTTAAGTCAGTGTCTTGCTCAAGGACACGCTTCGACACGCTGCCCGGGAGGAGAGGGAATCGAACCGGGAACCTTCAGATTCCCAGACGACTGCTCTACCTCCTACTGTCGCCCCCTAGTGGCAGTAGAACAGAATCAAACAAACCCAAGGTCCAACGGCGCCTTTCACATGTCAACACCGTTGAATGAATGAATGAAAACTTTATTTAACAGATTGCAGAATGGGTACAATACAGTACGCCTCAATACATACAATTGTTAAGGGGATGCAGACCTGAGAAAGACGTTTGTCTTGTTTCCATCAGGGTCCCCCATTTTCAATTCATATAGACATATATGACATACATGACATACAGATAGTCAGTACTGCTACATCTATACATTTATGACATACCAGATTTGCAAATACAGTACTGTTTGTGATACAGAAGGAGTCAAGAAAAGGGAGTATATACATTTGACGTAGAAACTGTACATTGGAGGAGGTTGGGTGGGGGGGGTTGGGTACATTGGGATATTGACAACCATACTGGGTAATTTACATTGGAGGTGGTTGGGGGGGGGGGGGGGGGGGCGGGGGGCACACTGTATAAACAAGTAACACTGTACATTGAGGGGGGGGGGGGAGACACTGTACAAACAAACACAATTGTACATTGAACTATTGACAAAACCATACTAGGTAAATGACTGTACATTGGAGGGGGTTGGGTTAGGATATTTACAGGGGCCAGTGTTGAATTGCAGTCTCCCGTAGGTGTCCCTTGAGAGAGGTTTTGAAAGTGGGTAGTGATCCACATTCCTTTACAGCTTTGGGTAGGGCGTTCCACATTGATGTGGCATAATTGCTAAACGTGTTTAGTCCCTTATTTGAGCCGAATCTGGGTTTAACATGATTTGTGGAGCTCCCTCTGGTGTTGTGATCGTGGTATTCACTGACCTTTGGGAAGTATTTTGACATGTACATGGGTACCTTGGTCGTGTAGTGTATCTTGTAGACCAGGCCCATTGCAAGTTGTTGTACTCTGTCGTCTACTCTAAGCCATCCTAGGTTGTCAAAGTGGGCAGGGGTGAGGTGGGTTCTAGGAGTAAGGTCAAGCAGTAGTCTGACCAGTTTGTTTTGAGATGTTTGTAATTTTGTTTTTAGCGCCTTTGAGGTGCTTTGGTACCATGAGGTGCAAGCATAGTCGTAGTACCCCTGAATGAGTGCTCCTGCCAGAGTCTTCAGGGTGTTCTTGTTTACCAGAGAGGAGATCCGGTACAAGAATCGAGTTCGTTGGTTGACTTTTTTTATTACATTATTTACGTACATTTATTACGTTACTCTATCTATCCAATCAGCACCCAGCCACACACAACTGATGACATAATGCTGTGATCTGGTTAACTTGTGGGTGTCATAAGGATATAGGCCGGTGTACAAAGTTATAACAATATTATAATTATATAATTATATAACAATTAACAAGAAAGAACCTTCTTACAGTCTTGTACTATTATGTACTACTACTACTATCCACTATGCCTATACTACTACCTAACTTTCCCCCCCATATTATCACAGTTTGAATGTTTAAGAACATATTTACTGTAACAGCTAACACTAACAGTTATAGTATCTCTAAATAGTAACAGTTTGTGACACAGGTCTATAGTACCTGATTGCCAAGGTGTTAAAAATGCAAACTTTAGATTGGATTTCTCAGTTTTTCTCTGCTCTGAGATTCAAAGAACTATATCTTCTTCAAATATGTTCACACATCCTGTACTTTCATAATCTGTAAAAATCTGAAAAATTACAGAGGGAGACTTGTGCCACGAACTGCTGGGCTCGGTCACATAATGTCTATACTACTATGCACTCAGAGTGTAACACTCAAATTCAACACTGTTTGACAAACAATACCGCACTGACCCTTAGCTGCCAGATATGTACCCCTCACTTGTTGTTCACAATTTGTAAATCGCGTTGGATAAAAGCGTCAGCAGAATGATTAGATGTAAATGTAGTAATAATGACCTTATTGTCATGGTCATTGGTCATGCCACACTACTGCCGAGCGACTAACTTGTACAATAGCGCCCCCCTGTGGTTATGTAGCTACTTTCACAACCAGAGGCTCCCCCGTCACGTGCTCGAGGTGAGAGGCTCGTGAACCCCGTCTCGTGCTCCAGGTGAGAGGCTCCCCCCCCCCCGTCACGTGACCACACCACTCACATCCCTGATTGTGTGTCTCGTCAAGTAAGTAGCTGCGTTCATAATTAATAACAACAACCAACTACATTCATAACTTCACTTACATCCCTAAAGTTTAAACGTTGGTGCTATTTGCTTTGTGACAATAATCTACAGTAACTAGTATCTAAACTAACCTGCTAGAGAATGTGACATTGAGCTAACGTTAGTTATTATAACTATGTTTTAGATTTGACTAGTAGTAGGTTAGTTAGTTAGCCGCTAGCTAATGATGCTAACGGTCAAATCTAAACTAGTTATAATAATTCACGTTAGCTATAGAGGCCGTTGGTGGGCACAGTTAGTTAGTTAGTTAGTTAGTTAGTTAGTTAGTTAGTTAGTTAGATGATGCTAGTAAAAATCTAACGTTGGTTAATGAAGGTAACAGTTAACTGGGCGTTTGGATCGATGATAACGAGGCGAATCCTCCCAGTTAGTTAGCATAACCCAGCAGATTAACTAGTTACTGTAGGTACAGATTGATTGATTGATTGATTGATTGATTGATTGAATGAAAACTTTATTAACAGATTGCAGAATATATGATAAATTGAAAATGGGGGACCCTGATGTAAACAAGACAAGTCTTTCTCTGGTTTTTGATTGATTGATTGAAAACTTTATTAACAGATTGCAGAATGGGTACAATACAGTACAGCTCAATACACACAATTGTTAAGGGGATGCAGACCAGAGAAAGACTTTCGTCTTGTTTACATCAGGGTCCCCCATTTTCAATTCATCAGTCTGCATCACCTTAACAATTGTGTGTATTGAGCCATACTGTATTGTACCCATTCTGTAATCTGGTAATATCAATCAATCAATCAATCAATCAGAATGGGTACAATACAGTACGGCTCAATACACACAATTGTTAAGGTGATGCAGACCAGAGAAAGACTTTCGTCTTGTTTACATCAGGGTCCCCTATTTTCAATGCATCATAATGTTGGCAAATGAAAGTAGCTAACACTAACAGAAATATATTTCACATTTACAGCGTTGTTACAACAATAATGTCACCAACACCAGTGTCAGGGAAGGTGGTTCAAACGACATCAACAACAGCGACACCATTAAACAACAGGGGAGCGGGCAACAGCAATGGTGCTAAAACAAAACTCCCCCAAGAGGTGAGTAGCCTTGTATTAACGTTAGCTTGATTGATAGATAGATTGATTGATTGAAAACGTTATTAACAGATTGCAGAATGGGTACAATAGCTAACTGCTATTAATTAACTAAGGCTGATTGATTGATTGATTGATAGAAGGATAATGGCAGTGGCAGTCATTTCCCCAACACATGAATATATACACATTATGTTATAATAGTAGCAAGTTTCTTTTCAATAGATGGAACACGCTCCTGCACGTCAAGACAATTCCCCACCAAGAAAGAAAAAAGCTCCCATCAGTAAACCTGCATCTACTGATTCAAATAGTTTTGAATTTGAGGCTACAGTTGCAGGTATGCTATGACATTGACAGCTACATTGAAATGTGTTTACTGAATGGAAGAATCTGTGTAGACTGTCGTTGACTACTCTCTGAATGGTTGTCCTGGCAGTCACATCGGTTTCTCAGTAGCACCAGAATAGGTGACAGCCATGTTTTCTTGGTCCCCACATCATGTCTATACTTGTAGCTATATTTTAAAGGTCATCATATCAGTAAGATTGTTAATTGTTGAATCAAAACTGTCCTCACTGTTACGGAGTGTTTGATTGATTGAAAACTTTAAATTATAAATGTTCACACATTTACTGTAACATACAGGCTGGCATCAGCCACTTGGCATTGTAGCATGTTGATATTGAAATTTCATATAAATAAATTACATCTACTGGATTACTGTGTTGCAAAATGGCTGGCGGTTAATAAAAAAAAAAGGTGTGCTGTGTCTGGCAAAATAAATGGTAAAAACTAAAAAGTAGTGAATGGTGCATTTATATAAGAGCTTTTATCCAAAGCGCTTTACAATTTGTTCCTCACATTTTATCCATTCACTCACACATTCACACACCGACGTCGGTGTGAGAATGTGTGAGTGAAGGGGTCAAATGTAATGTGAGGAACAAATTGTAAAGCGCTTTGGATAAAAGCTCTTATATAAATGCACCATTGGTGACCATACAAGATGCCAACCTGCTCATCGGGAGCAGTTAGGGGTTAAGTGTCTTTCTCAAGGACACTTCGACCCGCTGCCCGGGAGGAGGAGCGGGAATCGAACCGGGAACCTCCGGATTACCAGACTACCTCCCGAGCCACTGTTTTACTGTTATTGAATATAATTCTGTGTCATTTTATGATTAACAAGCAAGGGCATGTGTAACTATTTTGTCACAACTTAGTGGGCTGTATTTGAGTAATGCATAGATCAGGGGTTCTCAACTGGTCTAGCCTCGCGACCCAACATTTTCCTTAGTCATTAAGGCGCAACCCAACATTTTTAACCACTATGATTTATAAAAAATAAAGCAGTAATACGCAATCTTTCATGCACTGTTAAAAACATGAAATAAACACAAAAAAGTGCAACAAAAGTGCAACTAGGGCTAAAAACCCAATGAAATAAAATAATAATAATAAATAATTATGCTTCAAGTTCTTAGCTTAACATAACAGACCTACAGTAAGTTTGGGGGAACTAATAGGATAACTGGGGTTGCAACAAAAGTGCAACTAGGGCTAAAAACACAATGAAATAAAATAATAATAATAATAATAATAATAATAATAATAATAATAATAATAATAATAATAATAATAATAATAATAATAATAATAATAATAATAATAATAATAATAATAATAATAATAAAATAATAATAATAATAATAATAATAAATAATATATCCTTCTTAGCAGACTTCTTAGCTTAACATCCCAGGAAACTAATGGGATAACTGGGGATGTTGTTTGCTCCTGACAAGAGTCTCAAAGTCTGGGGTGATGGTAGACAAAGCTAGGTAGTAAAAAAAAATTAAATTAAAAAAAAAAAACGTTTTTTTTCTTAAATGTTTTTTATTATTTTTTTTACACACACATCCGCGACCCACTCAAAATGGCCCCGCTACCCACTTTTGGGTCGCGACCCACCAGTTGAGAAACACTGGCATAGATCACAACTTAGTGGGCTGTATTTGAGTAATGCATAGATCACAACTTAGTGGGCTGTATTTGAGTAATGCATAGATCACAACTTAGTGGGCTGTATTTGAGTAATGCATAGATCACAACTTAGTGGGCTGTATTTGAACTCACTAACTTCCTTCATGGTGCAACATGGCTGCTGATCCTGTCTAGCTTGATAACTCACTGAACGTTACCTAGCGACTATATGGTTCTTCATACTGTCATCACGTCACTGATAATATCACCATGATGTACCACTTGCGTACCACTTACCAAGTATTTCTATTCAGTGAAATTGACGGTGTTGCACTTATTGATTTGTCGTCTGGCAACAGGTGTGAAAAGTGAGGTCAGCGTGCTGTTGTCTGAATATGCTGAAGTGTTAAGGTAAGCTCATGGTTACTACAGTAGCAATTAGGGCTGCATCTAACGATTATTTTGGTAATTGACTAATCTGTTGATTATTATTTTTTCGATTAGTCGACTAATCTAACGATTATTTTTGTCATTCGATTAGTCGACTAATCTAACGATTATTTTTGTCACACCCTCAATCTCTGCTTCCTGTGGGCATGGCTCCTTCTCCAATGCATGTTTTACCTCACATGCTCAAGTCTGCACACCTGTGAATGTCACCCTGTTGTCCAGTCCCTCTGCCTTAACAGTTAACTTAACATAACATGATGATCCCATAGCAAATTAAAATAATGACTCATGAAACATTTGAATTTGGATCTTAAGCAACTTTAAATCAAAATGTATTTGAACAATACAACAATCACTCATAACAAGATAAATAAATTAAATAATACAAATTAAAGTGGAAGTGTTTAAATAACAAACAAAAAATATATAGCAGACTTCTTAGCTTAACATCCCAGGGAACTAATGGGATAACTGGGGATGTTGTTTGCTCCTGACAAGAGTCTCAAAGTCTGGGGTGATGGTAGACAAAGCAACTCTGAGGTCATGCTCAAAGTCCAATCTGTTCCTCTGCTTTGTCTTCAGCTGGACCAGAGCTGAGAAGCCACTTTCACAAAGATAGGTAGTGAAAAAAAATATATATATTAAAAAAATATATATATATTTATGACTAATCGACGCAAAAATTCTTCGTCGACGAGTTTTTATGATCGACGTCGTCGATTATGTCGACTAATCGTTGCAGCCCTAGTAGCAATATGCTGAAGTGTTAAGGTAAGCTCACGGTTACTACAGCAGCAATATGCTGAAGTGTTAAGGTAAGCTCACGGTTACTACAGTAGCAATATGCTGAAGTGTTAAGGTAAGCTCACGGTTACTACAGTAGCAATATGCTGAAGTGTTAAGGTAAGCTCACGGTTACTACAGTAGCAATATGCTGAAGTGTTAAGGTAAGCTCACGGTTACTACAGTAGCAATATGCTGAAGTGTTAAGGTAAGCTCACGGTTACTACAGTAGCAATATGCTGAAGTGTTGAGGTAAGCTCACGGTTACTACAGTAGCAATATGCTGAAGTGTTAAGGTAAGCTCACGGTTACTACAGTAGCAATATGCTGAAGTGTTAAGGTAAGCTCACGGTTACTACAGTAGCAATATGCTGAAGTGTTAAGGTAAGCTCACGGTTACTACAGTAGCAATATGCTGAAGTGTTAAGGTAAGCTCACGGTTACTACAGTAGCAATATGCTGAAGTGTTAAGGTAAGCTCACGGTTACTACAGTAGCAATATGCTGAAGTGTTAAGGTAAGCTCACGGTTACTACAGTAGCAATATGCTGAAGTGTTTAGGTAAGCTCACGGTTACTACAGTAGCAATATGCTGAAGTGTTAAGGTAAGCTCACGGTTACTACAGTAGCAATATGCTGAAGTGTTAAGGTAAGCTCACGGTTACTACAGTAGCAATATGCTGAAGTGTTAAGGTAAGCTCACGGTTACTACAGTAGCAATATGCTGAAGTGTTAAGGTAAGCTCACGGTTACTACAGTAGCAATATGCTGAAGTGTTAAGGTAAGCTCACGGTTACTACAGCAGCAATATGCTGAAGTGTTAAGGTAAGCTCACGGTTACTACAGTAGCAATATGCTGAAGTGTTAAGGTAAGCTCACGGTTACTACAGTAGCAATATGCTGAAGTGTTAAGGTAAGCTCACGGTTACTACAGTAGCAATATGCTGAAGTGTTAAGGTAAGCTCACGGTTACTACAGTAGCAATATGCTGAAGTGTTAAGGTAAGCTCACGGTTACTACAGTAGCAATATGCTGAAGTGTTAAGGTAAGCTCACGGTTACTACAGTAGCAATATGCTGAAGTGTTAAGGTAAGCTCACGGTTACTACAGTAGCAATATGCTGAAGTGTTAAGGTAAGCTCACGGTTACTACAGTAGCAATATGCTGAAGTGTTAAGGTAAGCTCACGGTTACTACAGTAGCAATATGCTGAAGTGTTAAGGTAAGCTCACGGTTACTACAGTAGCAATATGCTGAAGTGTTAAGGTAAGCTCACGGTTACTACAGTAGCAATATGCTGAAGTGTTAAGGTAAGCTCACGGTTACTACAGTAGCAATATGCTGAAGTGTTAAGGTAAGCTCACGGTTACTACAGTAGCAATATGCTGAAGTGTTAAGGTGAGCTCACGGTTACTACAGTAGCAATATGCTGAAGTGTTAAGGTAAGCTCACGGTTACTACAGCAGCAATATGCTGAAGTGTTAAGGTAAGCTCACGGTTACTGCAGCAGCATCCTCCAGCATTAGTTATGAGTTATGAGTTATACTACAGTAACATCCTCCAGCATTAGTTATGAGTTATACTACAGTAACATCCTCCAGCATTAGTTATGAGTTATACTACAGTAACATCCTCCAGCATTAGTTATGAGTTATGAGTTATACTACAGTACCATCCTCCAGCATTAGTTATGAGTTATGAGTTATACTACAGTAACATCCTCCAGCATTAGTTATGAGTTATGAGTTATACTACAGTAACATCCTCCAGCATGAGTTATGAGTTATACTACAGTAACATCCTCCAGCATGAGTTATGAGTTATACTACAGTAACATCCTCCAGCATGAGTTATGAGTTATACTACAGTAACATCCTCCAGCATTAGTTATGAGTTATGAGTTATACTACAGTAACATCCTCCAGCATTAGTTATGAGTTATACTACAGTAACATCCTCCAGCATTAGTTATGAGTTATGAGTTATACTACAGTAACATCCTCCAGTATTAGTTATGAGTTATACTACAGTAACATCCTCCAGCATTAGTTATGAGTTATACTACAGTAACATCCTCCAGCATTAGTTATGAGTTATGAGTTATACTACAGTAACATCCTCCAGTATTAGTTATGAGTTATACTACAGTAACATCCTCCAGCATTAGTTATGAGTTATGAGTTATACTACAGTAACATCCTCCAGTATTAGTTATGAGTTATACTACAGTAACATCCTCCAGCATTAGCTGCCTGCGGTCACAATTGGCGCTGATGATATTCATGTTTCTTGGGGAAATTAGCACCTTATTTTCCTTAGTTTAGATTGTGTTATAAGTAGAGGTGCTACTAAATGATTTTAAGTAATTAATTACAATTACAGCTTCATGAAATGGAGCTGTAATTAACACAACACAAGGATTCAATGTCACTGAGTGGTGGCCATGTTCAAACTCATTACTCTCAATAACTGTCAAACTAAATTAATGTGTGCAAAATGGTTTAGAGTTTTTGAATGTGTGACAAAATAAATCAGCATTGGTTTTTGGCAAAGTGCCTCTTTAATAGACTCTGTGTTTTTTAAATATTTGTTTTGAATTATCTTATATCTAGTGTGGTAGTGAAAGGGTTAATATTAGGGGTGTAAAGGTACACGTATCCGTACTGGACCTAAGGTTCTGGACCTAAGGCTGTGTACTGAACGAATACAACGGTATGTTAACCACTAACAACCACTCACCGGGGGCTGTTTTTGTCACAATCTAATATAATTATAAAAAAATATATATATTATTTAACAAATCAATATAGAATATTCGTTGACAGCCCTACAAGTACAATCAGTTACTGCACACTACATCACCCCTGAGTGGAACATGGAAAGCCAAACTTTCCCCCCACTGTACCGAAAACCCGTACCGAACCGTGACTTCAAAACCGAGGTACACACCGAACCGTGGTTTTTGTGTACCGTTACACCCCTAGTTATATACTCGTACTGGCAATCGCGTCTCGCTCTTCGCCATATTGAGATATACCTCATCTCCAGTACCTATTGTACTACATGAACGAAAACAAAGCACCCTTGCACTTGACCAGGCCCCGCCCCAGTGACCTCCTATAAGTCACCAGGCGTGGTCATACTCGCCCTTCCTCTTTTTCGTTTTCCATCATGGACGTGCTTTGGATCCCATGTAACTAGGGAAATTGAACAATGTTGGTTTTCGCCGGAGATTTGCCAGCTCCTGGAATCTTCTTGGCATGTTCCAACGGCTCCTCGTATGGGTTCTGCGGTCCTGCAGCTGGATGCATCTCGATGCATCTCCGCGTCGGGCCTGTCCTGGTGTTTCCTCGTCTTTTGACAGCAGATCGAGGGACGTCACGCGATGTTTAGCTATCGGGCTAACTCGCGTCCATGTAGGATCTGCGCCACTAGGCATAACAAAAGGGGCTCTGATTTGTTTCCTTTGGCTGCGGGCCGCGTGTCTTCAATGAAGCGCAGGCGGCCCCACGTTCGCTTCTCATGGGGACAGGGGCTGACACCCAGTTGATGGCTGAGACTGGGTCTGTCCGTGAGAATGTTGTGCTGTCAAGCGGCTCCCACACCATAAGCTGTGTTGGTTGAGCCTGGTGTTAGGTCTGTCAACTACAAGGGTTGTCAGCAGGGGGGCTCGAGACCTTTTGAGGCAAACAGTGCAGGCTTCCCCGACCTCGCCTTCGCCAGGCCGGGTATCACGTTGGTGCCTCCCACTCCTGCAAGATTGGCAGTGGTCTCGCAGGCGCGCGTGATTTAGGTGGTAGTAATATCACTGCAGGGCTACGGTGTGTAGGAACCCATGGGGGCCTCACACCTTGCATGTCCAGCTGCAGAACAACTCAGCATGTTCTGGAGGGGTGTTCAGTAGGGGAGCTTTTGTCACCTAGTATGATGTCAGCTTCCCCCGTATCAAACCGGCCCTTTCTGTCGGGGTCCCCCCTTGGGTGCGATTGCCTCGTGGGTAGTGTCAGGGTCCGATGTCCCGACTCCACGGAACACTCTGCTTGCACGGGTCCAGGGTTGGCTACGCACAGCGGGTGGGACCGGGCCACCTATCTACAGTTCCTAGCGGACCTGCGCCAAATGGCGGCGGGTGCATTTGGGAGTATCACACATATGGCTACAGCAGTACCATATGTCGAGGTGGATGGAGAGAACGCTGAGGCGGGGACTTGTATTTACACAACCCCACCCGTTTTCAGGTTTGGTACAGACCCTATTGTCAGGGTCACCAGCAGTGACAGCTCTGGTCAACGAGATCCAATCTCTGTGGGCGAAGCAAGCCATCGTCGTGGCGTTTTCCTCCCGGTATTATCTGGTGCCCGAGAAATCGGGAGGGGGGGGTGTCAGACCCATGCTGGACCTGTCCCATGGGAAGGTTCAGCATTTTGGACCGTCTCCTACCTGTTGAACACTGTCAGGTGGGGGCCTGGTTCACCTCCATAGACCTGTAGGATGCGTATTCGCATCCCCGATCTTCCATCCTAGGGATTACCTACGCTTCCTTTGCAGGGTTTAGCGTATGAGTACCAGAGGTTGCTGTTCGGCTTTTCTCTGGCTCCCCGCATCTTCACCAAGTGCGTGGAGGCCGCACTGGGGCCTCTGCGTCGTCAGGGGTTACGAAGTGTATTCTGCCCTGGACGACGTTCTGGTCCTTGGCGGTCAAGGTGGATCGTCAGGTCTCATACCAGGCAGGTGGTGGAATTCCTCACCAGCCTGGGGTTTGCTGTAGACTGGAAGTAGAGTTCTCCTCTTCCCAGTCAACGGGTGGAGTACTATGTGCATCCCTCTCAGAGCATGTTATCGACACGCTCGGGAGGTTCCGTCCTAGGACGGTTACGGCGCTGTCCGTGATGCGCCTGCTCGGTATGATGGCATCTGCTCATTCCGTGGTCCCTCTTGGCCTCCTCTTCACCTCATGAGGATACGGAGGTGGTTTTCCAGTATGGAAATAGACCCGGTGAGAGGCAAGTGGAAGCGGCTAAGGTTCCCGTGTCAGTACTGGGGGACCTCGCCCTCTGGGGAGGGCCTGGGGCCCTCACCAGGGGGGTCCCCATGGGCAGTAGGCTGTCACACGTCACGGTTTTCACCGACGCGTCCCCAGTGAGGGAGGCGTCGGTGAAAACCGTTATGTGTGACAGCCTACTGCCCATGGGGACCCCCCTGGTGAGGGCCCCAGGCCCTCCCCAGAGGGCGAGGTCCCCCAGTACTGACACGGGAACCTTAGCCGCTTCCACCAACGCAGTAGGGGGCAGCTGGCAAGACCATGCTGCCCGGTCTGCGCTACGTTCAATGTGTTGGTATTGAAGGCGGTCCTTCTGGTCCTCAAGCGGTGTTTTGATCAGGACGGACAATACGACGTCAGCGTCGTATATCGACAGACGGGGAGGAGTACGCTCCCCCGTCTGCACCGGGCGGCGGGCGGCTGGCTATGGGCGTTCTCCATCTGCGCAGCCTGAGGGCTCTCCACATCCCCGGCAGGGTGAATGTGGGTACAGGTGTGATGTCGCGGGGCGGTCCTCACCCTGACGAGTGGGGATTACGTCCGGACATAGTCGGGCAGGTCTGGGACCGTGGCTGCCTGGGATTCTTCCCCCCATACATCTGATAGGTCAGTTGTTGGAGCGGGTACGTTGGGAGCGCAGGACCTTGATCCTGATTGCGCCGGACCGGGGCGCAGCTGTGTGGTTCCCGGTCCTGATCCAGCTCTTGGCAGCCCCGCCGTGGCCTGTTCCTTGGTCATCGCGGGCCCTCTCTCAAGCGCACAGGTCTCTGTGGCAGTTTCCTGTGCTGGGCCAGCCGCTGATGGTTTGGCTGGTGAGAGGGTGAGTCTGGAGAGGATGGACCCTTCTGTGGTCGACACCATCCGGAACGCGCATGCTCCCTCCACTATCGCGGTTTACGCGGGTAGGTGGTGTATTTTCCAAGAGTGGTGTAAGGTGGGGGGCTGGGACCCGGTGTCCTGCCCCCTGGACGCTGTCCTTACCTTCCTTCAGTCTATTTTTGATAGACTGTCGGCTTCGACGGTGAGGGTATATGCTGCGGCTATATCCTCTTGTCATGAGGGGTTTGAGGGCGTTACGTTGTTCAGCCACCCTCTTGTGAAGCGTTTCCTGCTTGGCGCTCGGCGCCTTAAGCCGGTGAAACGTTCTCTGTCTCCGAGTTGGGACCTTCAATTGGTCCTCGGCCGGTTGTCCGAGGCCCCGTTTGAGCCTCTTAAGCAGGCGTCTTTGGAACAGCTGTCTTTCAAGACTGCATTCCTGCTGGCCATCACCTCCGCTAAGCGGGCCCTGTGCTCTCTCTGTGCGGCCTGAGTGCTTGTCTATTCGTGTCAATAGCGGTGCGACTCTGAGGCCTAATCCAGTCTTCGTGCCAAAAAATATCCGGAGCTCTTTTCGCTCCTGGGATATTGTGGTTCAGGCGTTTCATCCGCCTCCTCACGCTGGTGAGTTAGAGGCGAGCCTTCACCTGTCGTGTCCAGTCCGGGCTTTGGGGGTTTACCTCAGCCGGACTCAGGACCTCAGGGCTACCGATCAGCTCTTTGTTTGTTACGGTGGCTCGCGCTGGTAAGGCACTGCAGAAAACAGCGCCTGTCACATTGGTTGTGCGAGGGCATTGCCCTTTGCTACACGTTGGCTGGGCTGGCCCCCCCTGGCACTCCACTCGTGGAGTGGCGGCCTCTGCCGCCTTGTTAGGGGGGGGCCTCGGTGGAGGACGTCTGTGCTGCGGCCTCCTGGTCCTCCCCGGGTCCCTTCGTTAGGTTTTACCTCATGGACATGACTGGGGGTTCTGTCTCCCAGGCGGTTCTGAGGTCTGGGACCTCCCCTGCGTCCCGCCCTTCGGTGGGTTAGCAGGGTTGTGTGGGTGTGTGCCACGAGGTGTTGTCACACGTGGTCCCGCCTGTGCTGTGCGTTTTAGGGGTTTCTAGTTCCCTCTTTTTCGCACTTGGGTGGAGTTGACTGCCGCCCCCTCTTCGTTAGGAAGGGGGGGTGACGGGACTCCCCTCCCCCCTGGTGGTAGGGCTTGCGGGTCCTCAGGGGGTACATTTGTCGGGCCTCGCGTCTGCTCTGCCCCATATCTCAATATGGCGAAGAGCGAGACGGGATTGCCAGTACGAGTATATAACGATAGGTTATGTGTATATAACCTAGTTATATGAGTACTGGCTGAGCGTCTCGCTCTTAGCGCGCCCTGAGGTCCCTTGAGGGTTTTTTTCCTGATGGAAAACTTTTCCCGAGGAAGGGCGAGTATGAACACGCCTGGTGACTTATAGGAGGTCACTGGGGCGGAGCCTGGTCAAGTGCAAGGCTGCTTTGTTTTCGTTCATGTAGTACAATAGGTACTGGAGATGAGGTATATCTCAATATGGCGAAGAGCGAGACGCTCAGCCAGTACTCATATAACTAGGTTATATACATAACCTATCGTTAATATGCATTGTGTGTCAGAACGTGTCCATGACGGTGCTCTTGCCTCCCACAGTGAGCGAGTGGTGATGGGGTTAGGGTTAGGGTTCTGTTGCAGAACATGTCCATGACGGTCAGGCCCCTATCTACATCACTGAACTCATCCATCCCTACACCAACACCCGCTCACTCAGATCTGCCGATCAGCACCTCCTGGTGGTCCCCAGGTCCAGGCTAAAAACAAGGGGTGATCGAGCCTTCGAGGTGACGGCACCAAGGCTCTGGAATGCTCTCCCCCTGGACCTGCGAACTGCCCCCTCTGAAAACTCTTTTTAAAAAAACAACTAAAGTAAAAACACATTTGTTCAGACAGGCCTTTGGTCACACATAGGCACTCTTTCTTGTCCTCACTGTTCCTATAGTTTTGTTTTTAATTAGTGACTGATGATTTTATTTAAATTCTTTTATTCTACTTTTTTATCTGGTTTCACTGTTTTTTAACTGCTGTCTGTTGTCGTCGTCATTTATTTCTGATTTTTTATATTTTTTTATATACTAAGCTGTAGTGTAAACTGTAAAGCACCCTGTGCATTCGTGCTGTGAAGGGTGCTATATAAATAAAAAGTCATTCATTCTTGCCTCCCACAGTGAGCGAGCGGTGGTGGGCGTGTCCCAGATGAGTCAGATGGAGGGCATCTTGATGGCAGCTAGAAGCCTGGAGGCCCACCGGAAACAGCAGAAAGATCACCTCAGACAGACCCTCGCTCTCATCTCTGACCAACTGCAGGGTTGATACCCTTGACTTACTTAATATAATATTTCAAATAAATCGCTGCCAGGTGAGCAAGGCAAGAGATAATGTGACTGTTATTTCTCCATTCACAGATCGACAGTGAGTGCACCCTTCCTGTGTATTACTTGTGCCGCAGACTCAGATTCCCCTAGGTTAAAAAATAAATACGCAATTTAAATCAGAATAATGTTCCATGTTGACTATTTCTGACTTCTGACACGTTTTTTTCCATTGACTAAAAATAGACAGAAATGTCATCCGTTTACTAAAATGCTCAGACATTTAGTTGACTAAAACTGACTAAACGAAAAATAAATGAAAATGACTAAATATGATAAACGAAAAAGGAGCACTTGACTAAGACTAAAACTAAAATGAAAATAGCTGCCAAAATTAACACTGGTTTACAGTGACATTCCATATAAATGCACATAGTCATACATGATACATATTCATACATGATGTTTATAGCATTGTTCTGTATATACTTATATATATTTGGTTTTGATAGTCTATCAGTGAGCTGGATGCAATCCTACCTTGAGGGGAGGGAACAGATGGTGGAGGTAAACGGTACCCTATCCCCCCCCCTCACAGTGAGCTGTGGTGTTCCACAAGGAAGCATACTAGGACCGCTACTGTTCCTAATTTATGCAAATGACATGTCGTCAGCTTGTGACTGCAACTTGTTCCTGTTTGCGGACGACTCAGCCCTGCTGGTCTCTGACAAGAACAAGTTACAGGTTGAAAAAACCCTCAGCTCGGAACTAGGCAGAATCTGCATATGGCTCGCTGATAACAAACTATCATTACACATGGGCAAAACAGAGTCCATTCTCTTCGGTTCAAATAACAAACTCAGCAAGACCGACGGCTTTTCAGTTACAGTGGGTGACAATATTGTCACAAGGAAAGATGAAATTACCTACCTGGGTTCCATCCTAGAGGCTAATCTCTCCTGTGACAAAATGGCATCCAATGTAATAAAAAAAGTCAACCAACGAACTCGATTCTTGTACCGGATCTCCTCTCTGGTAAACAAGAACACCCTGAAGACTCTGGCAGGAGCACTCATTCAGGGGTACTACGACTATGCTTGCACCTCATGGTACCAAAGCACCTCAAAGGCGCTAAAAACAAAATTACAAACATCTCAAAACAAACTGGTCAGACTACTGCTTGACCTTACTCCTAGAACCCACCTCACCCCTGCCCACTTTGACAACCTAGGATGGCTTAGAGTAGACGACAGAGTACAACAACTTGCAATGGGCCTGGTCTACAAGATACACTACACGACCAAGGTACCCATGTACATGTCAAAATACTTCCCAAAGGTCAGTGAATACCACGATCACAACACCAGAGGGAGCTCCACAAATCATGTTAAACCCAGATTCGGCTCAAATAAGGGACTAAACACGTTTCGCAATTATGCCACATCAATGTGGAACGCCCTACCCAAAGCTGTAAAGGAATGTGGATCACTACCCACTTTCAAAACCTCTCTAAAGGGACACCTACGGGAGACTGCAATTCAACACTGGCCCCTGTAAATATCCTAACCCAACCCCCTCCAATGTACAGTCATTTACCTAGTATGGTTTTGTCAATAGTTCAATGCACAATTGTGTTTGTTTGTACAGTGTCTCCTCCCCCCCCCCTCAATGTACAGTGTTACTTGTTTATACAGTGTGCCCCCCGCCCCCCCCCCCAACCACCTCCAATGTAAATTACCCAGTATGGTTGTCAATATCCCAATGTACCCAACCCCCCCCACCCAACCTCCTCCAATGTACAGTTTCTACGTCAAATGTATATACTCCCTTTTCTTGACTCCTTCTGTATCACAAACAGTACTGTATTTGCAAATCTGGTATGTCATAAATGTATAGATGTAGCAGTACTGACTATCTGTATGTCATGTATGTCATATATGTCTATATGAATTGAAAATGGGGGACCCTGATGGAAACAAGACAAACGTCTTTCTCAGGTCTGCATCCCCTTAACAATTGTATGTATTGAGCCGTACTGTATTGTACCCATTCTGCAATCTGTTAAATAAAGTTTTCATTCATTCATTCATTCATATACACACGCGCATATATATATTTATCCCATAAATACTGTATCATATTATAAATAATAAGCTGTACACCAACTGGGGTGCTCTTTGCCATGGATATGTATGTGTGTGTATATATATATATCCATACCCACATGGCAAAGAGCACCCCATAGTTGGTATACACAGCTTATTTACAATATGATTAATAAATTAGTGTTGGTATGTATATAAAGTGATATACAGTACATATACACATTATAGTATATTATGGTTGAGAACTTTGGTTCCGCACGGACGTTTATAGTGACATTCCATATAAATGCACACATGATACATATTCATACATGTTTATAGCATTGTTCTGTATATACTGTATACATACACATATACACACACGCATATATATATATTTATCCCATAAATACTGTATCATATTATAAATAATAAGCTGTATACCAACTGGGGTGCTCTTTGCCATGGATATGTATGTGTGTGTATATATATATATCCATACACACATGGCAAAGAGCACCCCATAGTTGGTATACACAGCTTATTTACAATATGATTAATACATTTGTGTTGGTATGTATATAAAGTGATATACAGTACATATACACATTATAGTATATTATGGTTGAGAACTTCCGCACGGACGTTTACAGTGACATTCCATATAAATGTTGTGCTTTCCATATAAAATGGTGTGCTAATAAATACCGCTCTCCTTCGAGACACCACCTCCGACTCATCTCTCAGCACTATACAATATTATGCTATATATAGTCGTTTCCTTTTCACCATTGGCAGATTATCATCCACATTGGAGAATAGAGCTTTTACATGTTTATTTCTACTTTTGACACATGAACTGTACTGACTTTTACAAGGTATATCAACTGTATGTATGAACTCCAAATATACTGAGAAGAGTGCTTGCTTGTGGGTTGTTGAACTGGAGTGCAGCTGAGACCATGCAAAATTAATACTTAACCCATTTAGACATAAAACGCCTGCTAAAAACTCCTATTAAAACCTATGCAATTAGGGTTTTTTTGGAAAGATTTTTAGAATTGTCAATGTTAATAAAACCAATCTGCCTCTGGAGCAGATTGAAACATGAAATGAAAACCACTTGATAGATTAGAACTTGGGCTTTTATTTGAACATCATTAACCCTAATGTGCATTGACATTTAAAAAAGAAAAATGTCTTGTCCAGATACTTTTAAAGGGATTTCAAATAATAGGTAATTTGAATGTAATTTTGAATTTGTATACAGCAGTTGGGCTGTAAAAATAGAGAATATATAGCAAATATCTGTATAATTTTTTTTCACTGCTGAACTTTGAGTTCTGTCACTTAATTGAAGGAGTTTCATCGTAATAATTTTGGAAAAACTTGTGAAATAACAGTGTTTCACTGCTGAACTTTTAAGTTCGGTCACTTTATTGAAGGAGTTTGATTGTAACAATTTAGGAAAAACCTGTAAAATAACAGTGTTTCACTGCTGAACTTTAAGTTCTGTCACTTTATTGAAGGAGTTTGATTGTATTAATTTAGGAAAAACCTGTCAAATAACAGTGTTTCACTGCTGAACTTTAAGTTCTGTCACTTTATTGAAGGAGTTTGATCGTAACAATTTAGGAAACCGAACGCGGAAGGACAACTGCCTTGGGTAAAGTATTCATGCGTTTAGGTCTGGTTGTGAAAGTAGCTACATAACCACAGGGGGGTGCTATTCTACAAGTTACAGTCGCTCGGCACAATTGTCTACTTTTGCACAATATCAAGTTGGACACCAAGATTCTAGTAGGTAGGTGTCCAACTTGATATTGTGCAAAGGTAGACAAGATTGTCCTTACATTTCCAAAGGTTTATGCATTTTGAGTGAGTATTTTGTGTTATGAGCTCTCATATCCAGAGAAAATGCAATCCCATTACATCGCCAAATTGCATTGTGGTTGAGAACAATTAGTGCACCAGGTCACAGGTCACTTCCAAGGGTGCGTTCCCCTGGCATGGATGTACACACCAGTGTTGTAGTTGAGTCACTAAATCTCGAGTCGAGTCTCGTGTCCCCAGTGTTCGAGTCCAAGTCACCACAGGAGCCCGAGTCGAGTCCCCATTACCCTAGTCTGAGTCAGAGTCCAAGTCATCAAAGGGAGTTTATTTACTTTGTGACACAAAAGCCAAACAAATGCACTATCCATCAATATCTTATGCCAAATGATTAGGGCCTATTATGTCCATTATGTGTTGACGAGTGACTGTGGCAGTGCAGGCTGGTAAATTAAACTCACTTCCCCATAACAGGGTTAACAGACGCATAGGTACGGTAGTTAGGAGTGAATTCACTTCTTAGTGCAGCGGCCTGTGTCGTCGGACGCGGGAGCCCCCTGTTCGACTCCCCCTCGGGACATTCTCATTTAACATCAACACAACGCAGACCCAGTATGATCCGTCACAGTGGTGCCCAGTGACCCGGATGTCCTGAGGGGCGTGAATTTAGGGAGGTGAGTGTAACGGGGAAGCCCGTGGGTATGTCCACAGTCACGGAAACAGGTGTGTTGACGAGTGACTGTGGCAGTGCGGGCTGGTAAATTAAACTCACTTCCCCATAACAGGGTTAACAGACGCATAGGTACGGTAGTTAGGAGTGAATTCACTTCTTAGTGCAGCGGCCTGTGCCGTCGCCCGCGGACGCGGGAGCCCCCTGTTCGACTCCCCCTCGGGACATTAACATTTAACATCAACACAACGCAGACCCAGTATGATCCGTCACACCTATTACAAAAAATAAATTGAAAATTAATAACTTTATCAATTAACAAGTCTGAGTCCTCGTCTGTCTGCACCTTCCGAGTCCGAATGCAGTCAATGCTCGAGTCCAAGTCCGAGTCATCAGTGCTCAAGGCGAAGTCGAGCCACGACTCCTGAAAATCGGTCCAGGACTCCGACTCGAGTACTACAACACTGGTACACACACATGGTGTGGCACGCTTTACCTGTAATTTACTGCATCAATACCACCGCAGCTGTAAAATATACAAACCCATAACTCAAGACCATATAAGCTAGGAGGAACCGCTTTAGAACGTTAGCATTTAAAACTATATCTTTCAGTGTCACCAAAAAGGTTTAAGTATAGCTTTAGACTTAAGAATTTGTACTTTTACTTTACTTAAACACATCACTGTGACTTGTACTTATCTGAAAATTGGCCATCATTACACTCTCGATGAGAAATTCATTAGCCTACTCGTTTACAAAACCTCCCTTGGTCTGACTCCTCCTTATTTGATGCACTTGTTAAACTTGCCATCTACTCCCCATAACACCAGAGCTGCTCACCATATCTCGCTAGGATGTTCCGTGTTAACACTTCCTTCGGTCAATCCTCCTTCCACTTTGCTGCTCCCAGCAGTTGGAACAAGATGCAAAATACTTGAAAATGGACAAATTGATCCCCCTCACTTTTAAGGACTATCTGACTCTAGTTGTTTACACACACCTGCAACTGTCAGCCAGCCTTTTAACTGTAATTTGACAGTTCTGCTTTATGTATTACATACCTTGTAATTGTATTTGGTTGTTTGATGTTTTAATAATCTCCCCTTACCCATTTTCTCTTGTTTCTCTTTTTTCTTCCGTTACCCTTCTATCTCTCACCAGGCAGTCATTGTAAATATGAGTGTTTTTAAATTGACCCCTCACCTGTCATTAGCACATTCAAAAAACTCCCACCCATTTTCTAACACTGCTTCTTCTATGAGGTTTAATGGTGGTTGTAAAACACATTACTGCCACTTAGTGGAATGAGTGATCATTACAGAATACATTAGGAGCCTCTAGGTGGCAGTATACACCTGATGGGACTATAAGTGTTATGCCCCAACACATGTAGAAGACAGTAAGGACTCAAATAGCTCTGTAGAGAGAGATGAGTTCCCATCTCGATGGTGTACTCTTATATCCATGCCATTCATTTAAAAATTGTTTTTCCTTAACGGTTTGGCCCCTCAGTACCTAGCTGAACTTCTCCATGTTCGCACCCCAGTTAAGAGCACTGAGGTCATCAAATGAGGTACTTCCACATGTCCCAAGAGACCTATAGGCTGAAGACTAAAGGCGACCAAGCTTTCGCACAAGCTGCCCCCCCAAGCTGTGGAATAGTCTGCCATTACAGATTCGGTTTGCCCAGACCCTAGAGATTGCACCCGAGAACATGTTTTCATTGGCTTATACACCCCTGGTCCTGTTGGGGACTATTTAGTGTATACATATAGTATTGCATTGGCTTGTGCATTAAACACAGCACACCTTAAAAAAAAATTAAAAGATGAACAACATAAGATTCTTTGTTTTATTCATTTGCAAGGACTTTGACCACATTTGGATGAAAACCTTTGTAAAAAAAACACATCTTATCGTCCCGTGT
Source organism: Notolepis coatsorum (assembly GCF_963971535.1). Taxonomy (NCBI): domain Eukaryota; kingdom Metazoa; phylum Chordata; class Actinopteri; order Aulopiformes; family Paralepididae; genus Notolepis; species Notolepis coatsorum. The sequence goes on from NC_140165.1 coordinate 314,344,010, forward strand.
ATTTCATTCTGTGACAACAGAAAGTCCCGACGCCCTCCTCTAGGGGGAGTAGCTCCCCGCCACAAACAGTTTGATGACCAGGGCCTCGTGGGGCTGCAGCGTCAGGTCCTGCAGGTTGGTGGAGCCCAGGCGGTCCATCCCCGAGCTGGTCACGAACACGCCGGCCACCGGCAGCTCGGGGGCCCAGGCCGGGTCGAGCGTGTGCAGCTCGGAGCCCGTGTTGAGGAGGACCAGGAAGTGCACGCAGCCCCAGGAGCGCAGGAAGGCCAGGAGGGGCGCGGACGACGAGGAGGGCGGCGGGGCGAGGGTGGAGTTGGAGAAGGAAGAGTTGGAGAAGGAAGAGGAGGAGGTGGTGTTGAAGGGGAGGAAGGTGAAGCTGCCGTAGAGAAGGGCCTCCTCTTTGGCTCTGGAGCGGCTGAGGGAGCTGAAGAGAGCCAGGGACGCGCGCTTCGCCTTCGCCTGGTCCTGAGTGACGGGCGGCAGAGACGGGCGTTACGGTGTATAGCAGCGGGATTACCACGTTTAGCTGCTATACTAGTGCGGCGGTTTCTAGTGTCAAGGATACTCATCATAGTATATACAGACGCAGCTCAATAAATTTGAATATCGTGGGAAAAGTTATTTTATTTCAGTAATTCAATTCAAAAAGCGAAACTCAGATTATAGATTCATTACACACAGTAAAATATTTCAAGCCTTTATTTTATCATTTTATTTTTATGATTATGGCTTACAGCCCATGAAACCCCAAAATTCTGTATCTCAGAACGTTTGAATATTACATAAGACATAAATATTTTTATATAGAAATGTCAGCCTTGTATGTTCATGTATGTTCACTCGGTACTTGGTTGGGGCTCCTTTTGCACAAATTACTGCATCAATACAGCGAAATATAATTGACTTTTCCACGATATTCAAATGTATTGACCCATGCACCTGCATATTATTGCCCACATTTATTGTAAAGTATAATATAACTGATACAGACCCTCATCTGCACCTTTGATCACGCTCATATCCAGAGTTCATTATATTGTTTACACTGCTTATTTCTACTTGTGCTATAATTGTATGGCCTATATTTATGTCTCCTACTATTACCCTGCCCATACCTGTACCTCCCCTCCCCCCCATGCTGCTATGATGTCTGAATTTCCCCAAGGGGAACAATAAAGGAATATCTTATTTTCAGACAGTCACACAACAGGCATTTTGCTCTCATGTCACGCTCAGGTTGCTGGAACAGAAAGGAATCCCAACCCGAGCATGACATAATGGGCAAAATGGCCGTTGTGTGAATTATAGTCAATTAACTATTTGCCTCAAAGAACCACCGCCTGAGAGAAGATCTACTATGGATGTGATTTAATGAATAACTTCTAGGGCTGTCTTAAATACTTCGAAGCTTCGTTCGATGGGCATGGGATTCGAATATGAAAATAAAATTCGATTATATTAAAAAAAAATAAAAAAATTGTGCAAAATCAACTCTGCCTCTTTGTTAACTACAACAAGCAATGCTGTTTGTTATTTAAGATGAGGTCGGACTCGGCACCGACAGATTTGTGTTCATTGTGCTGCTTTTATAAAGCCTCAAATGACAGCTTACAATATTTCATGAAAGCAAAGCGTTTTGTTTGTCTAAGATTTAAAAAGGTTTAAACTTTACAGCACTGACAAAGTTGAACAAAGTGCTGTACAAGTCCCACAACATAAAAAATTATTATAATTTATATATATATTTTTTTTTATCTCGAAGCTTCGAATTAAAATCGAATCTCGGCCCAGAAGCTTCGAATTCCAAAGAAAAATCCGAAGGTCAGCCGGTCTTAACTAAGTGGAGAGAGAACAGTCATCTCTTTACTTACTTTACTTTACATCATTATTCTCTGGAACTCCCTCCCCGCTGAACTCCGCACCGCCCCAACTCTGGACTCATTCAAAAATCTCCTCAAAACCCACCTCTTCAACTTGGCCTTTAACCCCTAATTTCCCACTTTGTATGTTGTGTCTGTCCACTATGTTTTTTACTTTAGTTGGTTTTTTCCCCCCTATGTAAAGCGTCCTTGGGTCTCATGAAAGGCGCTATATAAAACGTAAGCTATTATTATTATGAAGAACTCACTACAACTTCTACAGTATTTCAAAGTGTCCCAAATGTCCCACTGTCAACTCAGACCATCCACAGCTCTTATATATATATATATATCTTGTGCAATTCAACTAGCCTTCGTTTAGCAGAGGACCCCCTGAGGAGAGCGCCCAGACCCCACTTTGAGAACCAGAGGACCCCCCGAGGAGAGTCCCCAGACCCCACTTTGAGAACCAGAGGACCCCCTGAGGTAGCCCCTTTCGAGACGGTTATGCACAGAGTGAATACACCGTCCCGTATACATACCTCCATTGAAAAATCCTACAATTAAGTCTGTCTCGCTTTTCTCTATCAAAACGCTTGTCGTACAGGTGTCGCAAAGAAATTTCAAAGGTACTCTCAGTTGCACGAGGGTTTCGGACAGACAAACGCTAGGGTTTGAAAGCTCGGCGTTGCTAATAAACATTTAAAATATTTTTTTGAAACTGGTCAACACTGCTCAAAACGGCTTTATTTCCGGCTTTGGGTGCCTGATGCGCCTGCGCTGTGATCACGTTTTGAGCCGTGTTGACCAGTTTCTAAACATTATTTAAAATGTTTATTACTGTAGCAACGCCGAGCTTTCAAACCCTAGCGTTTGTCTGTCCAAAAAACCCTTGCGCAACTGCGAGTACCTTTGGAATTCCTTTGCGACACTTGTACGGCAAGCGTTTTGATAGAGAAAAGCGAGACAGACTTAATTGTAGGATTTTTCAATGGAGGTATAAAGGACTGTGATGGGGCTACCCCTGAGGAGTCCCCAGACCCCACTTTGAGAACCACTAAGTGGACTAATGTATAACCGTCTCACTCACCGCACTGGAAACTGACGGGCCTTGCAACGGGTCCATAATCACAGAGACATTCTGCACAGCAAAGGGAGTTCACGTGGTTAAATCAAAAGACTTTGTACTGGACTCAAGAGATACGGTTGTCTATCAACATTTGAATACTGGCCTGCTCAAATTGACCATCCTTCACAGGCTCTTAACAATCTCACTTTTAATGCCAATATTGGTACCATACAAAACTATTTAGCAAAGAATCCAATCCATAGATAGATAGTTAGATACCAACCGTTTCATTCTACCTTACAGAGAACAGGGCTAAATAAAGCTCTTAAAGTTTAGCAATATTTTGATGGGTAAGAAATGCAATATTTTATATAAGGTTAACAATATTTTACCACAATACTGTATGCTAACTCTCATGTTTATTTGTTGTTGGTCCCCACCCTCTAGCAGCCACAGTTTTTGCCATAGGAGGCTGGAATCGAGTGATCCTGGTGACTTAACAGGTGATCAGAGTCATCATACCTGTATGTGGCTGATCTCTTCACCGTACTGGACCACAGGTGATCAGAGTCATCATACCTGTATGTGGCTGATCTCTTCACCGTACTGGACCACAGGTGACCCCGGCAGAGTCATCATCAGCACCAGAAGTAACTTCCTCAGATCCATAGTAGGTGCCCCTCCAACCTGCCGACAGCAGAAACACAGTTGTGATCAAAATGGCCGACACACCCCATGGAATTTTGGTGATAAAAAAAAAACACCCATTTCTTCAAACAATGAGCTTTTCATAACGGCTTCTGGTTACATTATTATATCCACATTCTATTAAATCAAGACTCTCCCATCACACCACCTAACCACCAACTAACGGCAACAGAACACGAGAGAACTACTAGGAATGTCTGATCACTAAGCTGTCCGACTCTTACCACCTACACTGCATTGACTACAACGTATGGCGTATGTCATACCAGTTAGGGTACCTTATGTATACTTACTCATAGTATTATTCAGTTTCTACATGTTTATTGCCCATATGTATTGTAACGTATAATATAACAGATTTTATACAGACCCTCATCTGCACATTTGATTACACAGCTTAATTCCGCCTATTCTTATATTCAGAGTTCATTATATCGTTTACACTGCTTATTTTTTATCTTTACTAGTTTAAGTTTTCAAGTTCGTTTATAATTTGTCATAATAAAATACAGAATACTTTATGATGAAATGCTTGTTTCTGTACTATAGTTTTATTGCCTATGTTTTATGTCTTTCTACTATTACCGTGCCCATACCTGTACCTCCCCCATGCTGCTATGACGCCTGAATTTCCCCCAAGGGGATCAATAAAGGAATATCGTATCTTTCTTGATGTCCCACATGGTGTACATTTCATTAAGTTCCTCCTGGCAGATTTCCATATATAGAGTTAAATGGAGAACCAAGATAATGAAATGTAAGACAAGTCAATAATTGGACAGTGTCCACTTTGGGTCTAATTCATCATGACTTGGGTTTTTTTTTCCCCACAATTGAGAAACGTGTGGTCTATGATTAGCAGACACTAAAGTAATATGTCTGAAAATATATTTCCCATGTAGCTTTACAACACATGCTTCACATTCACAGACCGATGGCGGAGGCAACCATGCAAGGTGCCAACCTGCTCATATGGAGCAGTTAGGGGGTTAAGCGTCTTGCTCAAGGACACTCTGACACGCTGCCAGGAGGAGCCGGAATCGAACCAGGAACCTTCCAATTACCAGGCCAACACCTACCTCCCCCCTGTACCCTCCTTTCCTCTCCCCTCACCTGGTCACCGCTCCCCCTGTATCCTCCCTCCCTCTCCCCTCACCTGGTCATCCCTCCCTCTCCCCTCACCTGGTCATCCCTTCTCCCTGTATCCTCCCTTCCTCTTCCCTCACCTGGTCATCCCTTCCTCTCCTCTGCTCATCCCTCCCCCTGTATCCTCCTTTCCTCTCCTCACCTGGTCACCGCTCCCCCTGTATCCTCCTTTCCTCTGCCCTCATCTGGTTATCCCTCCCCCCTGTATCCTCCTTTCCTCTCCCCTCACCTGGTCATCCCTCCCCCCTGTATCCTCCTTTCCTCTCCCCTCACCTGGTCATCCCTCCCCCTGTATCCTCCTTTCCTCTCCCCTCACCTGGTCATCCATCCCCCCTGTATCCTCCTTTCCTCTCCCCTCACCTGGTCATCCCTCCCCGCATATCCTCCTTTCCTCTCCCCTCACCTGGTCATCCCTCCCCCTGTATCCTCCTTTCCTCTCCCCTCACCTGGTCATCCCTCCCCCGCCCCTTTCCTCCCAGATAAGATGATCCCACAGATTGAGGGGAGGTGCTTGATCCAGTCTCCTGGCCAGAGAAAGTCAAGTCCTCTACTGAACTCCTAACCTAAATTGTATTTGATTAGCCATGTTTCAACAATACACAATTGTACCAACCAAGAAGATTTGACCACATGATAAACCTCTCCGGTTTCACCACAACACAAAGTGATAATAATATACCCTGTGGGGGCATAAAGGACTGCTACCCCCTTACCGTCCAACTGGGCCATATTTCTTGCGAAACCGATTTCAGGTGCGTCTCCACGGCAATAGCCACTTCCTGTGCAGACAGGAGGTGATCCGCAGCAGGCAGGATTGCCCTGACGACCACCTGCACCAGCGTGGCGTTCACGGAGCCGCTGTGGAGCAGAGAGTCTCCCGTCTGCTTCACCACCACGATCCTGAGGGGGACCGACACGGGAACTCAGATGTAACTTCAAAACATTTTAACTGCATTTCAGACTAGAAACTAGGGGTGCACCGATATATCGGCCGCGTATCGGCCGATAATGCCTTGTTGACTGCAATCGGCCGATAAGATCAAATGTACCGATGGCAGTGGCCAATAATGATCAAAAAAAGAATATTACATTTTTTTTTCCTCAAACTAAATCCTCAATTTGAATAAAGTGATAACATTTTTTATTAAATCAACTTTCTTTAATGAATATAACTCATCAGTTTCGTCAACATAAATAATCTAATAAGGGCACGGTTGGTACAAAAGTGATGGTGACGTCTTGGAGCGCCGAGTGCCAAGCGGATGCAGATAGGCTACATCATTTATGATAAATGTTTTATTTACATTTTTATGACGAGTCATATACTATAATAGTATAATATTAGTGTAGCCTAATCTTTATCTGCAACTGTGAAGAAAAACCCCATTGGTTTAAACAGAATGAATAGACACATAAAAATAAATATATATAAAAATAAAATTCATATCGGTGCATCCCTAGTAGAAACACATCCGTCTACACGGGTCCATGGCTCCACACCAGTGTGGCCTCTACAGTATATTCATTACATCAGTAGTAGGCCCCCACAGTTAATAAAAAGTAAAATAACTTCCCCCCATTGCATAGAAAGAAGGTTGATATACCATTATAAGAAACGGCTCTTGTCGAGGTCATAAATTATCTACTACGCTGCCGATTCTGGTGAAAGTTCCATTTTAATCCTCTCTGCTCAGCTCTGCTTTTGACACGATTGATCGCACCATTTTAATAAACCCATCTTGGAAAACGAGTCGGCATCAGGGACTCGGCTCTTGACTGGTTTCGCTCCAATCTCATAGGATAGAAGTTGTTCCGTTTCCATTAGTAAAGCCTCTTCCTCTCTGGCGCCCCTTTCTTGTGATGTTCCTCAGGGGTCAATTTTGGGACCCTTTATGTTTTCCATTTACATGCTTTCCTTGGGAGGGGTGTTACGTACTAGAGGCTGGTCACTCCTGTGTCAACCAGGGCATGTAGGTGAGGGCTGCCAATTAGCCAATTAGTGCTGATTGGTTACCTGCTGGGGAGCTTCAAAGGCAGACCCAGAAACACACATGCACTGTCTGTGCCTAGTGAAAGAGCTGTCAGGTTCTTACAGTCCTTGTCCGTTGGGTTACCAGTACATTAGCTTATAGTTATATTAGTAGTTCCTTGGTTTAGTAGCATTTTTGAGTTAGAGCACAGGGTTTTGGTGTTGATTACACAGGTTGCGTACCCATGAGCCAGGGTCGTAACAGTTGGGCGCTCATCCGGGATCTTTTACCCCTAGAACTTTGTTTGGTGATTTTTTTTTGTGTTGCACAGGGTGTCATCATATTATGGTTTGGGTGGTGTTCGTTACACATGGTGTAGCGTGGGGGCTGAGCCATTTCATCAAACAGGTGAGTATGCCGTATTTGTTTGTAATTTGATGTGACTACTTATGCTGTTAAAATATATAGTTTAGTAGGCACCACATGTAGATAGGGACATTATTTTCTGGTTGTGGGTTAGCGTCCGGTGCACCACGTACTCCTGGGGCGGTCAATGAAATGATTGTATATGATCTTTGACTGGTAGCAGGTGTGGTTGAAGAAAGTTAGGTCTACAGGGCATTAGTTTAAGGGTAGGTAGATTAGGGCGGGCAGGAAACACAGGTAGTGTGGTAGGGCTTGATTTAGTGTTTCTTAGCGTAGACATGTGGTAGGCCGGTTTTTTCTGCAGTTTAGACGTAGAAGCATATGTGGTCACATCAGGTTAGAAGGCGCACCTGTTTGGGATTTATTTTTGTTGGATTTATTTTGTTTGTTTGAGTGTTTGGTGAGCATACCTGGTGGTAGCACCTAACACCCTGCGTATGACACGTCTATTTAGGGTGGGTGTGTTTTTTTTTTTTTTTGTGCAACCTGGAAAGGTGCGCTCCGTAGAGCTCACATTTCCACCGCGTTCCCTTCTGGTTGTTATTGTTGGCAATTAGCATTATTCATGGTTCTTCAGTGGTTCTTCGTGGTTCTTCAGTGGTTCGTTGGGGGCGTTGTAGGAGCCATTTCATTTGATTTAATAGTTTTGACTAAATAGCGCCGCCACTGGTCGCCTCGTAAAATGGCACCATGGTTCTCCTATTAATTACGGCACAGCTGTGTGTAAACGCACGCCAGACGAGAAACAGTTTTTCAACCGCTCGCTTGCTACACACACACACAGCGCAGATTGAATGAATGAAAGACTGAAAAGAAAGACTTTGTTTAGAATCATTATGAGTTTATTTGAAACCCTTTTGCTGCGCCTGTTTGTTTTGAAACCCCTTTAGTACAAGTCTGGAGCCTGTTTTGTTTCATTTGTTTGCTCCGTTATTGTTTGAAACTTTACGCAACTCCTTCCATAAAACTCAACCGGTTCGAACCCATCGGATGCAACTATCAACAACATCAAACAGTGAGTAACAAGACAGCCCAAGTCAATGTGGTGTGAGCGCGTTGAAGACGTATCCTGGCTTAGATAGGCAAATTGAGCCTACATTCAAGTTGAAAAACTCTCTGATACGGACACAATGAATGGATCTAATGGATGTGTCACGCTATTGAAAACAATGGACTGTGCAATATGATTGAATAAATGAACGCGAAAGACGCGCATTTCAAAATGGAATTGGAAGATCAAAGTATCTAATGGATGTGTGATGCTATTAAAGACAATACAATGTGCGATATCATATGGGTAAATGAACGCCAAAGACGCGCATTTAAAGTGGATCTGAAGGAATATATGTCGTCATCAAATAAACCTGTGCACCGTTATAAATAGATAAATAGATGGTGCTTAACGATGTCTGAGCAAGATAAAGAGGAATTGGGCCATTCTGATGCAGCTGCTTTGATTGTGACTGAAGGTGCTGATGCAGCTCCTGTGATTGAAGTTACCACCGTTCACACTGACACAAATGTTAGCTTGCCTGTGGTTGAGGGAAAGAGACAAGTGAAACCCACGCAACGGGCACTTGAGGCTAATTATACAAAACAATGTAATCGAAGAAAAGCTAAACTTGGACAACTCACAAGCAAAAGAAATGTGTTACAAGCACTTATGGTTGATTACAGAAATGTTGAATTGGTTAAACAAGAATACAATGAATTTAATTCTAAAACAAATGACTTCAAATCACTTCACAAAACAGTACAGCAGCTGTTATCAGAAGAGGAAGCGGCAGAAGAACAAGATCAGTGGTACATGCCGAAGTTCGAAATCATATGTGAATTTCATGATAAGGTTATAGAATGGATAAATAATGCCCCTGCAGCTATGGCACAAAGGCCACCAGAAGTGACACCAGCAGTGACACCAGCACAAAGTGAGAAATCATTTGGCAATAAATCAGTTGGCATGAAATCCACTTCAAGCACCGCAGCATTAAGACAGGTAGAGGCCGAAAGAGCCGATCTAGCCACACGTTCTGCTTATCTCAAGCAAAGACAAGCATTTGAATTTCAGGAGGCACAGCTCAAAGCAATAAAGGCAGCATTTGAATTGGAAGTGGAAATTGCAGCTGCTGATGCCAGGTTAAAAGTTCTGGATGTAACTAAACATGTAGACACCAGGCTTGATGTTAACCCCTTAATCATCAATGAATATTTTGACTCAATGCAATCCTTACCAGTGGACAGCCATAAGGTTAATTATAGATTGGATGATGAAGAGGAAGATGATGACTATGAAGAGAATAATGATGATGATGATGATGATGATGATGAATTTGAAGGAGCAGCTTCCCATCCACCACTGAGACTAAGGTCTCAACATGCCCCTAGTGGCCAATTACGGCAGCCACAGAAACAAATGGCTCAGCAGCCTACAAGGTCACGAATGCCTGTTGCTCACCAACAACCCCAACAGCCTAACCCAAACCTTGGCTTGCAAGATGGTGCTCAGGTTAATGTTCAACCAGGCGGAGCCATGATGGACATTTTGAGAAAACAAAATGAAATCACAGAAATGTTAATTCAAGAACAGAGGTTCTCACTCTTGCCTTCTAGAGAGATTCCTGTTTTTAAAGGTGATCCATTAAGTTATGTCTCTTTCATTAGTACATTTGAACATTGTATAGAAAGCAAGACAAGTAACAACAGAGATCGACTGCTCTTTCTTGAACAGTTTACAGATGGAGAACCAAAGGCAATTGTGAGAAGCTGCCTTCACATGGATTCCCAAAAAGGCTATGTGAAAGCAAAACGGCTGCTACGCAAACATTTTGGAAATGAGGTTCTCATTGCTGCTGCCTATCAGGAACAAATTCTGAATTGGGATGCAATCCGATCAGAAGATGGTAAAGCCTTACACAAATACTCACTCTTCTTGAGAACATGCTGCAATGCTATGAGCAATAATGAAATTCTGCAAGACATGAACAATCCTACACACTTGAAATCTGTCTTGTCAAAACTGCCATTCAAGCACAGAGAGAGGTGGAGGACAGTAGCATATGGTTACTATGAGCGTACACACAGAAGAGCTAAGTTCCCACAACTTGTAAATTTCATTGAAAGGCAAGCAAACATTGCCATTGATCCCCTCTTTGGAGAAATACAAGACACAAAACCGAAAGAAAAGAGGACAATCCCTTCTCCCCGAAATAGTAATTTGAAATACATACCAGTTTCATCATACACTAAGAGCAGTTTTGCGACAGTAACAGAATCCTCAGAACCACCAAGCACAAGCAGCTCTGCAGCCGTGCAACAGAAAACATGTTTCTTTTGCAAAGAAAACCACAGCACAGACCTGTGCAAGACATTGGATAAGAAAATACACAAAGACAAAGTTGAGTTCTTTAAAGTAAATGGTTTATGTTTTGGTTGTGTGACTCAGGGTCACATGAGTAAGGACTGTGAAAGACGTGTGACTTGTAAAATATGTACAAAGAAGCATCCTACTGTGTTGCACATTGAATTTAAAAAAGATACAAGTCAAACTAGTCCAAGCACCGATAGCATGTCAGTGGGCAGTGCATTAGTCACCATGAAAAGGCCTATCCATACTGGGGCCGGTGACCAACAGAAACTGTCAATTGTTCCTGTGCAAGTCAAGTTGTTGAATTCTAACCAGGTACTTCAAACGTACGCTTTCCTTGATCCAGGAAGCACTGGAACCTTCTGTACTGAAGCTTTAAGGAAGCAACTGAATGCTAAGGCGACACCAACTCGAATCCTACTTCGTACTCTAGGACAAGAAAGGGTCATAAGTATTAACCGAATCAATGGGCTGGAAGTGTCAAGTCTTGAAGGAGATGATTTCCTAAAACTGCCACCACTCTATACTCAAACAGAAATTCCTGTAACCAAGCAACAAATTCCCACTCAGGATGATGTGCAAGAATGGAACTACCTAAAAGAGGTTAAGTTGCCATATATTGATGCAGATATTGGACTCCTGATTGGTAATGATGCAGCTAAGTTTATGGAACCGTGGGCAGTAATTAATAGCAAGGGTAATGGGCCCTATGCTGTAAAGACAAGACTTGGATGGGTGGTTAGTGGGCTTCTACACAAACCCACAATAAGCCATAAGCAGCCAACCCATATTTCCGGCAATCGCATATCAATAATACATTTGAATGACCTCATGATCCAAAAAGGGAAATTCAAGAAAGATGTGGAGTTTCACAAAAGAAGGACTCACCATGGAGTACGCCACCCAAAGAAACGCAGACTGCGTGTAATCATGGCAAAGGCAAGAGACGCCCCCTTGAAACGGGTTACAACACCCAGAATGGAACTTACTGCTGCAGTACTAGCAGTGAAAGTGAACAGGAATGTGGATGAAGATACATTCAGAACCCAAGTGAACACCAAGATCAACCCTGCAGACCATGTGTCCCGAGGTCTTACAGCTGATGCATTTTTAAAGTGTGAAAACTGGAAGAAGGGACCGGATTTCCTACAGGAAAAGGAAGAGACATGGCCTAACTTACCTGCTGATCTCACCCCCATACCAGCCGACGATCCGGAAGTCAAAAGAGAGAAGGTTACAGTCAATACCATTCAGATGACAGATCAAGATCCTACTAGCACTCTCATACACCACTACTCAAGTTTCTACAAATTGAAAAGAGCTGTAGCATGGATGCTGTATTTGAGAACTCACCTTTTTGCAGTTGAGTAGAAAAAGGAAAGATCTGATGCAAATTCAAGAACCAGACACAGACAAACAAAGACAGACAATTGACGTAGAGATGAAAAAATTCAAAAACGCTGTAAAGGCATACAACCTCTCTCTGGATGAACTGGACACTTCAGAGATGGCCGTTGTTCAATTCTGTCAAAACCAAGGATTTCAAGAGGAAATCAAAACATTGCAGAAAGGAAGTTTGAACGTGCAGAAACAGTTCAATCTACAAGCTTGATCCCAAACTTGAAAACGAAATATTAAGAGTGGGTGGGAGATTAAGCAGAGCAGCCATGCCAGAAGATGCAAAGCACCCTGCCATCCTCCCAAAGGACCATCATGTGTCAAAGCTCGTTCTTAGAAAGATCCATAAGGAAGTAGGACACAGTGGGAGAAACCACAGGCTCTCCTCACTGAGACAAAAGTATTGGATTCCTTGTGCCAACTCATTGGCAAGAAAGATTATTTCTGAATGTGTGACATGTCGACGTCTCAATGGATCTGTCGGAGAACAGAAGATGGCAGACCTGCCAAGAGATAGAATAACACCTGACCTACCTCTTATGAATGTACATCAAAAATGGAACCGCATCCGCAGGAACTTTGAAAAGGAAGACATTGTGATCATAGCTGACACGAATGCACCAAGAGGATCCTGGATGTTGGCTAGAGTCCTGGAAACAATGCCAGACTCAAGAGGACTTGTGAGAAGTGTGCGTCTTCAGACAAAAACCAGTGTACTTGAAAGGCCCATCAGCAAGATTTGCCTGCTGGTGCCAAACTCAAATTAGGTACTGAAGATTCAAACAGGCCTATACATCATGCCTGTTTCCCACCTCACAAGTATTTATTTTGTTTTGAACATTTTGTATGGCTCCAGCAGTTTTTTGATTTTGTATTGTTATTAGAGCCTGCCCATAACAATAGGGGCCGGTTATGTAGGAGCCATTTCATTTGATTTAATAGTTTTGACTAAATAGCGCCGCCACTGGTCGCCTCGTAAAATGGCACCATGGTTCTCCTATTAATTACGGCACAGCTGTGTGTAAACGCACGCCAGACGAGAAACAGTTTTTCAACCGCTCGCTTGCTACACACACACACAGCGCAGATTGAATGAATGAAAGACTGAAAAGAAAGACTTTGTTTAGAATCATTATGAGTTTATTTGAAACCCTTTTGCTGCGCCTGTTTGTTTTGAAACCCCTTTAGTACAAGTCTGGAGCCTGTTTTGTTTCATTTGTTTGCTCCGTTATTGTTTGAAACTTTACGCAACTCCTTCCATAAAACTCAACCGGTTCGAACCCATCGGATGCAACTATCAACAACATCAAACAGTGAGTAACAAGACAGCCCAAGTCAATGTGGTGTGAGCGCGTTGAAGACGTATCCTGGCTTAGATAGGCAAATTGAGCCTACAGGCGTCTTCGTGGTTCGTTAGTGGTTCTTTGTGTCTGTGAGGTTGGGTGTGTAGCTTGGGGTGTCTAGTTCAGTGACAATGGCTTCCATCAGGGACTTTGTTGATCGCCCGTCTCATGACTTATTAAGACAAATTTTCCAAAGAACAACTGCTCGAGCTTGCTGTGCACTACAAGGTCGAGCTTACTCCCAGTGAGAAACGTTTGAAACCATCTGCCTTGGGTGCTTTGCGGGTTTTGCTCATTAGGGAACAGGTGCTTGAGGAGAGGGTGGAGGAGCCTCCATCGTCTGGCGCGTCTCCGCTATTACCTGGTATAGAGGGTGAGTGGAGGATTAGGGAGTTGGAGTTTAAGGAAAGGCAGCTAGAGCGAGAGCGTGAGGAGAGGAGAGAGGAGCGTGAGCTTAAGGAGAGAGAGAGTAAAGAGGAGCGTGAGCTTAAGGAGAGAGAGAGGAAAGAGGAGCGTGAGCATGAGCGTGAGTTTAAGGAGAAACAACTGTTGCTGGAGCACGAGCGTGCACAGAAGGAGCTTGAATATAAGTATGCTGCCTTGCAGGCGGGTGCTCTGCATCCAGAGTCACGTTCCGGGTTTGATGTAGGCAGGAATATCAGGATGGTGCCACCATTTTTTGAGAAAGACGTGGAAAGATATTTTCCCCTTTTCGAACGGGTGGCAACCACATTGAAGTGGCCTGATACCGCCTGGACACTGCTGCTGCAATGTGTTTTGGTTGGTAGGGCACAAGAAGCCTACACTGCTCTGTCCCTTGAACAAAGCGCTGATTATGAGCTGGTTAAAGCTTCCATTTTGAGGGCTTATGAGTTGGTCCCTGAGGCCTATCGTCAGCGTTTTAGAGGTTATCGTAGGTCCGAGGGGCAGTCTTATGTTGAGTTTGGAAGGGAGAAGGAGAACCTGTTTGACAGGTGGTGCACTTCTCAGAAGGCAGAGTCAAGAGAGCAGCTTAGGCAGTTGATTCTCCTAGAGGAATTTAAAAGATGTGTTCCTGATACCGTTTCCACACATCTAAATGAGCGTGGGGTATCGAAGATAGGCGACGCCGCTGTCTTCGCCGATGAGTTTGTGTTGACACACAAGTCCGTGTTTTTGGAGGACTACCGTGTTGAGTCCGGGGATAGGCGTCCTGTTCAGGGGGGCCGTTTCCCAAAACCTGTGTCTGCTGGTCAATTAACTTCACCTCCTAGGCGGGGTGGTTCTGCTGGTGCATTCCCAGAAGGGATTATCTGTTTTTACTGTAAGGAACCTGGTCATATCGTTGCTGGATGCCCGGTGCTTGAGCAGAAAAATGTCAGAACCGTGGCTCTGGTAGAAACCATATGCAGGACGCCTATGCCAACGTTAGATGGGGATGGGGAAGGTATCAAACGTGTGGACAAAGAGCTCGAGGGTTCCTCAAGGTTTAGGATGAATGGATTTGTTTCCCTAACTAATGCACTAGAGTCCAAACAGGCTATAACAATTTGGAGAGATACCGGTGCTTTTCAGTCCCTCATTCTGGAGGGGGTTTTGCCATTTTCATCAAACTCTTCTTTGCATTCCGATGTCGTTGTTCAGGGCTTTGGGGGTGGATTTGTGGATGCACCTTTGCATGAGGTCACGCTCAATTCTCCCTTAGTATCAGGCAATGTTGTTGTGGGGGTATGTTCTTACATTCCCATAAAGGGGGTGTCCTTCATTCTAGGGAATGATTTGGCTGGTGACAAAGTGTTGGCTACTCCGGTTGTAACTCCCATTCCTGTGGTTTCTGAGGTCTCTAATGAGCTGGCACAGAAACATCCAGGAGTGTTTCCGGTGTGTGCTGTGGCACGAGAAATGTCAAAGGACAAAAGTGATGTTGTTGATACTTCGACTTGGGACTTACACTTAGTGACACATTCTTTGTTGAATTAAAAGGTGCACCTGTTGAGAATTTTGGAAAGCACACTGTGGATGTACCTCTGCATAATTATTCTCTTGATTGTGGTTTTGTGTTAGGCCCGGTGGTGAAACCAGAGTTGACAGGCGTGCCGGAGAAGCATGTGACAGGAGATGATATGGCAGCGCAATGTCTCAAGGTCTTCCCAGCCTGTACGGTGGCTGAGGCCACGAACGAATTGGAGGAGGAGTGTGGGAAGGATGCTATGAGAGGTGCTGTTTTTTCATGTGACACCGTTCTAGTTGGAGGGGCTACTAAGCTTGATTTAGGCTGCCAGCCTTCCCACAATAGCTCTATTGTCCCTAATGTTTCACTTGTGGGCAGGGATGGTCCCAGTATGTCAGTTGATGATTCTGACATTGATCCACATGTCCACACTAATTCTCTGCCATGCACTAGGTGTGATGGTCAACCTAGTTACCTGTGTCCTGTGGAGCAGGAGCCGCCTTCGCGACCTGGTCTGTTGAGTGGCAGCCATTTTGATTTTGATCAGGACAAAGTTATTTTGGGTGACGCCATTTTAGATGGTGTTCCAGACGTTATGGTGGCTGTCGTACTGCCAGGTTCCCGGTACACTGGGGCTGTACCTGAGGCGGTACAGCCTACTCTGGATGTTCACGGTGTGCAGTATCCTGAACTGCCAGTGCCAGGTGGGATGGATATGGGTGCGGTGGTGGTATCAGTGATTTATGGTTTTGTTGTGCTGTGGTCTGTTCTGTTAAGCGCAGTTCTCAGGTTGATTTTGGTTTGCAGTATAATTTTGACAGATCGGTATCGGTGGTCGTGTTCGACAGGGGCCGACCCGGTTCTTGCCTTGAACCATTTTTATGTTTACGTTGGATCCTCCAGTTTGCCCCTTGTTGTGTATACAGACCATAACCCTTTGGTTTTTCTTCGCAGCATGGTGAATTCGAACCATCGTTTGATGCGATGGAGTTTGTTCCTCCAGGCGTATAACTTGGATATTCGCCACATTCGTGGGAGGGACAACGTGCTAGCAGACGCCCTCTCACGATCATAGTACCGGTGTTTGTGGTACCCGTTATTGCTGTTGTGGTAGAGGCCCTGACACCTAAGGGGTCACAGTTGTTTTTGTTTATGGTTTGTTGTGTAGTGGTTGCCTCTTGGGCAACCAGTTTGGTGGGGGAGGTGTTACGTACTAGAGGCTGGTCACTCCTGTGTCAACCAGGGCATGTAGGTGAGGGCTGCCAATTAGCCAATTAGTGCTGATTGGTTACCTGCTGGGGAGCTTCAAAGGCAGACCCAGAAACACACATGCACTGTCTGTGCCTAGTGAAAGAGCTGTCAGGTTCTTACAGTCCTTGTCCGTTGGGTTACCAGTACATTAGCTTATAGTTATATTAGTAGTTCCTTGGTTTAGTAGCATTTTTGAGTTAGAGCACAGGGTTTTGGTGTTGATTACACATAGGTTGCGTACCCATGAGCCAGGGTCGTAACAGGGGTATCGTGCAAAACATCCAGCCAAGGAGCCTCAACCGAAGCAGCCGCAGCTACAAAGCAGCAGGATCCTGCCTTGGCTGGCTGACAGGTCTTCCTCTTGTGCAGCTCAAAGCACATACAAATATGATAACAAGGCCACCCCCGACTTACCCCTACAGAATAATCTGACAAGTCACACCTGTGCTAGGGAAATACTGTCCACACATTACCTTTCCTCCTCTGCGCCGAACTGCTCGATCGCATCTCTCCACTCCAAAAGAATCTGAAAGACAAAGACATTTCTCATGTTGACATTTTTCATGTTGGGAAAATGCACTTGGTAAAACCACTGGCAACCACTCTTTGACAGTTACCTGGACAGTTACCTGCTGTTAGTAGGACAGTTCCCTGTTTTGAGTAGGACAGTTACCTGCGGTTAGGACAGTTCCCTGTTTTGAGTAGGACAGTTACCTGCTGTTAGGACAGTTCCCTGTTTTGAGTAGGACAGTTACCTGCTGTTAGGACAGTTCCCTGTTTTGAGTAGGACAGTTACCTGCTGTTAGGACAGTTCCCTGTTTTGAGTAGGACAGTTACCTGCTGTTAGGACAGTTCCCTGTTGCGAGTAGGACAGTTACCTGCTGTGAGTAGGACAGTTACCTGCTGTTAGTAGGACAGTTACCTGCTGTGAGTAGGCTGCATCCGTGTCACAAAGTGCAAATCCCGCCACGCCCTGCTCCAACCAATACCGGACTGCATACTGTGGAATTAATGCTATACTGGTGATACAGTTCAAGTTCTTTATCAAATACACAAAAATACAGGGGCATTGGAGGTAATGACATGTTTGTGTTTCGAGCTCAGAGTCAACAGTGCACAATTAAGAAACAACCATGAATACAAGAACGGTAACAATTAGTAAGATAAAATAAGTCAATTATTTACAGAAAGTGTCTTGCGTATAAGTGTATACGTGGGGCGGCTTTGGCTCAGGGGTAGAGCGGGTCGTCCAATGATCGAAGGGTTGGTGGTTCGAATCCCGCTCAAGCCCATGTCCATCCCATCGCCGTTGTGTCCTTGGGCAAGACACTTAACCTACTTGCCTCGTATGAATGTGTATGCATGTGAATGAATGTTGGTGGTGCTGGTCGGAGGGGCCGTAGGCGATGATTATTCGCCACGCTTCCGTGAGTCTGCCTCAGGGCAGCTCTGGCTGCAATTGTAGCTTACCACCACCGGTATGACTGTATGAACGAATAATGGACTCTGTAAGCGCTCTGGGTGTCATGAAGAGCGCTATATAAATCCAAGCCATTATTATTATTATTATTATGTGCATATTAAGGTGCAGTGCAGGGTGTGGTGTGTGTGTGTCAAGTTAAAAAAGGTACACCATGGTCAGGAGATAGTGTAATGCAAACCCCTGTGTACCTGTACTGTGGTCGTCAGTTCAGAGGGAATATCCGTGTGGTTTCCGGCCGCCTCGTGAGGTCCAAACAGGTCCACGTCACAGAAGTCCAGCAGCACCTTGAGACCTGCACGTCCAAGGACATGAGGTGAGGCCAACCGTCACCGACTCATTTAACTAGCAGGCTATATGCCTACAATGGCCTATAGGGCTGAGCCCAAACGTTCCGACGTTCGTTCGTTACGTCGGCGTTCGAATTCTAAATCAACATTCGAATTTAAATTATATATTTTTTTGTCTTTTCATTCCGTTAAACCAATGGGGGTTTTCTTGACAGTTGCAGATAAAGATTAGGCTATACTAATATTATAGTATCATTATCACTTTCGTACCAACCGTGCCCTTATTGGATTATTTATGTTGACGAAACTGATGAGTTATATTCATTAAAGAAAGTTGATTTAATAATGGGGAAAAAAAGACTAATTTAATCAGATTAATCACTTTATTCAAATTGAGGATTTAGTTTGAGGATATTTTCAAAACAAACAAAATATATATATATATTTTTTTATATATACTGTATATATATATATATCTTTTTTTATTACCTTTTTCACCTGCAAAGTTAAACTTTGTCAACATGTTTTATCTAATAAAATAAAGTTTTCAGTCTGTTCATCTTACTGCAATAATTTGTATTGCAGCAAATGGGATTTTCTCAAGCAGACAGATGTCAACACTGTAATCTGTGTTGCATGTACCTGACAAACTGAACTGTTTCTATTACAGTCATATTCCAACTTAACTGAACTGAATGCACGTGTGTGTGTGTGTGTGTGTGTGTGTGTGTGTGTGTGTGTGTGTGTGTGTGTGTGTGTGTGTGTGTGGACTACTGTACTATTACAGGTATTGAAATGAACAATGCAACTTCCTTATAAAATGTTTTTTTTTAATAAAAAAAATTATTGGCGTCGTCCTTGTATCGATACAGTATCGCCACGCAAAGTATCGCGATACTATACTGTATCGATATTTCCCCCCACCACTAGTAAACAGACGGGGCCTCCACTCACCTGCCTTGTTGCCCTCCACCAGGAGCTGCTGGAGCTGGGGCGCGGTCCCCACGCTCTCGTCGATCACCGTGAGATCCGGAAGGGGGGCCCCCTTCTTGAAGAGACCCTCCAGGAGCAAGGCCCCGACACCCAGGGACTTCAGGTAGGGGAGATGGTCACGCACCGCTGGGGAGCGATGAAAACATGAAAATTACATTCCTTGATATTAAGTTATGTCATGTCTCATTATTCATATTCAGTTTTATTTGCCATAATGTCATAAGAATGTAATTCTTACTTAAGGAATAAAAAAGCAACAATTAACGGAATAAAAAAGCAGGTATTTATATACAATAAACTCTCTGCGTGTTGCATTAGTTACAGCTCAGTGAGATCATACTAGATGAAATAAAATAGCAGGAGGGATTGCCATTGGATTCAGCATTGACAATTGTGTATATTCAGAGTTAATTATATTGTTTACACTGCCCATATGTAATTTTCTACTGTACTACAATTTGTATTGCCTGTATTTATTTATGTCTTTCTACCTTTACCCTGCCCATACCTGTACCCCCCCCCCCCCCCATGCTGCTATGATGCCTGAATTTCCCCCAAGGGAAAATAAAGGAATATTTTATCTTAATTATTGAGTTAATTGGGTTGAATGTCACCCAGTGAGGTTATAGGAATCCAATAGCAATCCAATCCCTCCTGCTATTGGTGTCCTCTCTCTGACCTCACTGGGTGACATTAAACCCAATTAACTCAATAATTGTCATGTCAATAGGCATGTCCTAGATTAAATTAAGTCATAGATTTAGTCAATGATTTAATCTACTGTACCAATCTGAAAGATTGTGCAATCACGCAGGAAGACCTTCATGCCATTCATGTTTAGACAGATGTTCAAATCATTTCAGAAAATATCTCATTCAGCATGGGGAAAAAAGCAAACGTAATGCTTTAAGATTATGTGCATAATCAATTCGATTTTCTTTTCATGACCCTCTAGTCAGATTTCCAAAGCTATACAACCACTTTAAATACTTTTGAACACACCATATGTTATCTATTACTAAAATATTTGCACTACATGCCTATCTCATTTCTTCATTTTAAAAGTCAGCATTTTACTTTAGTTTGTATACTTTTGTTGTATATTGCATCATTTGTATAGCGTTTGGTCTTTATTCTTTTTACTGTACGAAGCACAATTTCAAGAGGCTCATTATAGAACCAAGCATTTCACTGTAATGTACATGTACCTTATACATGACAAATAAAACAAAACTTGATGAATGTGATGACTGATTGATTGATTGATTGAAAACTTTATTAACAGATTGCAGAATGGGTACAATACAGTACAGCTCAATACACACAATTGTTAAGGGGATGCAGACCAGAGAAAGACTTTCGTCTTGTTTACATCAGGGTCCCCCATTTTCAATTCATCAGGACATATATGACATACATGACATACAGATAGTCAGTACTGCTACATCTATACATTTATGACATACCAGATTTGCAAATACAGTACTGTTTGTGATACAAAAGGAGTCAGGAAAAGGGAGTATATACATTTGACGTAGAAACTGTACATTGGAGGAGGTTGGGTGGGGGGGGGTTGGGTACACTGGGATATTGACAACCATACTGGGTAATCTACATTGGAGGTGGTTGGGGGGGGGGGGCACACTGTATATTCAAGCAAAACTGTACATTGAGGGGGGGGGGGGGGGGGACACTTTACAAACAAACAAAATTGTACATTGGACTATTGACAAAACCATACTAGGTAAATGACTGTACATTGGAGGGGGTTGGGTTAGGATATTTACAGGGGCCAGTGTTGAATTGACATTGAGCATTAGAAGACTAAAAGGCAGTCGGACAAAGTGCAAAGATATTTGCACTACAATTCATACCTCATTGCACCTTACCCCAAGTTGTACCTGATCCCATTGCTGCATTGTACCTCACTGTTACTCTTTTTTTTACTCTGTATTGTATATTGATTGATTGAACACTTTGTTTACACTCTTGACTTTTTCTATTTTATACTTTTTGGTTTAGTTGGAGAATAGTGGTGTTTGTTTGTCGTTTTGGCCTTGGCTCACCCTTGTGCTACAGCTTGCTTTGCATTTATTAATAAATATCAGTGTGTTTAATACAAACCTGGTCCATCATTTCTATCAACCAACATTTACATCACAGCCCTTTACCCCTATAGACCCACAGGGGTCGTAACACTTTTTATCTATTTTATCTAGCACACTCTCGGGAGCTCATACAGAAAAAAGCATTTCATGAAAAAGTATTCTGTATTTTAACAACAGAAACTTGAACTTGAAAGTGAAACCAACCGTCCAGGCCAGCCAGCCACTCACCGCTGATGCCCTGGGGCCGCTGATCGGCGTCAGCAGCAGCCTCCGTGAACAGGGCACCGGGCCGCAGCTGGTAGAACAGGGACCGCTGCCACCACCGGAGCGGCGTGGGAACCGGCCGGGGACTCTGCACCACGATGGCGACCGCGGTGGCGAGCATGGCGAGCCAGGCCAGCCAGAAGAGCCACACCAGGCGGGAGCGGATCTTCCTCCAGCCGGGCCCGCCCGCGGCGATCTCCAGCTCCTCCTTGGACATGGGGTGCCACGGTTCGGGGTCCGGTTCGGGGTCCGGGATCAGCAGGGGGACCGACTCGGAGCCACTACCCATGTTGCCGGGGCTCACCGCGGCCGCCGCCGCCACGCTCCCGTAGCCGGCGGGTTCACCGGCGTTCAGAGGCATCCTGGATGACTGCATGGTGTGTAGAGCAAAGCGGGATTCGGGAAGGGTTTTATGTTTGTTGGCTCAATTTCATTTCAATATGAAGATCATACGAATTATGATTTTTTTTTTTTTTACTTCCATACACTGGTTGATTTGATTTGATGTTTTTTTTATTTTCGTGTCTTACATACAGGTGTATGCCCAGCCCATGGGCTTACAAGACAAACAATATACTTGACAAATTATGACAGACCAAGATGGCCACACAAAAAAAATACAATAAAACGTAATATAACCTAAGCTGTAAGCAATGTATGTAAACAAAGAAACAAGAGGAATTCATATACAATTATATAGGATATAGTGTGTTTTGTCTCAAGTGCCATGCTTTCTCCAAAAATCCTGCAAAACTGAAGATGTCCTCCACAAAAAAACAACTCAACAACTCTCAGTCAGACTGCCAAAACAAATCCGGATTTACAATTAGAATGTTCTCAAGTAAAGCCCTCCTCAAATCGGTGTACAAAACAAAATGATAATTCATCTTCCACCACTCCCAGAGATCACATAGAACACAACAACCGCTCCTCCTCAGGTTTACCTTGGAATCTATACCCACTTCCACAGCCAATCGCCACTGGTAATTATTGCTCTGTCTGTTCGAATTGCTGCTCTGACAGAGAGATTGGCGGAATTCCCTTATAATTAAATCCTCGAACCCCAGACCTACCTCGTCCTCGTCCATTGCCGCAACAACGCCGTTGATTTCATTTGACATTTGAAAACGGACATCGGACAAACGGATATCCCCTGCTCCGCTGCCACAAGCTCTGTGCGTTAACAGCTGATTCGAATCATCTGGCAGGAGACCAATTAACGCAGGTTGACTGTTCGGTTGGTCTGTCAGACTGTCACTCACACTATAGGCTCAGATGATCATGTATAAATGAACAAAATCCATCCACATAATTTCCTCTCCT
Source organism: Notolepis coatsorum (assembly GCF_963971535.1). Classification (NCBI taxonomy): domain Eukaryota; kingdom Metazoa; phylum Chordata; class Actinopteri; order Aulopiformes; family Paralepididae; genus Notolepis; species Notolepis coatsorum. The sequence goes on from NC_140165.1 coordinate 314,366,932, forward strand.
TCTTATCACACTCTAGGTAATCCGCCGAAATTGACCATTTCTTGATTGATTGATTGATTGATTGATTGATTGATTGATTGATTGATTGATTGATTGAAAACTTGAATTAACAGATTGCAGAATGGGTACAGTACAGTAGTACAGCTCAATAAATACACACAATTGTTAAGGGGATGCAGACCAGAAAAAGACTTTCGTCTTGTTTACATCAGGGTCCCCCATTTTCAATTCATCAAGACATTTACGACATACACAATACAGATAATACAGATATCAAAATCTAATCTAATCATGACATTTATGACATACATGACATATACAGACAGTACTGTTACATTTGTGACATACACGATATGCAAATATACAGTACTGTTAAACAGATCCTAACAGTATATATATACAATACGAGGGGGAGGGAACTGTAAATTGGGGGGGGGGGGGGGGGGGGGGGGGGGGGTCGTTGTTGTTGTATTTTTCCAAAATGAGACATTTCCCTAAAATGCTAAATGTGTTTCTCTAATTAAATTATGAGCACTCAAAGTGAGCTAAATGCTAAATTCTATTGACATCGTCGAATTGGACTGAATGAGATGGTTGAAAGACGATGTTCACTTCTGACCAGCTCGTACTATATGTTAAACCTTTTTACTCTAATAATATTTGTGTCATATAATTGATCAAAAGGCCCTTGAAATAAGTATTCCAGAGCAGTTATTTAGGGGGAAAAGTAATTACAGTGATTTATTTCTGTCCAATTTCTCCATTGACTTCCATAATAGAAACTGGACACGAAAGTTGCCTATATTGCACCTATTTGTACTTTTACATTGTACATTTTACATGTACATTCATAGTGACAGGAAGGTGATGATTCATATTTTCTTGGAACCAGTGACAGGAAGGTGATGATTCATATTTTCTTGGAACCTTCAGCTAGGGACTGAACAAAGAACACTCAGAGGTCAACTACATACTGTATCCCTATTGTGTTTGAGTTTTCTTATTGAGAGTCCACTGTACACATACAATCTCATTCAAATGTACAGAAGGGCGTTGCTTTCTGCTTTGTTAGCTGGAAATACAAAATAATGTCACAAATGACCACTTAAAGGAACACGCCAACATTATGGGACATGCGCTTATACCGTCTTATCCAGAGTCAGACAAGATGATATAGATACCAATTTCCTCTGTGTGTGTTCAGTAGAAATCTATCTGGCTGCAAGCTAGCCTATAGCTTCGCACAAATTAATGGAAGCGGATACAGACCAGCTACATTTACATTTACATTTAGTCATTTAGCTGACGCTTTTATCCAAAGCGACTTACAAGTTCTGTGCGACAAGACAGCAAGAAGGGTATAACTCTATCAGCTGAGTAACAATGTTCATCAAAGTGTTGCGTGTTACAGTGTAGGTTAATTTATTAGGACAAGTGCATGACAGTAAGGTTAGTCGGGGTTAGATTTTTTTTTCTTTTTTTTTGATCATTTCAGATAATGGTTGAAGAAGTGAGTCTTTAGTCGACGGCGAAAGATTGGACGGGATTCGACTGTCCTAACTGGGATGGGTAGTTCATTCCACCATTGTGGGGCAAGGACTGAGAATAGGCGGCTTCTCTTTGATGACCCTCCGGGAGCTTGGATAGGAGTAGATCTGAGGCGGCCAGAAGATGCAGAGCGTAGGGGTCTTGAGGGTGTGTAGTTAGAGACCATTGACCGGAGGTAGGCGGGAGCGGTTCCCTTTAGCTGTTTAGCGGCAGCTAGCCTATAGCTGTTGGCCAAACACACCTCTCCCAGAGTTTTAAGCTATGGCTAGTGGTCTATATCCACTTCCATTCATTAAAAATATTAATTATACATCCACAGAGCTTTTAACACTTTGAATGCCGACGACGTGTATTGTCGTCTTATCATGCCCCCCGTTGAGTGCCGACGACGCGATTTGTCGTTTAATTTTTTTTATTAGCAATCTGAATTCATATTTCTTCAACCGAGTCTCCCGTTGGTACAGCAGCCCCTCTAGGAGCCCTGATGGGAAAATACCGCCCCCTATCGTCTATCCCTGTGTAACTGCAGGTCATTCGATTATACTGCTGGCTCCACTGTGCTGGCGAGCCGTCTGATGAAGAGGGAAATGATCGCGAGTTGGAAAGCAGCGTGGAATATATATTTACAGCAGCCAATAATCAATCAATAAACGCGATCGATATTTGGAATGGCGATCAGGAATTGGAATCATCTTTTTGGAGAACATCTGATCTAAGGTAAGGAGTTTATGTTACCAGTTTTAGGATAATCAGAGCTGTATTCACTGAGATATCAGCATGTGCCGTGTGTGTGTATGTGTGTGTGTGTGTGATGTTGAGGAAATGAGAGAATAGATTTTTCAGCCCGCTTCTATAGCGTGCATAAGTACACATATACTATCGATAATCTAGCGTTTATTTGAAAACTATTCATAAATAGGCAGACAAATGACAACGTGTCTAGTGTATTCGAGAATATTCCAATAAATGCCGTTTATGGGGGAATCTTTCAATATTCCGAAAATGTTCGAGAGAACGATAGCTTTTAGAAATGCTATAAAAAGGATATGAACCGATTAAAAAACAATCCATTTCGACAATGTTGACTGCAAACAAGTCATTGATAAGCGACGGGCAGATTAGACACATAGCCATAATTTAAAACATAGATTATGCGTTTTTAACGCTAACATTGAAGTGGATGATGGCATTCAAGGGGGTAAAAAGGTAAACAAGGCCGGCACTGATAGTGTTAAAAGGTGCAGAATAATAATATTGCTCCCCCCCCAAAAAGATTATTGACGAATGAATGTATCATTAAAAAAAATATGCGGGTCCAAAATGAATGTTGTTTAGTGTTTACATGTTACAGGCATGTAATCCCCTCCCTACTTCTCATTTCCCCACATGGAATGCACCTGATTGGATGAATGACATGTTGATGCACTAGTGCGACATCTAGTGGCTGAATGTTATCTATAGCACCTTTTAAGTTTATGTTAATACAATTAAATTGTTATTCAGTTGCTTTAGGATCCATAACATGTGGGAACTATGTATAAACGGTTGCAATTCATAATATACGGTTCATCCAATCTTAATGTAAATGCTCTCAAAGAAAGTCTGCATCTTAACCACGTAGTAATTGTGCCATTTCAAATCCAACGAGTACAGAGTACAGAGCCAAAATAAAAACTTAAAGGCACTGTGATCTGAGCTGTAGTAGTAGTCTAATTCTAATCGGTAACACAATGCCAATGTGCACGGAACACAAACATTTCATTACCTGCAATGCCCCTGTATTGTTGTGTATTTGACAAATAAATAACTTGAACTTGAACTAGACGATCACATAATGAATTAATTAGTGTATTGCCTACAGTACATTAGGCTTTCCACAATAGCATTGTGAAGAAGTGGCGACTCTCCAGATAAATAAATGACAGTAAATCAATTACAGTAGACCTAACATTCACGTAAATGTAGCCTAATATTTCATACTAGCGTACGTGTGATTATACCCTATACGAAACCAACCAATCATCTCATCTATCGCTACTGTAGATGTCTATGTAAACATCTGCATGGCAACCCATATTGTAGCCTCTATGTCATTACTCACCTGAACAAAAATACTGCAACAATCTCTGAGGCTTCTTGACTTTTCCCTATAGGATATTTATCTCTTTATTCTCCTCTGGCACTACAGCATGTGTGCGTTCTCAGCTGACCACTGCTGTCCGGCGTGGAGGATAAGTTATGAGTGAAGGAGGTGAGAAAGGCATTCTTTAGAATGAAGGCCCCGCCGGGACAATTAATATGTAGGTGTTGGGTCTCGCCATACACTCACAACACATTCTGGAGAACCCATGACCGCTCAGTGTCTCAGGGCTGGCCGTGACGAGGCTACGAGGAAGTCAAGGCTGCTCTTTTGGTGGCGCCTTTGGCTTGACGTATGGTAGAAATCATTGGTTTGTTGTCATCTCTAATAATGATAATAATAATATATTTGATTTGTAGGGCGCCTTATAGTTGTGGAGCAAATCTCAAAGCGCTACATTTTAAAAGAACATAAAAACTAGCAAGAGAGTAAAAAAAAATATATATATATATAAAATAAGCAAGACTAAAACTAGTAAGGAGTAAAAAGAACACTAAAACTAGTAAAAGAGTAAAAAACATAAAATAAGAAGGGTTAAAACTGGTAAAAGAACATAAAATGTGTGGAGCTAAAACTAGATAAATATCTCTGGGATCTGCTGGTCTGAAGAGGTATTTTATTACCCTTTGCTGTGTGAGAAAGGTGGTAAACCTTGTGCGTTTTGAATGGGGCTGTGCAGCCAGTATTGCAGTGATTAAAAAAATATATTTTTAAATAAAATACAAAAAATAATAATACATTTCAGAACTTTGACATACAGTGGCTATGAAGATTTTATTCCACTCAAAACAAGTACACACTGAATTGCATAGTGTATTCAATCCCACACGCATTCATTTAGGTATGGGTTCTGAAGAAATACTGCAATCGATCAAATCTCTCAGAGAAATCTCACTCCAAACTTCCGTTAATATATTAATGCAGTCCATTTCACAGTGTCAGTAAATGTTTACAAAAATACAAATGAACAAATGGTAGGATTCGGTTAGCTCGGCATAGAATAAACCCTTTCACTTAAGATACATTTTTAGGGACAAAGAACTACAGAATAACTTTAAAACGTTCTATATACTGTATTTACCACCGCAGTGTAAATATATAGAACTTAGAAGTTATTCTCTAAAGGGCAAAATGGTACATTTAATGAGGTCTATACGTGCTAATTCTTGAAAGCATTTCATCCTTTTGTCTGCTATTTCTCTCCATCTCTCTGTCTCACTCACCTTTCTTTCTTTCTTTCTTTCTTATTCTCTCGTCATGTTGCCCTCTCTCTCTCTCTCTCTCTCTCTCTCTTCTCTTCCCCTAGTGGCGTGCACAGATAGCGCCAAAGGGGGGCTTGAGTCCCTGCCCTTTTGCCCCAAGTGCCCATCCCCTCCAAAAAAGAAAAATATATATATATTTCTTTCTTTTTTTTTGTCAAATATCAACACTGGGTGTTGGTGGGTTAAGTGCCCTTTTTGTAGCTTGAGCCCCTGCCCCCCAGACTGTCTGTGTGTGCACGCCCCTGCTCTACAGTAGATGTCTGCATGCTTGCCATAACAAGTAACTGCTATGCTCCTCCGTGTTGCTCCCTCACAGTATTGTGCAAATTAATATACTTACTGCCGGATCCTATGTGCCACCATAGGATACACTAGGACGATGCACACTGGATGATACACACTGGATGATGCACACTGGATGATATACTAGGATGATGCACACTGGATGATATACTAGGATGATGCACACTGGATGATGCACACTGGATGATATACTAGGATGATGCACTGGGATGATGCACTGGGAGGATGCACGTGACTTGCAGAGCTCCCTACCGTATGTTTTCAAAACAAGTCACGGTAACAGTGTTTATCTATCGCTTTAGAAGAAAGCGCGTTTCGGCCTATCGCTAAGATAAGCCTACATTACATACTCAACCTTACCGCCATGTAAACGTCATGTAAACTGCTTTATACAAAACAGAAGAGCCTCTAGTCGTGGGCGGATGTCTATCAGTATCCTATCCACCCAGGCACTGTACGGTTAGAATCTGTCGCGAGAGCGATTCTAATCTCTCGACGATAAAGAAACACGGGTGGTGGTGGTGGTGGAAGTGGCACCTCCATTACCGCTAACAACAACAACACGAGAAGTATTTTGATATTTGCACCGGTGAGATTTCCACCGTGCATCACGGCCTCTTTTAAAAAACGGGCAGTTTCAGGATCAAAGACGGGGGAATAAGATCACAGGAGCACACGCTCAGTTCATGCCTTCATTCGATATTATATTATTCTATAAAATTTGAACATTATATTATATATCGATTTAACCGAACGCATCTTCATCACAGTCGAGACGGGAATCTCGGGGTCTCTTGACTCAGATAAAGTGGTGAAACAGCAGTCAGTGCACCAGGAATAAAGGCTTAGACTGTCTGTATGCTCCAGTGGTCCTTTACCTGATTTGATGTTTACACTTTGATAGACCGAACGTGGCTGATTGTGGACCCGATTTTGTGTCCATTCCAAGGGAATTTATCACATCGAGAACCTTTCTAGATCACTTGATATCACATGGAGAACAGTTCTAGACAACTTGATATCACATGGAGAACAGTTCTAGATAACTTGATATCACATGGAGAACAGTTCTAGACAACTTGATATCACATGGAGAACAGTTCTAGATAACTTGATATCACATGGAGAACAGTTCTAGATAACTTGATATCACATGGAGAACAGTTCTAGATAACTTGATATCACAGGGAGAACAGTTCTAGATCACTTGATATCACATGGAGAACAGTTGTAGATAACTTGATATCACATGGAGAACAGTTCTAGATAACTTGATATCACAGGGAGAACAGTTCTAGACAACTTGATATCACATGGAGAACAGTTCTAGATAACTTGATATCACATGGAGAACAGTTCTAGATAACTTGATATCACATGGAGAACAGTTCTAGATCACTTGATATCACATGGAGAACAGTTCTAGATCACTTGATATCACATGGAGAACAGTTCTAGATAACTTGATATCATGTGGAGAACAGTTCTAGATAACTTGATATCACAGGGAGAACAGTTTTAGACAACTTGATATCACACGGAGAACAGTTCTAGATCACTTGATATCACGTGGAGAACAGTTCTAGATAACTTGATATCACATGGAGAACAGTTCTAGATAACTTGATATCACAGGGAGAACAGTTCTAGATAACTTGATATCACGTGGAGAACAGTTCTAGATAACTTGATATCACATGGAGAACAGTTCTAGATAACTTGATATCACACATATTTCCAGATCAACTTCCAGATCACATTCTCCCTTTTTGCCTATTCATGTTAAGCTTATTTTTCAGGTAAAAGGTAGTCTCTTGTTGGAGCTCTCTTATTTCGGCGAGGGAACGACTTCAGCGTGGGAACGACTTCAGCATGGGAACGACTTCAGCATGGGAACGACTTCAGCGTGGGAACGATTTCAGCATGGGAATGACTTCAGCATAGGAACGACTTCAGCATGGGAACGACTTCAGCATGGACTTGAAGCGTGGGAACTTACTTCAGCAAGATTCCGCTGACGATTCTTCAATGTCCTGAAATACAACAAGTCAGTGGTTGTGATGGGAGGTTGAGAAAGGATGGTGGGGTTTGACAGTGATGCCACAGATTACTTGTAAAAGTAATCCGATTACTGATTATTGATTACTCCTTTAAAAAGTAATCCAAGTTACTTTACTGATTACTTGATTATCAGAGTAACTTAGTTACTTTGAAAGTAACTAGGTTACGAAGTCGTCGTCGTTCCCCCAACCGTTTTTTTTTAAACGCTTTATTGAAAGTGCATAAATTGTTTTTAACTTGTTTCTCTGCACATAACGTAAATTGTTAAACTAGTGCTTCAGCTTCTGTACCATCAAGTATGGTAAAGCAACAGTCTATGATGCTCACAGCATTAGAGCAGCCAGCCAGTGGTTTTACAAAACCAGTGTATATCCATTCACATCTAACAAATGCAGGCTGAACTATTCAATTATATCAACTGTAACTATTAAATTGTTTTTATAAATGTCTCTCTATAAACATACAATCAGTCTCTCTTTAACATGTAAATTAACTGTAAATCTGGCAAATAAGAGCTTTTGCTCTGCCACCATCAAATATACATTAATCAAAAGGGAAAGAAACAATCTCTCTCTTTTGCTGTTTGGCTGGCCTCCGAGTCCTCCTGTACCTAGTCGAAGCGTCGGCTAGTGAATGAATGAATGAATGAATGAAAACTTTATTAACAGATTGCAGAATGGGTACAGTCAGTGGTGCGTTATTGAAATCATCTGGGGTGACACGCACCACGTGCACGCGCGCTCCCGGCGCGTGCGCGCGCTCCCGCGAATGCGCATTTAATGTCCCCAAGCTTGGGCACAGACTAAAGACAGTGCCTAATTGCCTCTACGAATGGAATGTAACACGTCTTTTTTAACACACCTGACGACCGGCGCTATTGATATGCAAATGGCGAGTGAGCTTGCACACCGTGCTACCCCGTCCCATGAACAACGCATGCCTGGTACAGTACAGTACAGCTCAATACATACAATTGTTAAGGGGATGCAGACCAGAGAAAGACTTTTGTCTCGTTTACATCAGGGTCCCCCATTGTTGTGATTCCAGATGCTTTCAATGCAATTGGATGTGCTGTTTTTAGCGGTAGACAGTATTTTGTTTCCTCCGCATATGAACGTGAAGTAGTGACTGAGGCTATACGAGCGTTTTGGGATGGAAGTCTGAACAGAAACTCACTTTTAATTTTGCCAAGCGCTTTGGGGTGGAATTCTCCGACGACGGAGCCCTGCTGTCACACGATTGGCGCATATGTCACATGACGTGCTGTGAAGACCCGCCCTACTCTGCCTCTGATTCGCAGACTGTGGATGGGGAATGTGATTGTACCAAAGCAGATGTCACTCACAGACAGAGTGTCCAGTCACGCCGCGGGGACACATTCTTGTGTAACCCTTTCACTGCCACACTACGTCACTCCCAAAAGAAAAACAGCTCAAAATGTATTTTTGACTGTCGAAAACGAAATAAAATACTGCATTCCGCCTGCATTATGAATTTATGATGAGATAGTAACGAAATAGTAATGCACAGCCACTTGGACAAGTAACTGCAATCAGATTACTGGCTTTTAAAGATTAACGCGTTAGATTACTATTTTCGGGGGAAAGTAATCAGATTACAATAACGCGTTACTTAGTAACGCGTTACCGGCATCACTGGGTTTGATATCGGTTATTGTTCTATTCTACTGTAAGATTTAGACCCTACTTTACTTTCCACCCGATAGGCTGTTTGAACTTAAACAGACTACACTTGATTTCCTGTCAGTTGTTGATACTGTAAACTACTAAACAAGTTGGTCGCAGTCAACCAGCACCTGCTAACACGTCTGAAGCCTTTAGCTCAGCTGGTTAGTGCGGCCGGCCTGTGGATCCTATGGTCCCAGGTTAAAATCCACTCGGTTACATTGGTGACAGCGGTGGGATCTCACTGCCCTGTGAATCTGTATCCAGGTGCACGACGTACTGTAGCGATGGGGGTGGGATCTCAGTGCCTTAACCCCTGGGAAAGTGTGCGCATGAACGAAAGAACGTGCGTGGACGCACTTCTCGGGGGGAGGACGACCGTAAACCACTAATGAGTCAGTCGCAGTCAACCAGCACCTGCTAACGGCTCTGACCCTTTAGTTCAGCTGGTTAGTGCGGCCGTCTTTGGATCCTATGGTCCCAGGTTCAAATCCACTCGGTTACAATATTAAGCAAACACTGAAATCTAGCAATCTATGGGTTGCATTTCTCCATCCAAGCTGTTCCCTAGCAATCTATGGGTTGCATTCTTCTTTCATATTCAATGGGCCAATGGATTTAGAGGTACGCCGTTAGATCTTTGAGGAAACCGATGACATTTGATCTGGTTCCTTTTCTTTGATTGTAAACTGCGTGGCTCACCATTAGCTCCTGAGGTTTATGGCATGGTGATGGCGCCAGCATGGCATGTCTCTGATACGAGGAGATGATACAGTCTCGTCTGCAAAGATAGAAACAAAGACAGTTGGTCAAAGGGATCCCTGATGTACAAACCTAATGTGCTGCTCATAGATAGATATGAGATAGATAGAGCTAGGACCTAGCCTAACGGCCGAGTCTAACACCGAGACTAATGGCCTAGTCTAAGACCTATACTAACGGCCTAGTCTAGGACCTAGACTAACGGCCTAGTCTAAGACTAACGGCCTAGTCTAAGACCTATACTAACGACCTAGTCTAGGACCTAGACTAACGGCCTAGTCTAAGACTAATGGCCTAGTCTAAGATCTAGACTAATGGCCTGGTCTAATACCTAGACTAACGGCCGAGTCTAAGACCTATACTAACGGCCTAGAACCTAGACTAACGGCCTAGTCTAATACCTAGACTAACGGCCGAGTCTAAGACCTAGACTAACGGCCTAGGACCTAGACTAACGGCCTAGTCTAAGACCTAGACTAACGGCCTGGTCTAAGACCTAGACTAACGGCCTGGTCTAAGACCTAGACTAATGGCCTAGTCTAAGGCCTAGACTAAAAGCCTGGTCTAATACCTAGACTAACGGCCTAGTCTAAGGCCTAGACTAAAAGCCTGGTCTAATACCTAGACTAACGGCCTAGTCTAAGGCCTAGACTAACAGACTGGTCTAAGACCTAGACTAACGGCCTAGTCTAAGACCTAGACTAACGGCCTGGTCTAAGACCTAGACTAACGGCCTAGTCTAAGACCTAGACTAACGGCCTAGTCTAAGACCTAGACTAACGGCCTAGTCTAAGACCTAGACTAACGGCCTGGTCTAAGACCTAGACTAACAGCCTGGTCTAAGACCTAGACTAACGGCCTAGTCTAAGACCTAGACTAACAGCCTGGTCTAAGACCTAGACTAACGGCCTAGTCTAAGACCTATACTAACGGCCTAGTCTAAGACCTAGACTAACAGCCTGGTCTAAGACCTAGACTAACGGCCTAGTCTAATACCTAGACTAACGGCCTAGTCTAAGACCTAGACTAACGGCCTGGTCTAAGACCTAGACTAACAGCCTAGTCTAAGACATAGACTAATGGCCTAGTCTAAGACCTAGACTAACAGCCTGGTCTAAGACCTAGACTAACAGCCTAGTCTAATACCTATACTAACGGCCTAGTCTAATACCTAGACTAACGGCCTAGTCTAAGACCTAGACTAACGTCCTGGTCTAAGACCTAGACTAACGGCCTGGTCTAAGACCTAGACTAACGGCCTAGTCTAAGACCTAGACTAACGGCCTAGTCTAAGACCTAGACTAACGGCCTAGTCTAAGACCTAGACTAACGGCCTGGTCTAAGACCTAGACTAACGGCCTAGTCTAAGCCCTAGACTAACGGCCTAGTCTAATACCTAGACTAACGGCCTGGTCTAAGACCTAGACTAACGGCCTAGTCTAAGGCCTAGACTAACAGCCTGGTCTAATACCTAGACTAACGGCCTAGTCTAAGGCCTAGACTAACAGACTGGTCTAAGACCTAGATTAACGGCCTAGTCTAAGACCTAGACTAACGGCCTGGTCTAAGACCTAGACTAACGGCCTAGTCTAAGACCTAGACTAACGGCCTAGTCTAAGACCTAGACTAACGGCCTAGTCTAAGACCTAGACTAACGGCCTGGTCTAAGACCTAGACTAACAGCCTGGTCTAAGACCTAGACTAACGGCCTAGTCTAAGACCTAGACTAACAGCCTGGTCTAAGACCTAGACTAACGGCCTAGTCTAAGACCTATACTAACGGCCTAGTCTAAGACCTAGACTAACAGCCTGGTCTAAGACCTAGACTAACGGCCTAGTCTAATACCTAGACTAACGGCCTAGTCTAAGACCTAGACTAACGGCCTGGTCTAAGACCTAGACTAACAGCCTAGTCTAAGACATAGACTAATGGCCTAGTCTAAGACCTAGACTAACAGCCTGGTCTAAGACCTAGACTAACAGCCTAGTCTAATACCTAGACTAACGGCCTAGTCTAAGACCTAGACTAACGGCCTAGTCTAAGACCTAGATTAACGGCCTGGTCTAAGACCTAGACTAACAGCCTGGTCTAATACCTAGACTAACGGCCTGGTCTAAGACCTAGACTAACAGCCTGGTCTAAGACCTAGACTAACAGCCTGGTCTAATACCTAGACTAACGGCCTGGTCTAAGACCTAGACTAACGGCCTGGTCTAAGACCTAGACTAACAGCCTAGTCTAATACCTAGACTAACGTCCTGGTCTAAGACCTAGATTAACGGCCTGGTCTAAGACCTAGACTAACAGCCTGGTCTAATACCTAGACTAACGGCCTGGTCTAAGACCTAGACTAACGGCCTAGTCTAATACCTAGACTAACGGCCTAGTCTAAGACCTAGACTAACGGCCTAGTCTAAGACCTAGACTAACGGCCTGGTCTAAGACCTAGACTAACGGCCTAGTCTAAGACCTAGACTAACGGCCTGGTCTAAGACCTAGACTAACAGCCTGGTCTAAGACTAACGGCCTAGTCTAAGACCTAGACTAATGGCCTAGTCTAAGACCTAGACTAACAGCCTGGTCTAAGACCTAGACTAACGGCCTGGACTAAGACCTAGACTAACGGCCTGGTCTAAGACCTAGACTAAGGGCCTGGTCTAAGGCCTAGACTAACGGCCTAGTCTAAGACCTAGACTAACGGCCTGGTCTAAGACCTAGACTAACGGCCTAGTCTAAGACCTAGACTAACGGCCTGGTCTAAGACCTAGACTAACGGCCTAGTCTAAGACCTAGACTAACGGCCTGGTCTAAGACCTAGACTAACGGCCTGGTCTAAGACCTAGACTAACGGCCTGGTCTAAGACCTAGACTAAGGGCCTGGTCTAAGGCCTAGACTAACGGCCTAGTCTAAGACCTAGACTAACGGCCTAGTCTAATACCTAGACTAACGGCCTAGTCTAAGACCTAGACTAACGGCCTAAGACCTAGACTAAGGGCCTGGTCTAAGACCTAGACTAACGGCCTAGTCTAAGACCTAGTCTAAGACCTAGACTAACAGCCTGGTCTAAGACCTATACTAACGGCCTAGTCTAAAACCTAGACTAACGGCCTGGTCTAAGACCTAGACTAACGGCCTAGTCTAAGACCTAGACTCACAGCCTAGTCTAAGACCTAGACTAACAGCCTGGTCTAAGACCTAGACTAACGGCCTGGTCTAAGACCTAGACTAAGGGCCTGGTCTAAGACCTAGACTAACGGCCTGGTCTAAGACCTAGACTAAGGGCCTGGTCTAAGACCTAGACTAAGGGCCTGGTCTAAGACCTAGACTAAGGGCCTGGACTTACTTGCTGGTGACCCCCCCCCCCCCAGGTGGACTTACTTGCTGGTGACGCCCCCCCCCCCCAGGTGGACTTACTTGCTGGTGACACCACCCCCAGGCGGAAGCCCTTTGAGTCCTTCTGAGGCCAAGAACTTTATTACATACAACAGGTCAGGTTCCTCGTTTCTGGACCTCAGCAAGGCGATGATCTCTGCGACAGGAGACAGGAGAGATACAACATCCTCGTGTTAGTGAGATGATTTTGATCCCGAGGCTTGGTTTGCTTCCTAACCTCCTCCTCTCTCTCCTCTCCATCCCCACCACCAACCTGTCGGTCCCAGAGCCGTCTGTGTTGCCGCGCCCACCCTCTGGAACTCCCTCCCTCCAGACATCCCTGGACTCCTTCAAATCACTACTCAAATCTCACCTCTTCACCAAATGTATTAAGGACTCTAGAGGTATATGTCCCTCTGATGTCCTTCCTCTTAGTTGGTCTCCCTCTTTATATGATAGAGGTATATGTCCCTCTGATTTCCTTCCTTTTAGTTTGTCTCCCTCTTTATATGATAGAGGTATATGTCCCTCTGATGTCCTTCCTCTTAGTTTGTCTCCCTCTTTATATGATAGAGGTATATGTCCCTCTGATGTCCTTCCTCTTAGTTTGTCTCCCTCTTTATATGATAGAGGTATGTGTCCCTCTGATGTCCTTCCTCTTAGTTTGTCTCCCTCTTTATATGATAGAGGTATATGTCCCTCTGATGTCCTTCCTCTTAGTTTGTCTCCCTCTTTATATGATAGAGGTATATGTCCCTCTGATGTCCTTCCTCTTAGTTTGTCTCCCTCTTTATATGATAGAGGTATATGTCCCTCTGATGTCCTTCCTCTTAGTTTGTCCCCCTCTTTATATGATAGAGGTATGTGTCCCTCTGATTTCCTTCCCCTTAGTTTGTCTCCCTCTTTATATGATAGAGGTATGTGTCCCTCTGATTTCCTTCCCCTTAGTTTGTCCCCCTCTTTATATGATAGAGGTATATGTCCCTCTGATATCCTTCCCCTTAGTTTGTCTCCCTCTTTATATGATAGAGGTATATGTCCCTCTGATTTCCTTCCTCTTAGTTTGTCTCCCTCTTTATACGATAGAGGTATATGTCCCTCTGATTTCCTTCCTCTTAAGTTTGTCTCCCTCTTTATATGATAGAGGTATATGTCCCTCTGATGTCCTTCCTCTTAGTTTGTCTCCCTCTTTATACTATAGAGGTATATGTCCCTCTGATGTCCTTCCTCTTAGTTTGTCCCCCTCTTTATATGATAGAGGTATATGTCCCTCTGATTTCCTTCCTCTTAGTTTGTCTCCCTCTTTATATGATAGAGGTATATGTCCCTCTGATTTCCTTCCTCTTAGTTTGTCCCCCTCTTTATATGATAGAGGTATGTGTCCCTCTGATTTCCTTCCTCTTAGTTTGTCTCCCTCTTTATATGATAGAGGTATGTGTCCCTCTGATTTCCTTCCCCTCAGTTTGTCTCCCTGGTCTATGATATATGATAGATATTTTATTGTCGCAGCTTTTTTAAATGTACATGCAATCAGAAAAAAACGTGAGATGCTTGTTTTTCCCGGCTCCTCAACCGTAGTAGATTTGTAAACATAATACACAATGTATATATTCTGCAAACTATAACTATAAACTATAACTATAAACTATAAATATAAACTATAAATATAAACTATAACTATAAACTATATACTATAATCATAATACACAACGTATATTCTATCTGTACAAACTATACAATACAAGGTGGACAGTGGATACATTTAAAAGAAAAAGATAAATGATTCTACAGTGTAAGTAGCAGCCGTGTGTGTGTGTGTGTGTGTGTGTATGTGTGTGTGTGTAATACGTGTGCTTGTGTGGTGTGTAAGTCACTTAAGGTGCTTTTGTGGGCGGTGTGAATGTGAGGCACAAAATTGTAAAGCGCTTTGGATAAAAGCTGCTATATAAATGCACCATTGACCATTTTTGTAAGATCTTGTTATAAATGTTTTATTTATTTATCTTTTTTAATCTGTTTTTCTGTTTTTCTGTTACCTTCCACCTTCTGGTCAATCAGTTGTTCCAATTCTGCTTCCTCTTGCAGTGCCTGTTCTGACACCCGGGGGGCGCCAGGGAAGCAGACTATGATGATGCTCATGTTGTCCAGGCTTCCCTGCAGGGGGCGACAGAGAGCACATGTACCGACGTAGCTAAGTCAAGTTCAAGTTTTGTTTTATTTGTCACATATAAGGCACATGTACATTACAGTGAAATGCTTGGTTCTGTGTGAGATTGTGCTTCATACAGTAAAAAAAAAAAAGTTTAAGAATAAAGACCAAACACTATACAAAATATACAATATACAAAACTAAAGTACAAAATGCTAAAAAAAATTGGTAGAGAGGTAGTGCAAATCTTTTAGTAATAAATATATAAAATATGGTGTAATGTTTAAAAAGTGTTTAAAGTGAATGTTAAAGGTGATTGTTTAAAGTGAGTGTGTGCATGTGGATGTGTGACTGTGCAGTGAATGTACTGTAGAATGGATGGGTTAATGTTGCATAGAGTCCACACTGAGCATCCTGATGGCCTGGGGATAGAAGCTCCTTTTGACTCTCTCTGTACTGGCCATGAGACTCCGGTAGTGCTTGCCTTCCTCATAACTCATTTTACCTTCAGCAGCCCCCCCCCCCCCCCCCCCCCCCCCCCTGCTGGGACCCAAAAAGTGGATCTCTACCCATAGTTTGAAAACCACTGTACCTAGATATTGCACATTTATATTTAGTCATTTCGCTGACGCTTGTAGGCCTAATAGGGAGGTGTAGTCTGACGTCACTTTAGTTTCCCGCGCGGTCCACCCGTATAGGGATTTATCATTGGGAAAATGTATTATCGGCTATTGTAATAATTCTGCCTCATGAACATTGGCATGCTTTCCATTTTTGCACAAAATTAGTTCCCTTCTATCGCTACTAACATTATTGTTTAAGCATTTTTGGTTGAAATAAAATGATACGTAATTATTTTACGATTAATTGCGAATTGTTTCATGTTGAGCTATAGGTTGTGGATGAATACACACAGAAAGGTACACCATGCCAATGTTCATGCTTTATTTGTTTTATAAACGAGACGATTTAGAAAATGTGTCCATTGGAAATACATTGCAATTTCAAGCGAGGTGGACCGGCCGGAAACAACAATGACGTAACCACTACACCTCCCTATAATGCAGTTGTCTGTTGTCTATAATACAGGTAAGCCTGTTTGGCTGCCATTGATCAAATGAAAGCCCTTCTTGGCCAAGGTAAGATCTCTCAGGAGCGTATCAACCTGTCCCCCTGGGGCGGTCAGGTGGCGTAGCGGAGATTGCGTTCATCACCAACGCCGGAGATGCTGGGTTCGAGCAGCTCCCGGCGTTGTCACCAGCTTGGCTGGCCGTTCACACTAATACAATTGGCAGTATTAGGGGGTGGGGAAAGCTGGCGGGTGGGTCCTGGGCATTGTGGACAGCGACCCCTACAGTTCGGTCGGGGCGCCGGCACAGCGAGGGTAGGATCTGGAGAGAGGTAGTGCGACCTTCCACACGTTACACTCTCCCGGTGAGAATCTGCGCTGCCAGGCTGGCTGCCGGCTGGCTGCACATGCGTCGGAGGAAAGCATGTGACAGTCTCCGGCCTCTCTGACCAACAGTAGGGGAAAGTGCGCATCAACTAGGAAGGGGGTTGGGAATTGGCATAACGACTAACAGTGGGATGGGAGAAAAATCGGAAAAAAGAAGGAGGGGGAAAAAGATAATAAAAAAATAAATAAAAAACCTGTCCCCCTGAGTCCCAGGTAACGCACTCAGATTGAGCCTTAAATCCAAAGCCAGCATAACTGTTCCGTCCTCCATCTTGAGCTGTAAAGGTACACCTATTTATAGAGTAGACTGTCCTAGTACTGCGTGACGTGTGGCAGAGTTAAGTACTCACCGGCGTAAGCAGATCTGTGGGTGATATCTGTTGACGTAACGCCACGCACTTTGTAAGGCTGAGACGATATGCCATTTGGAAGAATGGATACATCGGGACAAAATTATTTTTTTATTTTATTATTTTACACGAAAGAAAAATAATTTAAATACCTCTTTCTTAAAAAAATCTAAAATATGTTATTTAACATTAGTTCTTTAACACTACGCCATATTTTATGTATTTATTAAAGAGATTTGCACTACATCCATACCTAATTTTTGCATTTAGCATTTTTTTTAAGTTTGCTTTTTTTTACCTCATTGTCTGCATTTTTACTTCATTGTACTTTCATTGTACTTAGGTTGTACTTTAGTGTGTATATTGTATATTTGTATAGTGTTGGGACTTTATTCCTCTTTTACTTACTTTTTTTTTTACTGTACAGTATGAAGCACATTCTCAGGGGCTCATACAGAAGGGGTGTAACGATTCGACCCCACAACGATTTGATTAGATTACGATTACGATTCTTCAGGCAACGATTCAATGCATCATGAAATCTCTTCATTTGACCACGATTCGATTCGATACATTTTTTATCAGTTCATTCCCCCCAAAAATTTGAATACACAAATGTGGCTGGGGGAACTGATTCACTCAGCAATAATATGGGTGTAAATATTTGACCCCACAACAATTCGATTCGATTACGATTCTTCAGGCAACGATTCAATATTAATTTGACCACGATTCGATTCGATGCGATTCGACCTTAGGATCGATGCATTGCGATGTATCGATGCATTGTTACACCCCTATACAGAACCAAGCATTTCACTGTAATGTACTGTACATGTACTTTATGTCATGACAAATAAAAGCAAACTTGAAACTTGTAAAACCCAGGAGCTTTTTCACCCCTCCCCACCCTGTCTTTTACAATTCAGTCTCTATAGAGCTGTGTGTTGAAATTAAAACACATATCCAGGGCAGGTCAAACACTTGGTTCTAGCAGAGCGAGTTCAGAGGTGGACATTTTGTAGCAGCATGGTGGTGTAGTGGTTAACTCTGTCGCCTCACAGCAAGAAGGTTCTGGGTTCGATTCCTGCTTGGGGACCAGGTCGTCTTCTTCTTCTTCTTCTAGCAACATTACAATTTACCTACCGGTCGTAGGCTGGTAAAGATATGCCTCCTAAAATGTCTAAACGGAAGTACCGGCTACAGG
This sequence comes from Notolepis coatsorum, assembly GCF_963971535.1. NCBI lineage: Eukaryota > Metazoa > Chordata > Actinopteri > Aulopiformes > Paralepididae > Notolepis > Notolepis coatsorum. The sequence continues at coordinate 314,385,229 of NC_140165.1, forward strand.
CTTTCCGGTTTCGACAAAACAATTATAGAGACATGTGAAGTGCACAATATTTCCTCGTTTAAGCCACTGCAACGGCTTTGCCTGAAGAATTTACTACATGACCGGGATGCGTCAACATTTTAGGCAACCAACTTGTGTTCAGCGTTTCTCTGATTGGCCACGACGCCCATGTGACCGTGGCAGCGCGAGAGAGCGGCAGTGCGGAAATAGGCTGCATTCTATTGCCATGCTTTGCGACAAACTCTAACCTTAACCAACTCCGAAACAATGCCTAAACTTAACCCTAACCTTAACCAACTCCGAAACAATGCCTAAACTTAACCGGCGAAAGAATGCATGTTAAAAAAAAAGAAAAAAAATTGAAGGAATTCGAACTTGTCACCAACACACCGCAGGATCCACAGCAAGGCAGCGAACCAGTTGAGCTAACCATTGATGTTGTTATGGTTTGTAACCGACCCCAATCGCACAACACAAGACAGGTATGGTGGTTTGCCAAGAAACAGATATTTATTGTGAACAGGGAAAAAGGGCACTGTCCCTTTAAGGGAGAAAACACAAAACACTGGAATAACACAAGAGGGGAAGGTAAAGTGCCTTTAAGAGGCGGGCAGGAAAAGGGAACACTATGGGAAAGTAAGGGAACGCCTAAGGGAAGGTTAAGGGAACGCCTTGGGACAGAGGAACTAGAGACTAGGTAAACCAGGGACAAGGAGAACTAGGGAGAGAGGACTAGGGACTAGGAGAGCTAGGGATAGAGGACTAGGGACAGAGGGGACTGAGGCCCGCGGAGGCGGGCTGGGGAACAGGGAGGAACTGGGGACAGAGAGGACTGAGGCCCGCGGAGGCGGGCTGGGGAACAGGGAGGAACTGGGGACAGAGGACCGCGGAGGCGGGCTGGGGACAGGGAGGAACTGGGGACTGGTGGGAAAACATCTGGGCCGCTCTGCAGAACAGAGGAGAGGGTTAATATTCAAAGGGAACAAACAGAGCAGATGCAGAACAGTCCAAAAAACAAAGTGACAAAGTAAATACTATCTTCGTGTGAACAAACACACAGTGGGAGATGGAATGTCCAAAATAATATCCACGAGAGAACAAAACAGAGAGGGAGATGAAATGTCCAAAACTAATAACTAAGTGAGAACTAAAGGAGGCAATACGCTGGGGAACAGCAGCGGGACGAGGGCAAGGGGCATTACGCTGAGTGAGTGACATCACAATCAAAACTCACCCAGGCGTATGCGTAAAGGTACAGGGACAGCAGCGGGAACGGGGGGCAAGAGGCATTACGCTGAGTGAGTGACATCACAATCAAAACTCACCCAGGCGTATGCGTAAAGGTACAGGGACAGCAACGGGGCGAGGGCATCGCCACCGGGTGGCTGGCTGTCCGAGCCGAGGAACAGAGCGCTGGAACAGCGGCGGTGGCGAGGATGTCGTCCACCGGGTAGCCGCTGTCGGAGCCGAGGAACAGAGTGCGCGCCACACCTTGGTGTGCGCGTCGGAACAGTGGCGGTGGCGAGGGTGTCGTCCACCGGGTAGCCGCTGTCGGAGCCGAGGAACAGAGTGCGCGCCACACCTTGGTGTGCGCGTCGGAACAGTGGCGGTGGCGAGGGTGTCGTCCACCGGGTAGCCGCTGTCGGAGCCGAGGAACAGAGTGCGCGCCACACCTTGGTGTGCGCGTCGGAATAGAGAGCTGGAACAGTGGCGGTGGCGAGGGTGTCGTCCACCGGGTAGCCGCTGTCGGAGCCGAGGAACAGAGTGGCGCGCCACACCTTGGTGTGCGCGTCGGAACAGAGAGACGCCTCGGGGTGCGTCTGCGAGGAGGAGTGTGCCAAGCACGAAGGTCTGGAAGATGCGCGTCGGCGCGCTGAGGTCTGGAGAGCGTGCCAAGCTCGAAGGTCTGGAAGATGCGCGTCTGTGCGCTGGTACGGAGGAGCGTGCCAAGCTCGAAGGTCTGGAAGATGCGCGTCAGTGCGCTGGTACGGAGGAGCGTGCCAAGCTCGAAGGTCTGGAAGATGCGCGTCAGTGCGCTGGTACGGAGGAGCGTGCCAAGCTCGAAGGTCTGGAAGATGCGCGTCTGTGCGCTGGTACGGAGGAGCGTGCCAAGCTCGAAGGTCTGGAAGATGCGCGTCTGTGCGCTGGTACGGAGGAGCGTGCCAAGCTCGAAGGTCTGAAGTGGAACACTGGAATACCTCCCGTAGAGGATTAGAGAGCGCAGTACAGTGTCTCCCTCCAGGCAAACGGCGGCAGGTGGCGAAGGCTTGAGCGCATCTGGCGCGCTGGTCTGGAGTGGAACACTGGAATACCTCCCGTAGAGAATTAGAGAGCGCAGTACAATGTCTCCCTCCAGGCAAACGGCGACAGCAGACGAAGGCTGGAGCAAACATCTCAAGGCTGGAGAGATCCATCTTACAGCATTGGTAGACCAGAGGATCTCCCGAAAGAGTCTAGATGTTAGAGAATATGACTCAGCATGAATACAACACGACCCCACGCCGAAACGAGGGGAAGAGCCCTGGTATTTAAAGCCCACAGGGGAACTAATTAGCCTGCCACCACAGGTGCGAGAGGTAATTGATAATAGTCCAGGTGTGGCCACTGAGAGTAAACGAGAGTAAAGAACGAGAGGGTGGGGGCTAGAGAGAGTGAGTGAGAAGGGAATTTCTAACAGTAGGCTTTAAAGAAACAGAGAAAAGGTGGTGAGCAGCGGGCAAAACCTCACAGTACCCCCCCCTCAACGGGAGCCACCCGGCGACCCAAAACAAATACAGACAGAGTGGCAGGGGGCAAAACAAGAGGTACTGGCCAAGCCAGCAGGGGAAGCCACCACAAGAGTGGGGCTAGCAAAAGAAACAGGGTCGCCGAGGGGTAACTAGGGTAGCAGAGGGGCAACTGGTCTAGAGGAACTGGGTCTAGAGAACTAGTCTAGCGAACTGGGCAAGAGAACTGGTCTAGAGAACTGGTTTAGAGAACTGGTCTAGAGGAACTGGTCTAGAGGAACTGGGTCTAGAGAACTGGTCTAGAGCAACTGGTCTAGAGGAACTGAGGGGCAAGCAGGGTAGCTAAGGGGTAACCATGGAAGCACCGGGAAAGGGCTAGCAGAGGGAAGGTTAGCTGCCAGGGCACTGATAGCTACAGGGCCTATGCTAGCAGTACTGCTACATCAACATAGAGGCTGCGCAAGCTGCCGGAGCTAGGCTGGCAGACAGGGCTGGACCAGCATGAGAGCACAAGCTAGCTGGAAGGACAGTCCTAGCTGTGTGAGAAAAACTGACCTTGCTAGCTGAAAGGGCAGTCCTAGCAGTGGGATAAACTACACAAAAAAGTGGAGGCCATGCAGAGGGACCGGGTTAGCTGCTTGGGCCTGGCTAGCTACAGGGCCTATGCCAGCTGCAAGGCTGCATTAACATAGAGGCTGTGCTAACAGCCGGGGCCAAGCTAGCAGACCGGGGCCATGCAGAGGGAAACTGGGTTAGCCGCCAGGGCATGGCTAGCTACAGGGCCTATGCCAGCAGCAAGGGCTGCATAAACATAGAGGCTGTGCTAGCAGCCGGGGCTAAGCTAGCAGACAGGGGCTCTGCTGAGGGACTGGGTTAGCTGCCAGGGCATGGCTAGCTACAGGGGGGTCAAACAGGGCAAAACGGGAAGCAAACAGGGGAGCTAACCGGGGAGACTAACAAGCTAAACAGGGGAGTAACAGGCTAACAAGGGAGCTAAACAGGACTAACAGGGAAGCTAAACTGGGCAAACAGGGAAGCTAACAGGGCTAACAGGGGAGCTAGAGGGGAGACTAACAAGCTAACAGGGGAGCTAACAGGGCTAACAGGGGAGCTAGAGGGAACAAGAAAAAAAAAGGGCAAACTCAACATACACCGTCTGTGCTGGCTGGGGTCGTCGATTTGGTGGGGTCGTACTGTTATGGTTTGTAACCGACCCCAATCGCACAACACAAGACAGGTATGGTGGTTTGCCAAGAAACAGATATTTATTGTGAACAGGGAAAAAGGGCACTGTCCCTTTAAGGGAGAAAACACAAAACACTGGAATAACACAAGAGGGGAAGGTAAAGTGCCTTTAAGAGGCGGGCAGGAAAAGGGAACACTATGGGAAAGTAAGGGAACGCCTAAGGGAAGGTTAAGGGAACGCCTTGGGACAGAGGAACTAGAGACTAGGTAAACCAGGGACAAGGAGAACTAGGGAGAGAGGACTAGGGACTAGGAGAGCTAGGGATAGAGGACTAGGGACAGAGGGGACTGAGGCCCGCGGAGGCGGGCTGGGGAACAGGGAGGAACTGGGGACAGAGAGGACTGAGGCCCGCGGAGGCGGGCTGGGGAACAGGGAGGAACTGGGGACAGAGGACCGCGGAGGCGGGCTGGGGACAGGGAGGAACTGGGGACTGGTGGGAAAACATCTGGGCCGCTCTGCAGAACAGAGGAGAGGGTTAATATTCAAAGGGAACAAACAGAGCAGATGCAGAACAGTCCAAAAAACAAAGTGACAAAGTAAATACTATCTTCGTGTGAACAAACACACAGTGGGAGATGGAATGTCCAAAATAATATCCACGAGAGAACAAAACAGAGAGGGAGATGAAATGTCCAAAACTAATAACTAAGTGAGAACTAAAGGAGGCAATACGCTGGGGAACAGCAGCGGGACGAGGGCAAGGGGCATTACGCTGAGTGAGTGACATCACAATCAAAACTCACCCAGGCGTATGCGTAAAGGTACAGGGACAGCAGCGGGAACGGGGGGGCAAGAGGCATTACGCTGAGTGAGTGACATCACAATCAAAACTCACCCAGGCGTATGCGTAAAGGTACAGGGACAGCAACGGGGCGAGGGCATCGCCACCGGGTGGCTGGCTGTCCGAGCCGAGGAACAGAGCGCTGGAACAGCGGCGGTGGCGAGGATGTCGTCCACCGGGTAGCCGCTGTCGGAGCCGAGGAACAGAGTGCGCGCCACACCTTGGTGTGCGCGTCGGAACAGTGGCGGTGGCGAGGGTGTCGTCCACCGGGTAGCCGCTGTCGGAGCCGAGGAACAGAGTGCGCGCCACACCTTGGTGTGCGCGTCGGAACAGTGGCGGTGGCGAGGGTGTCGTCCACCGGGTAGCCGCTGTCGGAGCCGAGGAACAGAGTGCGCGCCACACCTTGGTGTGCGCGTCGGAATAGAGAGCTGGAACAGTGGCGGTGGCGAGGGTGTCGTCCACCGGGTAGCCGCTGTCGGAGCCGAGGAACAGAGTGGCGCGCCACACCTTGGTGTGCGCGTCGGAACAGAGAGACGCCTCGGGGTGCGTCTGCGAGGAGGAGTGTGCCAAGCACGAAGGTCTGGAAGATGCGCGTCGGCGCGCTGAGGTCTGGAGAGCGTGCCAAGCTCGAAGGTCTGGAAGATGCGCGTCTGTGCGCTGGTACGGAGGAGCGTGCCAAGCTCGAAGGTCTGGAAGATGCGCGTCAGTGCGCTGGTACGGAGGAGCGTGCCAAGCTCGAAGGTCTGGAAGATGCGCGTCAGTGCGCTGGTACGGAGGAGCGTGCCAAGCTCGAAGGTCTGGAAGATGCGCGTCTGTGCGCTGGTACGGAGGAGCGTGCCAAGCTCGAAGGTCTGGAAGATGCGCGTCTGTGCGCTGGTACGGAGGAGCGTGCCAAGCTCGAAGGTCTGAAGTGGAACACTGGAATACCTCCCGTAGAGGATTAGAGAGCGCAGTACAGTGTCTCCCTCCAGGCAAACGGCGGCAGGTGGCGAAGGCTTGAGCGCATCTGGCGCGCTGGTCTGGAGTGGAACACTGGAATACCTCCCGTAGAGAATTAGAGAGCGCAGTACAATGTCTCCCTCCAGGCAAACGGCGACAGCAGACGAAGGCTGGAGCAAACATCTCAAGGCTGGAGAGATCCATCTTACAGCATTGGTAGACCAGAGGATCTCCCGAAAGAGTCTAGATGTTAGAGAATATGACTCAGCATGAATACAACACGACCCCACGCCGAAACGAGGGGAAGAGCCCTGGTATTTAAAGCCCACAGGGGAACTAATTAGCCTGCCACCACAGGTGCGAGAGGTAATTGATAATAGTCCAGGTGTGGCCACTGAGAGTAAACGAGAGTAAAGAACGAGAGGGTGGGGGCTAGAGAGAGTGAGTGAGAAGGGAATTTCTAACAGTAGGCTTTAAAGAAACAGAGAAAAGGTGGTGAGCAGCGGGCAAAACCTCACAGATGTTAAAAGAGAGGGGAATTACGGCTGCATAATGCCGCGGCAGAGCTTTGCCGCTCGCTCTGCCGCTGCCACGGGGGCGTGGCTAGGCGCAAGCTGGTTGCCTAAAATGATTAAGCGACCGGCGTGTTCGAGCTTGTTTGCCGACAGGATTCGGGAAAAGTTTGGTCCGTTCGGAGGCAGCTTCCAGGGGAAGTACATACACTGGAAATTCTACCCCATAGACACTTTCGGCAGTAGTTCTTTTCCAGGCTTTATCTCACGAGGTTAGTAACTAAGCAACAGCTCACATAATTAGAGTAATGTCTCAACTAACTAACTAACCCCAAAACCTTTCATCCGAAACCTTAAACCTTTCTATAAATCCTCAAATAAATCGTAAACACCGTGGCATACGCTCAACAACTATTACGTTTCTTTTCCCACAGACGGTACGCGTCTATGCCAAATACAACGCAGTTAGGTTTCCGGGTTCCTCTGATTGGCCACTAAGCCCACGTGACCGCGCGCTAGCACGCCCCCCTTATCGCCCGCTGCCGCGCTGTGAAGCGGAAGAGCCAGCGAGGCGACGCGAGGCGACGCAAGGCGGTGGTTTCAGCAGCAGCGGCCGTCTTCTTCCGAGGCGGCTCGTTCTTATTAATCCCTAATGTCATGTATGTTGTGTATGTCATAAATGTCGATATGAATTGAAAATGGTGCCTGAACATTCAAGACATGCTGTATTGAGTGGGGCTTTTAGAGAGGAAGATCCGTAGGACATCACAACGTCGATTCCTGAACGCAACCTCTTTGATATAGCTAGAGGAGAGATTACACCCATGCAGCCTCGAGTGTCGTGTGCAGTGTAAACAAACACGGCCGCTGCTGCTGAAACCAGCGCCTCGTGTCGCCTCGCTGGCTCTTCCGCTTCACAGCGCGGCAGCGGGCGATAAGGGGGGCGTGCTAGCGCGCGGCCACGTGGGCTTAGTGGCCAATCAGAGGAACGCGGAAACCGAACTGCGTTGTATTTGGCATAGACGCAGACGGTACCGCACGACGACGACCCCCTCTCACCTTGTAGAGGCAGAGGTCCACCACCTGGGCGCAGATGTCGCGCAGGTCGTCGCACACCTGCAGGCGGGAGCGCACGAACCCGCACAGCTCCTCGTTGCCGATGGCGTCCCACACGCCGTCGCACGCCAGGATCAGGAACTCGTCCTCGGGCGTCCTCTCCATCTCGCACAGCTCCGGCTCCGGGGACACCAGCTGCTCCGTCTGGGGCCGCCAGTCCACCTGCATGAATGAATGAAAGAAAACTTTATTAACCCTTTCACTGCCACACGACAGAAGGTTAACCCTTTACTATCCCTTAAAGCGGCTAGGTGGTGTAGTGGGCAAGGCGCTCGCCATCAATGCTGGAGACGCTGGGTTCGAGTCCAGCTCTCGGTGTTGCTATCAGCTTGGCTGGTCGTTCATACTAACACAATTGGCAGTGTTAGGGGTGGGAAAGCTGATGGGTGGGTCCTGGGCATTGTGGACAGCGACCCCTACAGTTCGGTCGGGGCGGGGGAAAAAAAAAGATAAAAACCCTTTACCTGTTTTAACCTGCTGTTGTGTGGCAGTGAAAGGGTTAACCTTCTGTGTATTGTCGCAGTGAAAGGGTTAACCGTTTTGGTAGTGCAGCGGTGAAAGGGTTAACAGATTGCAGAATGGGGTACAATACAGTACGGCTCAATACGCACAATTGTTAATAAGGGGATGCAGACCAGAGAAAGACGTTTGTGTCTTGTTTACATCAGGGTCCCCCATTTTCAATTCATAGTGACATTCATGACATACATGACATACATGACATCTCATGACATTTATGACATAGGGACATACATGACATACAGGTATATAGTACTGTTACATTTGTGACATACGATATGCAAATATACAGTACTGTTACCCAGAGATCCTAACAGAAAATATATACATATGATGGGGAGGAGACTGTACATTAGGAGGGGGCGGGTGGGTGGGTAGGAAATATATACATACGGTGGGGAGGAAATATATACATACGGTGGGGAGGAAATATATACATACGGTGGGGAGGAAATATTGGGGAGAAAATATATACATACGGTGGGGAGGAAATATATACATACGGTGGGGAGAAAATATATACATACGGTGGGGAGGAGACTCTCTATTAGGAAGGGGTGGGGGGGCCGTCACCTGCTTGAAGTCGATGGGGAGGAGACTGTCTATTAGGAGGGGGGGGGGAGCCCTCACCTGCTTGAAGTCGATGGGGAGGAGACTGTCTATTAGGAGGGGGGGGGCCTCACCTGCTTGAAGTCGATGGGGAGGAGGCTGTCTATTAGGAGGGGGGGGCCGTCACCTGCTTGAAGTCGAAGGGGAGGAGACTGTCTATTAGGAGGGGGGGGGGAGCCCTCACCTGCTTGAAGTCGATGGGGAGGAGACTGTCTATTAGGAGGGGGTGGGGAGGGGGGGCTGTCACCTGCTTGAAGTCAATGGGGAGGAGACTGTCTATTAGGAGGGGTTGGGGAGGGGGGGCCGTCACCTGCTTAAAGTCGATGGGGAGGAGACTGTCTATTAGGAGGGGTTGGGGAGGGGAGGGGGGCCCTCACCTGCTTAAAGTCGATGGGGAGGAGACTGTCTATTAGGAGGGGGTGGGGGGGGTCGTCACCTGCTTGAAGTCGAAGTCGCCCAGGGAGCGCGACACGGCCAGGGAGCCGTTGACCCGCTGCAGCGTCACGCAGCCACCGGCGTTCTGGATGCGCTCCTTCTCCCGCGGGTTGACGGGCTTGTGGTCCTCGGTGTAGAAGGCCACCTTGCCGTCGCGGCACAGCAGCGTTCTCGAGTCGCCGCAGTTGATGAAGTAGATGTGGCGCGGCGAGAGCAGGACCGCCGACGCCGTGGAGCCGCTGCGGTCCCAGTTGTCGCCGCGGAACAGCGCGTTCATCCGGCTGTCGATGGCCAGGAAGCTGTCGTGGATCCCCTCCTTCACCTGCTCGGCGTCCTCGTCTACTTTCACTTTACCTGGTGGTGGAAGCAGAGGCAGGAGGGGAGGGGGGTGAGATTCAGACGGGGCCGGTTTGTTTAGATTACATTATAGTTCATCCCTGATCAGGGCCGGAACCAGCACATTTGGCGCCCTAGGCAAGCTTCACCACTGCAAAAACTGTGTAACTTCAGCTGGGTGCAGTTTTTGGCACTCTAGGTCAGGGGTTCCCAAACTTTTCAGGCCGGGGCCCAGAAAATAAGGCGTCAGAGAGCCGCGGCCCAATGCACATAGTCAGGCTTTTTTTTTTTTTTTTTTGCCAGGTGACCGCTTTTTTAAGCCAAATATCACTTCAATCCTATTAAGTTAGTTCAAGTTAGTTATTCATTTATATGTGCTATTTATGAGAGGGCGAACTTGTTGCAAAATAATAATGATAATAATAATAGCCTCATTAAAATACTATTGTTGCTTCGGTTGTTTTCAGCGTTTTATGTGCATAATCTGTTATTTAGTTTGAAATGTTCGTTGAAATAAGTAGATTTTTCGTTTTTGTTTATTTATTAAGTTAATATAAAACCATATAGTCACATTTTAGAATACAATAGAATAGAATTTTTGAATACAACTAGAAACACTGTCCTGGCCTGCTTCTAAGTTCAGTGGCCTGACAAAAAAAAATTCAATAAAAAAATAAAAAATAAAGAAAATAAAAAATAAAAAAAATGTTTTTTTTTTGTTTTTTTTTTGTTTTTTTTTTAATCATCTCGCGGCCCATCCGTGGCTGCTCGCGGCCCACCTTTGGGTCGCGACCCCGACTTTGGGAACCACTGCTCTAGGCAACCGCCTATGTTGCCTATAGGAAGATCCGCCCCTGTCCCTGATCACAGTTTAAACTGGAGTTTTCAAGTTTTGGAGCAACATAATTAAGATTCATCTAGGTTTTAGATTAAAAGCTAAATCGAAAGAGTGGTTCAACCCTTTCACTACCACACTACAGCACGTTAACGCTTTCACTACCACACTACAGAAGGTTGACCTTTCACTACCACACTACAGAAGGTTAACCTTTCACTACCACACTACAGCACGTTAACCTTTCACTACCACACTACAGAAGGTTGACCTTTCACTACCGCACTACAGAAGGTTAACACTTTCACTACCACACTACAGAAGGGTAACCTTTCACTACCACACTACAGAAGGTTAACCTTTCACTACCACACTACAGAAGGTTGACCTTTCACTACCACACTACAGAAGGTTAACCTTTCACTACCACACTACAGAAGGTTAACCCTTTCACTACCACACTACAGAGAGTTAACCCTTTCACTACCACACTACAGAAGGTTAACCTTTCACTACCACACTACAGAAGGTTAACCTTTCACTACCACACTACAGAAGGTTAACCCTTTCACTACCACACTACCGAAGATTAACTGAGACGGTTGACTGTGACTGAGTCATTAGTAGTTTACAGTCGTCCTCCCCCAGAGAAGAAGTCTTTATTTTTCATGCAGATATACACACACACATGCAAGATGGGCGACCCACAGGAACACACACACACACATGCACTGAGAAGTGCATCCTTGCACGTTCTTTCGTCCATGCACGCACTTTCCCAGGGTTAAGGCACCGAGATCCCACCCCCATTGCTGCGTGAACCTGGATACAGATTCACAGGGCAGTGAGATCCCACCGCTGTCACCAATGTAACCGAGTGGATTTGAACCAGGGACCATAGGATCCGCAGGCGGCCGCACTAACCAGGGTTAACCTTCTGTAGTGTGGTAGTGAAAGGGTTCAAACTAAATCGGGTCCGAGTCTGTCTCTCATCTTTCTCAGAGGTACTCATTTCATAACATCCACCTAAAAGATTCAGTTTTTACAAAAGTTAAACCACCTCAACTGTCTGCCGTTTATAGTTAATCCCTGATCACGGTTTAAACTGGAGTTTAACGTTTTGGAGCAACATAATTCAGATTCACCAAGGTTTTAGAGTAAAAGCTAAATTGAAAGGGGTTTAAAGAGAGATCTACATTTAATACTGCTTAGTTTTAAACTAAGTTTAAAGTTTGGTGCAACAGAAATGATCAAAGATGATAAACTTAACTTACTAAACTTACAATCTATCTTATGAACCCACATACAAATAGAGTACAATCCACATCTGGAGTCCTTCATATATACTGTACATATTTATATAATACTGTAGTTAATCATGCCCTGAATGCAGGGGCTTATCTTCCTATAGGCGACATAGGCGGTTGCCTAGAGCAACCGGCTGAACACAGTTTTTGCGCCCCCCTCAATATATGCAACCAATATTTTGACATTAAAAATAAGAAAATGTAATTCTAAAAATGTTTTATAGATTTTCGGGGGGGGGGGGGGGGGGGGGGGGGGTGCAGTGGTGAAGCTTGCCTAGGGCGCCAAATGTGCTAGGTCCGGCCCTGCCTGAATGACTAACGTAAGGTTATGTATATAACCAAGTTTTATGAGTTATGGTGCGCTCGGCACCAGTTGCATAATATCTCGCTTCAGTGGATATGCACTGAATACATTTCAAAATGTACCTTTACATACCAACATCCGTCTGACCACACCCCCATCTGCTGCCTACATAAGCAGGGGTGGGGCCACACACTCATCTCCTTCCCAACAAATTTCACCACAATGAAAGATCAAGGGCCGCAGCGGCGTCCTGGTGCTGAGCGCACCATAACTCATAGAACTTGGTTATATACATAACCTTACGTTCTATTTCGTTATGGCTTCGCTCAGCACCAGTTGCATAACAGGAGCTGAGCGGGAGCCATAGCTCGACAAATGTACCCCGCTGAGGCCCCCCACAACCATCAGACCGGGGAGGACCGAGCCCCCCGACCCTCCCTAATGGAGGATACCCCCCCTATTGGAGGCTTACGGGAGGGAGACGGATCCGACCGTGCGAAGAGGAACTCAAGCAACTCAACGCACAGGGTGAGCAGACCGTGGCTTGACCCCACGACTACACACACGCACAACCCGCATGCCACCCGGGAACGAACGGAAGGAACAAACCTTGTTACTGCCCCCAAAAACACAGGGTCAAGAGCAACCCAACCCCGTGGCAAGGCTGTAGCAGCGGAGCGCGAAGGAAGACCCAGACCCACTGAAGGGACTGGATCCCCTGGAAAAAGGGGGCCCGGAGAGGTCAATGACGCCAGGCATCAAGACCCCACCAGGCGGTCACTTAGTGACACCGCCCCCCACATCGCCAGCGTATTCGGATAAGGCCCCTCCAAGAGCGGGCCCTTTCCCCCCAATAGCACACCGCCTGGCACACTGACCCTGCAGAACAGGCAGTCAGCATGGCCGTAAGCACTCAAAAAGGTTAACCAACGGAAGCAGGCAGCGCACCGGGGAAACCAGGCAGCAGGCTGTAACCTGAGCCTGGAGCACTGCGGACGAGACAGGCGCCAAAGGAGTCAGCTGAAAACAGCCCCCCCGGCGGAAGGGGCGTATGCTGGCGTTGTTGATCACCATGACAAAGCCTCCATAAAAAAAAACCCACCCAGAAGGGTCGAGGCAGAGAAGGCTGACATGATTGGCAGACGTCATGAACGTGCAGGGGCACACTCAACCGGGCAACCCGGGAGTTGACACTGCTCCACATACCAGGGAATCAACTACCCTCTCGGTACAGACGGTGGTTGTTCCTATAACCCCTCAAGAAAAAAGGGTTATCCCAGGCCTACGGTATCAACGAAACTTTACTTCGGACCGGGCCCGGTGGCTCGGGAAGCACAGGGTTACCAGAGGAGGTCCAAAAGACCACCCCAACAGCCCCCTCTTCGCCATGCGTGAGAGAGGAGCGAAGAAAAGAGAACCAGCCCCTTATGATAGTGCAGAGTACCACATGTACCCAACAAGGGTCTCCATAACGCCTAACCTTGTGACACCCGGGCCGACCCGGCATTTTTCCCCTGAAAAAAGCCCAAGTCCCTCAGGGTACCAGAACAGCAGATCTGCATCCCCGGCGGACAAACGGGTTAACTGACCTGGACCAGCGTGACCAGAACCAGTCCCGTGCCCTAACCACGCCGACATGCCTACTCCAGGATAAGGGGCAGATATGCGTGTTGATCTAAAACATGAAAAGAGGGCGCCACCCAGACGGGCCGGTGTGAACCGTGCTCGGTGGCCCACCCCAAGGGCATGAGACCCCTCTACCTATGTTCAGATCTATTCCATTAACATCCCCCAGATATGAACGAGAATTAATCGAGACAACCTAGTAAACAGGCGCTCGGAAGAGACAAAACTCCATCCCAGTTGCCCTATAAAAACGCTGTTTTAATAACAAGCAACCAAGGCGCACTTAGCCCCTGCGTGATTCTTAACAGAAACACCCCGAGCCAGCACTATGTATGCGTCGAGACCCAAACACATCAATGGATAGTCTAGCAAGACACCAAACATTGTTCCTCCAAGTCGCCTGGGAGAACGACACGGAGCCGGCGTGCTTCATGTTCCTTCCTCTTTTTATTTAAAAAAGAGAAAGAAACACAGACTGACATGAATCCCACGTGACGCAGCTGAGGGTAATTTTTTTTTACATTTTTACATCCCACCACCCTCGCCATAGGGAGGAGACGGAAATCCCCAGAGAGACTTCCCACGCGAGCTGTATAGATTGAAAAGAATATATTGCAACATTGAACTATGTAATACTTGGGTCAGGGCACTCCGAGGAGGAGGCACTGAACCAATACACACTCAATAATCGAATTGAATCGAATACACACACAATAGAGCAGAACTCCTTTTTGAAGTTCTACTCACCTTGACAATCTGAGGAGGAGGCTCTGAACTCTGAGGAGGCTCCCTCACAGGGAAGGAGAGTCCGAACTCACAGAAGGCCAGAGGAGGAGCTTCGTGAGGAGGAGCTCTGACAACTCCCTGAAACAGATCCATAACATGGACCTGAACAACTCACGGAAGTCTTACCAGCAGAGACACGCTCAGTGACGTACTCTATGGCGGGGGAATTTCTGCGGTGCACACGCCCAATTTTCCAGGGCGTGGGACCAGGAAACTCCCTCCCCCCGTATACCGCATATATACCTATCCTCACCTGTCTGTACTTACCTGCAGCCCTTACTCTATCTATATCTGTACATTTCCTACTCTTATTAGTTACGCTGCTGGCCAGTAGTAGTCATACTGTCTCTATTTATATAATACAACTCTGTACATACATCTGATTAGCACTACACTCAGTAGTACTCATTTGTATATGTTGTACCCAGTTTAACCACCTGTACCTTGTATATTGCTGTTGCACTTTACTGCTACATTTGCACCCTTGTTGGATGCGACACTTATTTCCGTTGTGCTGTACTTGTGCTGCATGATGACAATACATTTTAATCTTTAATTGAATTACAATAGGTTTGGATAGCTTTTGAAACTACCGTACACTGTGCTGTAGTATATCCCATAGTGTCATGTATACAGTAATCTCACTGAGCGTGAATGTGCGTAGATGCTCCTTAAAGGCTTTATTTATTTAATCTGCCCTTAATCAGTCAGCTGGCCTTTTGTCATCATGACATGAGACCGACTAGAGAAAGGTATCGCCATGACGACAGTAGTGCTCTCCATAGACGTGAGTCAAAAAGTCCTTGGCACACAGCCAATAACATTGCGGAAGCATAATAATACAGATTTTTATTAAAATTATTATTATTATTTTTTATTAACCTTTATTTACCCAGGGTAGGTTCGCTGAGCAGATGCTCTTTTTCAGGAACGCCCTGCTTCACATTCACACAGTTCCATTCACACCTGGGAGCCACCCAGTACAACCACAGTTGGCCACTGAGCAACTCCACTGGAGCAGTTGGGGGTCAAGTGCCTTGCTCAACGACACTTCAGCGGTTGGGGATAGGAGAGAGTTATTCATTCACTTCCCCAGCCCAGATTTTCCCCTGCCGGTCCGGGGGATTGAACCAGCGGCCTTCCAGTCACAAACCCACTTCTCTAACCTTTAGGCCACCGCTGCATACAGTATGTGTATTAATAGCTTTCACACAAGCATATTGAAATGTTTATTACTTCATTGTAATGCATAATTTAACTGATAGGGAATACAGACCCTTATCTACACGTTGATTACACTGCCTACTTGCCCATATGCGTATACTCAGAGCTAATTATATTGTTATATTGTTTACACACCGCCTATTTTTACTCTTCTACTGTACCATAATTATATTACCTGCATTATGTCTTCTACTATTACCATGACTCCATAATTTCTTTTAAAACCCACCTCAAAACCCACCTTTTTAGGCAAGCGTATGTCTGATTTTAATTTTTGTCTGTTTTTATATATTTTTATTTTTATTTTAATGAACTGTGATTATGAATTTAACTGTTTTTAAATTGTTGTACGGCGACCTTGTGTGCCTTGAAAGGCGCCTTATAAATAGAATGCATTATTATTATTATTATTACCTGTACCCCCTCCCCCTGTACCCCCTCCCCCTGTACCCCCTCCCCCATGCTGCTATGATGCCTGAATTTCCACAAGGGGATCAATAAAGGAATATCTCATCTTATCTTATTACAATGTTAATTCAACCCAATCAGTAATAACTATTGATCGATACTAGGGATGTCCGATATTATCGGCCTGCCGATATTGGCATTCAAATGTGATATCGGAAAATATCTGTATCGGTTTTCAAAAAAATTATAATTTTTTTTTCATTTCTATAACCTTTATTTACCCAGGCAAGCAAGTAAGAACAAATTCTGATTTTATTTATTGTCAAAAGTATGCATAATGTTGTGTTAATTCCACAACAAGAGATATGTAAGGTTAATTATCGGTATCGGTTGATATCGGTATCGGAAATTAAGAGTTGGACAATATCGGTATATCGGTATCGGTAAAAAAAGCCCATATCGAGCGACCCTACCTGTCGCCAGGATGTGTTCCAGGAGGTTCTTGGAGCAGTACTCTGCCACCATGCTGCCGGCATGTCCGTCGAACACGCCGTAGTAGCCCCACTCCGACAGCTGTCCCGTCAGCTGGGGCACGCAGGAGTGGGCGTCCTCCATGTGGGACCTCCAGCCCTGCATGTTGGCCGTGGCGTAGGTCACCCCCGACTCGGACCCCCCCTCTGTCGTGTGCTTCTCCACGATGGGCCGGTCCAGGTACGGGCTCGGCATGTCCTCGTCGTACTCATCCTCCTCCCCGTGGTCCCTGTCCCTGGGTCCCCCCTTGAGGAAGAAGGTGACCATCTTCTCCGTCTCCTTGGCCAGCTGGCGGAGGAAGGAGGGCACCTCCACGTTACTGGCGCGCCTCGCCGTCCTCATCGCCCCGCGGAGTCTGCGCTGAAGCTTCCTGCCCGACCTCCTGAGTGTCGCCCTCCTCCGCCTCCTGGTGGTGATGACCCTGCGCCGGCTTTGCGTCCTCCTCCGCAACAGGTCCAGTGCTGCTGCAACCGCGTAGCTATGGCACTGATCCCGAGCCAGGTGAAAGTCAAGTTCGACCGGTCTGTGTTTTCTATATATGGAGGAAGACCGAGTTGGGTTCAGTTCACACGGGTAGAAATTGAACGGAGTCCATCTTGCTGTTCGATCATCCTGGTATAGACTTTAGAGGAGTGTCTCCGTGGTCCTTAATTGTTGGACAAAATGTATTTTGTGATGGTGGGATCCTGTCTTCCTTCCTTTTTTTGTCCTCTCGTCTCTTGAGTTTGTCCTCCCTCCTCTCACCTCCCTCTCACCTCCCTCTCCCCCGTGTCTGTGTCCTGTGTTGCTATTGGACCATCTATTTCTGTTCACTTATCCATCCACACCACCCCCCCCC
>NC_140165.1:314404806-314417306 GCF_963971535.1 Notolepis coatsorum
CCACCACAGTCAGGACAGCTGAAACCACCACAGTCAGGACAGCTGAAAGTAAACCACCAGTCAGGACAGCTGAAACCATCACAGTCAGGACAGCTGAAACCACCACAATCAGGACAGCTGGAACCACCACAGTCAGGACAGACAGCTGAAACCACCACAGTCAGGACAGCTGAAACCACCACAGTTAGGACAGACAGCTGAAACCATCACAGTCAGGACAGCTGAAACCACCACAGTCAGGACAGACAGCTGAAACCACCACAGTCAGGATGGCTGAAACCACCACAGTCAGGATGGCTGAAACCACCACAGTCAGGACAGCTGAAACCGGGACAGTCAGGACAGCTGAAACCATCACAGTCAGGACAGCTGAAACCACCACAGTCAGGACAGACATCTGAAACCACCACAGTCAGGACAGCTGAAACCGGGACAGTCAGGACAGCTGAAACCACCACAGTCAGGACGGCTGAAACCATCACAGTCAGGACAGACAGCTGAAACCACCACAGTCAGGACAGACAGCTGAAACCACCACAGTCAGGACAGCTGAAACCACCACAGTCAGGACAGCTGAAACCACTGCAGTCAGGACGGCTGAAACCACCACAGTCAGGACAGACAGCTGAAACCGTCAGTCTGAGTCAGGACAGCTGAAACCATCACAGTCAGGACAGCTTAAACCGGGACAGTCAGGACGGCTGAAACCACCACAGTCAGGACAGACAGCTGAAACCACCACAGTCAGGACAGCTGAAAATAAACCACCACAGTCAGGACAGACAGCTGAAACCACCAGTCAGGACAGACAGCTGAAACCATCACAGTCAGGACAGCTGAAACCACCACAGTCAGGACAGACAGCTGAAACCACCACAGTCAGGACAGCTGAAACCATCACAGTCAGGACAGACATCTGTAACCATCACAGTCAGGACAGGACAGCTGAAGCCACCACAGTCAGGACAGCTGAAAGTAAACCACCACAGTTAGGACAGCTGAAACCATCACAGTCAGGACAGCTGAAAGTAAACCACCACAGTTAGGACAGACAGCTGAAACCACCACAGTCAGGACAGCTGAAAGTAAACCACCACAGTTAGGACAGCTGAAACCATCACAGTCAGGACAGCTGAAAGTAAACCACCACAGTTAGGACAGACAGCTGAAACCACCACAGTCAGGACAGACATCTGAAACCACCACAGTCAGGACAGCTGAAACCACCACAGTCAGGACAGCTGAAACCACCACAGTCAGGACAGACATCTGAAACCACCACAGTCAGGACAGCTGAAACCACCACAGTCAGGACAGCTGAAACCACCACAGTCAGGACAGACAGCTGAAACCACCACAGTCAGGACAGACAGCTGAAACCACCACAGTCAGGACAGACAGCTGAAACCACCACAGTCAGGACAGACAGCTGAAACCACCACAGTCAGGACAGCTGAAACCACCACAGTCAGTCAGGACAGCTGAAACCATCACAGTCAGGACAGCTGAAACCACCACAGTCAGGACAGCTGAACCCCCGCCCCCCCCCCCCCCAAAGTAGAATCTATAGTCTCTATAATTTTAACAGGCCTATTGTCAGCAATTGTTGCAAGGGTTGAAAATGTTTAATGAGAATAAAGCACATTTTATGAAAAAGAAAGACATCATTACTGTCCTACTCTATAGACTCAAAATGTACCTTGAATTCTGGAATACCCGTGTGTATTATTTACGTATATGTCTAGAATAGCCTGTTGTTGTGATTGTTTTTTCTGTTGCTTACTGACAGAATGACCCAGGCAGTAATATCCAGTAATGATCCAGTAATGGCATCATGGTATTAGTCAACCAGAGCGAGCTGACTACACACTGCCCCTTACAGGACTATGTAACCACTACACTTTCCAGTATGGCAAAGAGGCAGCTAGGCAGTCTATACATTATTCATGGTCTGTCTTTTCAGCCAGCTATGTTTGATTCCTCTGAGATTCACATTGATGTTTATGAAAACCTCACATGCTCACATGGCTATGGATATTACTGCTGCCTTATGAGCAATAACATAAAGGCATCTAACTTGTAGTGTTATTGACCATATTTATTGTAAAATATAATATAACTGATAGGGCAGACAGACCCTCATCTGCACCTTTGTCTGATCACACTGTTTACTTGCTCATCTCCTTATATTCAGAGTTAATTATATTGTTTACACTGCTTATTCTTTTTTATCTGTACTATAATGTCATTGCCTATATATTTACGTCTTCTATAACACTGTCTTCGGCTGTCTCGGAGTGATGACCAGAGTGTAGAACTTCCCAGGAGGACGCACCCCTGTGCCTCAACTAGATCCGCTATCAGTTCTATCTTTAATCTTATAAAAATGTTCAGTTGCTATCACTATCAGCTCTATATTTAATTAGTAGGATATTACAATGGAATAAAAGCCAAAACAACCTTGCCACGGTGGCCGTCAAGCGTTGGATCCGAAACACGTATATATACGTGGTTGGCCCCGAATGTGTTAAAGAGTAAACTCGTTGTTGGCGGGGAATGAGTTAAAGGTGCAATGGATATGAATCATTAAGAAAAAAACATCCACAGAGCTTTTAGAAAGGTACGGAATAAAAGTATTGATTAATACATTTTTTTTTTAAATAATTTTTCGGGTCTAAAATTAATGTTGTTGTTGTATCCCCTCCTTACCTCCCATTTGCCCACGTGGAATGCACCAGCTGATAGATTGATGATAGATAATGGTAATTGCTTTACCTATGTATTTATACATTTTATATACATTTTACATTTAAAATAAAACGATGTATTTATGAGGGGGTATATTGGGTATCGTATCCCTTTGTTACAGTGTGTCTGAGCAACAGGCCAAGCCCCTGTAAATATGCTGCTGAGTGATGACGTGCAGCTGAGAGACAGATAGACTCATTCCTCACAGATGGATGCGCAAGACAACCATTACTCATGAATGGGAGACAACAACACACACACACACACACACACACACACACACCTACACACACAGTGACACACATACACACACACACACACACACACACAGGCACACGTGTACGCGCGTGCACACACACACACACAGGCACAGTGGCACACGTGCACGCGCGCACACACACACACACTCGTATCTCCCCCTATGACTCTATACACACTTCTCCCCTGCAGTCATAATGATGCCAGACTAGAGAGAGAGGCAGAGAGAGAGAGAGAGGAGAGAGAGAGGGGAGAGAGAGAGAGAGAGAGAGGAGAGGAGAGAGAGAGAGAGAGGAGAGAGAGAGAGGAGAGAGAGAGAGAGGAGAGGAGAGAGAGGAGAGAGAGAGAGGGGGGAGAGAGAGGAGAGAGGGGGGAGAGAGAGGGATGAGAGAGAGAGGGGGGAGAGAGAGAGAGGGGAGAGAGAGAGAGCAGAGGAGAGGAGGACAGAGAGAGAGGGGAGAGAGCACAGAGAGAGACAGAGAGAGAGAGGGAGAGACAGAGGAGAGAGAGACAGAGAGAGAGAGCACAGAGAGAGAGGGGGGGAGAGAGAGAGAGCACAGAGAGAGAGGGGGAGGGGAGAGAGAGAGAGAGCGAGAGAGAGAGAGGGGGAGAGAGAGAGAGAGCAGAGAGGAGAGGACGATAGGGAGGGGCGGATGAACCACACAGAGGAGGGGAGGCAGGCAGAACGGGAGGAGAGAGAGAGAGAGGAGGTAACAGCGGCACAGACGCAGAAGAGGAAACAGAGACGGAGGGGAGGAGGCAGAGAGAGGACACGGGGGAGCAGAGAGGGAGGGAGAGAGAGAGAGAGAGAGAGATCCACAGGAGGAGGGGAGTGCTGGTGGATGATGGGCCCTGCAGCGATGCCTTAATGGAGTATGGGCCAGGTTTTAGGATTCTCCCACTGCCGTGAGTCTGCTTGTGTCCTGTCTGTCTGTCCGCCTTCCTGTCTGTCTGTCTCTAGTGTCTCTCCATCTTTCTCTTCGTTTTACTGTATAGTTTCTACCCTGCATGTGCGCGCTAGCGGCCGTGGTGGAGCGTTGTGTTATGCTAGCCTCACCCTCTCTCCTCTCCTCTTCCTCACTCCCTTCCTCCACTCTCTCCTCTCCTCTTCCCCCACTCCTTCTCTCTCCTCTTTCTCCACTCCTTCTCTCTCTTCCTCTCTCTCTCTCCTCTCCTCTCACCTCTTCCCTCCTCTTCCTCTCACCTTCTCTCTCCTCCTCTTCCTCACCATCTCCTCTTCCTCTCCTCTCTCTTCCTCACTCCCTCCTCTTCCCTCACTCTCTTCTCTGTTCTCATCCTCTTCCTCACCCTCTCCTCTCCTCTCCCTCTCTCCCTTCCTCCACTCTCTCCTCTCCTCTTCCCTCACTCCCTCTCTCTCTCCCCTTCCTCCACTCCTTCTCTCTCCTTCCTCCACTGTCTCTCTCCTCTTCCCTCACTCCCTTCTCTCTCCTCTTCCTCACCCTCTCCTCTCTCCTCTTCCCTCACACTTCTCTCTCCTCCTCTTCCCTCACTCTCTCCCTCTTCCTCACCCTCTCCTCTCTCCTCTTCCCTCACTCCCTCCTCTTCCCTCACTCTCTTCTCTGTTCTCTCCTCTTCCCTCACCCTCTCCTCTCTCCCTCTTCCCTCACTCCCTCCTCTCTCCCCTTCCTCCACTCTCTTCTCTCTCCTCTTCCCTCACCCTCTCCTCTCTCCTCTTCCCTCACTCTTCTCTCTCCTCCTCTTCCCTCACTCTCTCCTCTCTCCTCTTCCCTCACTCTCTTCTCTCTCATCCTCTTCCCTCACTCTCTTCCCTCACCCTCTCCTCTCTCCTCTTCTCTCACTCTCTTCTCTCTCATCCTCTTCCCTCACTCTCTTCTCTCTCTCCTCTTCCTCTCCTCTTCCCTCACTCTCTTCTCTCTCATCCTCTTCCCTCACTCTCTTCTCTTCTCCTCTTCCTCTCCTCTTCCCTCACTCTCTTCTCTCTCATCCTCTTCCCTCACTCTCTTCTCTTCTCCTCTTCCTCTCCTCTTCCCTCACTCTCTTCTCTTCTCCTCTTCCTCTCCTCTTCCCTCACTCTCTTCTCTCTCATCCTCTTCCCTCACTCTCTTCTCTCTCTTCTCTCTCATCCTCTTCCCTCACTCTCTTCTCTCTCTTCTCTCTCTCCTCTTCCCTCACCCTCTCCTCTCCTGCTCCCCGATAAACACACAGATGATGGACGCTGTGCGGTGACGGACGGACCCACCTTGTTATTGTTTCCAGATGTGTGTTGTGGTCTAGTTTGGTGTGGTGTGGTGTGGTGTGTTGTGTTGTGTTGTGGTGTGGTCTAGTTTGGTGTGGTGTGTTGTGTTGTGGTGTGTTGTGGTGTGGTCTAGTTTGGTGTGGTGTGTTGTGGTGTGTTGTGTTGTGGTGTGGTGTGGTGTGTTGTGTTGTGGTGTGTTGTGGTGTGGTGTGGTGTGGTGTGGTGTGTTGTGGTGTGTTGTGGTGTGGTGTGTTGTGGTGTGTTGTGTTGTGTTGTGTTGTGGTGTGTTGTGGTGTGGTCTAGTTTGGTGTGGTGTGTTGTGGTGTGTTGTGGTGTGGTGTGGTGTGTTGTGTTGTGGTGTGTTGTGGTGTGGTCTAGTTTGGTGTGGTGTGTTGTGGTGTGTTGTGGTGTGTTGTGGTGTGGTGTGGTGTGGTGTGTTGTGGTGTGTTGTGTTGTGTTGTGTTGTGTTGTGGTGTGTTGTGGTGTGTTGTGTTGTGGTGTGTTGTGTTGTGTTGTGTGTTGTGTGTTGTGTTGTGGTGTGTTGTGTTGTGGTGTGGTGTGGTGAGGTGTGTTGTGTTGTGTTGTGGTGTGTTGTGGTGTGGTGTGGTGTGGTGTGTTGTGTTGTGTTGTGTTGTGGTGTGTTGTGGTGTGGTGTGGTGTGGTGTGTTGTGGTGTGTTGTGGTGTGGTGTGTTGTGGTGTGTTGTGGTGTGTTGTGTTGTGGTGTGTTGTGTTGTGGTGTGGTGTGTTGTGGTGTGTTGTGGTGTGGTGTGTTGTGGTGTGTTGTGTTGTGGTGTGGTGTGGTGTGTTGTGTTGTGGTGTGTTGTGTTGTGTTGTGGTCTGGTTTGGTGTGGTGTGTTGTGTTGTGTTGTGGTGTGTTGTGGTGTGTTGTGGTGTGTTGTGTTGTGGTGTGTTGTGTTGTGGTGTGGTGTGGTGTGTTGTGGTGTGTTGTGGTGTGTTGTGTTGTGGTGTGGTGTGGTGTGTTGTGTTGTGGTGTGTTGTGTTGTGTTGTGGTCTGGTTTGGTGTGGTGTGTTGTGTTGTGTTGTGGTGTGTTGTGGTGTGTTGTGGTGTGTTGGTTGTGGTGTGTTGTGGTGTGTTGTGTTGTGGTGTGTTGTGTTGTGGTGTGGTGTGGTGTGTTGTGGTGTGTTGTGTTGTGGTGTGTTGTGTTGTGTTGTGGTGTGTTGTGGTGTGTTGTGTTGTGGTGTGTTGTGTTGTGGTGTGGTGTGGTGTGTTGTGGTGTGTTGTGTTGTGGTGTGGTGTGTTGTGGTGTGTTGTGGTGTGTTGTGTTGTGTTGTGGTGTGTTGTGGTGTGGTGTGGTGTGTTGTGGTGTGGTGTGTTGTGGTCTGGTTTGGTGTGGTGTGTTGTGTTGTGTTGTGGTGTGTTGTGTTGTGTTGTGTTGTGGTGTGTTGTGTTGTGGTGTGGTGTGTTGTGTTGTGGTGTGGTGTGTTGTGTTGTGGTGTGTTGTGTTGTGGTGTGGTGTGGTGTGGTGTGTTGTGTTGTGGTGTGTTGTGTTGTGGTCTGGTTTGGTTTGGTGTGGTGTGTTGTGGTGTGTTGTGTTGTGGTGTGTTGTGTTGTGGTGTGTTGTGTTGTGGTGTGTTGTGTTGTGTTGTGTTGTGGTGTGGTGTGTTGTGGTGTGTTGTGGTGTGGTGTGTTGTGGTGTGTTGTGTTGTGGTGTGTTGTGTTTTGTTGTGGTGTGTTGTGTTGTGTTGTGGTGTGTTGTGTTGTGTTGTGGTGTGTTGTGTTTTGTTGTGGTGTGTTGTGTTGTGTTGTGGTGTGTTGTGTTGTGGTGTGTTGTGTTTTGTTGTGGTGTGTTGTGTTGTGTTGTGGTGTGTTGTGTTGTGTTGTGTTGTGCTCTGGTTTGGTGTGGTGTGTTGTGTTGTGGTGTGTTGTGGTGTGTTGTGTTGTGTTGTGTTGTGTTGTGGTCTGGTTTGGTTTGGTGTGTTGTGTTGTGGTGTGTTGTGTTGTGGTCTGATTTGGTGTGGTGTGGTGTGTTGTGGTGTGTTGTGTTGTGTTGTGGTGTGTTGTGGTGTGTTGTGTTGTGTTGTGGTGTGTTGTGTTGTGTTGTGGTCTGGTTTGGTTTGGTGTGTTGTGGTGTGTTGTGGTGTGTTGTGTTGTGGTGTGTTGTGGTGTGTTGTGGTGTGTTGTGGTGTGTTGTGGTGTGTTGTGTTGTGGTGTGTTGTGGTGTGTTGTGGTGTGTTGTGGTGTGTTGTGGTGTGGTGTGTTGTGGTCTGGTTTGGTTTGGTGTGTTGTGGTGTGTTGTGTTGTGGTGTGTTGTGTTGTGGTGTGTTGTGTTGTGTTGTGGTCTGGTTTGGTTTGGTGTGTTGTGGTGTGTTGTGTTGTGGTGTGTTGTGTTGTGTTGTGGTCTGGTTTGGTTTGGTGTGTTGTGGTGTGTTGTGTTGTGGTGTGGTGTGGTCTGGTTTGGTGTGTTGTGGTATGTTGTGTTGTGTTGTGGTCTGGTTTGGTGTGTTGTGGTGTGTTGTGTTGTGTTGTGGTGTGGTCTGGTTTGGTGTGGTGTGGTGTGTTGTTGTGGTGCGGTCTGGTGTGGTGTGGTGTGTTGTGGTGTGGTGTGGTGTGGTCTGGTTTGGTGCGGTGTTACGACCTGTATATTTTTGTGTAGTTTGTGTGCGAAGGGAAGCTGTTGAAGCCTATGTGTATCATTTTCTCTGTGTCGCACTATCCTTGTCTACAATCACAGTGTGAGGTTTTGCCCGCTGCTCACTACCTTTTCTCTGTCTTCTTTAAGCCTACTGTTAGGAATTCCCTATTCTCTGTCTTCTTTAAGCCTACTGTTAGGAATTCCCTATTCTCTGTCTTCTTTAAGCCTACTGTTAGGAATTCCCTACTCACTCTCTCTAGCCCCCACCCTCTCGTTCCTTACCCTTAGTGGCCACACCTGTTTGATATTCTATTATCTCTCGCACCTGTGGTGGCAGGCTAATTAGTCCCCCTGTGGGCTTTAAATACCAGGGCGCTTCCCCTCGTTTTGGCGTGGGGTCGTGTTGTATACTTGCCGAGTCATATTCTCTAAACATCTAGACTCTTTCGGGAGATCCTCTGTCTGCCTATGCTGTTCCATTCTCCGGCGTCGAGATGTTTGCTCCAGCCTTCGCCTGCTGTCGCCGTTGCCTGAGAGTGGGACTGGTCTGCGCTCCCTAGACTTCCACGGGAGGCATCCCAGTCATCCACTTCAGACCCCCCGCGCAGCTGTCGTCCTGACGCACATCCAGACCAGCGCAGACGCTCTCCAGTCCACAGCGCGCAACGCGCATCTTCCAAGGACGCTCGAGCTTGGCACGCTCTCCAGACCAGCGCGCAACGCGCATCTTCCAGACCTTCGAGCTTGGCACGCTCCTCCGTACCAGCGCGCAACGCGCATCTTCCAAGGACGCTCGAGCTTGGCACGCTCTCCAGACCAGCGCGCAACGCGCATCTTCCAGACCTTCGAGCTTGGCACGCTCCTCCGTACCAGCGCACTGACGCGCATCTTCCAGACCTTCGAGCTTGGCACGCTCCTCCGTACCGGCGCACAGACGCGCATCTTCCAGACCTTCGTGCTTGGCACACTCCTCCTGGCAGACGCACCCCGATGCGTCTCTCTGTTCCGACGCGCACACCAAGGTGTGGCGCGCCACTCTGTTCCTCGGCTCCGACAGTGGCTACCCGGTGGACGACATCCTCGCCACCGCCACTGTTCCAGCTCCCTGTTCCGACGCGCACACCAAGGTGTGGCGCGCACTCTGTTCTTCGGCTCCGACAGTGGCTACCCGGTGGACGACATCCTCGCCACCGCCACTGTTCCAGCTCCCTGTTCCGACGCGCACACCAAGGTGTGGCGCGCACTCTGTTCCTCGGCTCCGACAGTGGCTACCCGGTGGACGACATCCTCGCCACCGCCACTGTTCCAGCTCCCTGTTCCGACGCGCACACCAAGGTGTGGCGCGCACTCTGTTCCTCGGCTCCGACAGCGGCTACCCGGTGGACGATGCCCTCGTCACCGCCACTGTTCCAGCACTCTGTTCCTCGGCTCCGACAGCGGCTACCCGGTGGACGATGCCCTCGTCACCGCCACTGTCCCAGCACTCTCTCCCTCGGCTCGGACAGCCAGCCGCCCCGGTGGCGATGCCTTCGTTCCCGTTGCTGTCCCTGTACCATTACGCATGCGCCTGGGTGAGTTTTGATTGTGATGTCACTCACCCAGCGTAGTGCCCTTGCCCCCGTTCCCGCTGCTGTCCCCGTACCTTTACGCATACGCCTGGGTGAGTTTTGATTGTGATGTCACTCACTCAGCGTAGTGCCCTTGCCCCCGTTCCCGCTGCTGTCCCCGTACCTTTACGCATACGCCTGGGTGAGTTTTGATTGTGATGTCACTCACTCAGCGTAGTGCCCTTGCCCCCGTTCCCGCTGCTGTCCCCGTACCTTTACGCATACGCCTGGGTGAGTTTTGATTGTGATGTCACTCACTCAGCGTAGTGCCCTTGCCCCCGTTCCCGCTGCTGCCCCTTTACCTTTACGCATACGCCTGGGTGAGTTTTGATTGTGATGTCACTCTCCCAGCGTATTGCCTCTGTTAGTTAGTTTGGACATTTCATCTCCCAGCGTATTGCCTCTGTTAGTTAGTTTGGACATTTCATCTCCCAGCGTAATGCCTCTGTTTTTGGTTCTCACTTAGAATAGTATTTTTGGACTTTACATCTCCCCCTGTGTGTTTGTCACACGAAGATATTATTACTTTGTTCACTTTGTTATTTGGACTGTTCTGCACCTGCTCTGCTTTTTCCCTTTTGTGCATTAACTATCTCCTCTGTCCTGCAGAGCGGCCCAGATGATTTCCACCAGTCCTCCCAGTTCCTCCCTGTTTCCCAGCCCGCCTCCGCGGGCCCCAGTCCCCTCTGTTCCCTAGTTCTCCCCTTTCTAGTTCCACCTAGTTCCTGTTCCCTAGTTCTCCCCTTTTCTAGTTCCACCTAGTTCCTGTTCCCTAGTTCTCCCCTTCTAGTTCCACCTAGTTCCTGGTCCCAAGTTCTCCCCTTCTAGTTCCACCTAGTTCCTGTTCCCTAGTTCTCCCCTTTCTAGTTCCACCTAGTTCCTGGTCCCAGTTTCTCCCCTACTAGTTCCACCTAGTTCCTTGTCCCTTGTTCCCCTAGTCCCCGTTTCTCCTGTTCCCTAGCTCTCCTAGTCCCTAGTCCTCTCTCCCTAGTTCTCCTTGTCCCTGGTTTACCTAGTCTCTAGTTCCTCTGTCCCAAGGCGTTCCCTTAACCTTCCCTTAGGCGTTCCCTTACTTTCCCTTAGTGTTCCCTTTTCCTGCCCGCCTCTTAAAGGCACCTTTCCTTCCCCTCATATTATATTCCTGTATTTGTGATTCTCCCTTAAAGGGACAGTGCCCTTTTCCCTGTATTTCCCTGTTGTTCAATAAATATCTGTTTCTTGGCAAACCATCATACCTGTCTTGTGTTGTGCGATTGGGGTCGGTTACAAACCATAACAGTACGACCCCACCAAATCGACGACCCCAGCCAGCACAGACGGTGTATGTTGAGTTTGCCTTTTTTTTTCTTGTTCCCTCTAGCTTCCTTGTTAGTCCTGTTTAGCTCCCTTGTTAGCCTGTTACTCCCCTGTTTAGCTTGTTAGTCTCCCCGGTTAGCTCCCCTGGTTGCTTCCCGTTTTGCCCTGTTTGACCCCCCTGTAGCTAGCCATGCCCTGGCGGCTAACCCAGTCCCTCTGCATGGCCCCGGTCTGCTAGCTTGGCCCCGGCTGTTAGCACAGCCTCTATGTTAAATGCAGCCTTGCAGCTGGCATAGGCCCTGTAGCTAGCCAGGCCCAAGCAGCTAACCCGGTCCCTCTGCATGGCCTCCACTTTTTTGTGTAGTTTTTCCCACTGCTAGGACTGCCCTTTCAGCTAGCAAGGTCAGTTTATCTCACACAGCTAGGACTGTCCTTCCAGCTAGCTTGTGCTCTCATGCTGGTCCAGCCCTGTCTGCCAGCCTAGCTCCGGCAGCTAGCGCAGCCTCTATGTTGATGTAGCAGTACAGCTAGCATAGGCCCTGTAGCTATCAGTGCCCTGGCAGCTAACCTTCCCTCTGCTAGCCCTTTCCCGGTGCTTCCATGGTTACCCCTTAGCTACCCTGCTCGCCCCTCGGTTCCTCTAGACCAGTTCCCCCAGTTGCCCCTCTGCTACCCTAGTTACCCCTCGGCGACCCTGTTTCGTTTGCTAGCCCCACTCTTGTGGTGGCTTCCCCTACTGGCTTGGCCAGTGCCTTTGTTTTTGTCTTGTTTTGCCCCCTGCCACTCTGTCTGTATTTGTTTTGGGTCGCCGGGTGGCTCCCGTTGGAGGGGGGGATACTGTGAGGTTTTGCCCGCTGCTCACTACCTTTTCTCTGTCTTCTTTAAGCCTACTGTTAGGAATTCCCTATTCTCTGTCTTCTTTAAGCCTACTGTTAGGAATTCCCTATTCTCTGTCTTCTTTAAGCCTACTGTTAGGAATTCCCTACTCACTCTCTCTAGCCCCCACCCTCTCGTTCCTTACCCTTAGTGGCCACACCTGTTTGATATTCTATTATCTCTCGCACCTGTGGTGGCAGGCTAATTAGTCCCCCTGTGGGCTTTAAATACCAGGGCGCTTCCCCTCGTTTTGGCGTGGGGTCGTGTTGTATACTTGCCGAGTCATATTCTCTAAACATCTAGACTCTTTCGGGAGATCCTCTGTCTGCCTATGCTGTTCCATTCTCCGGCGTCGAGATGTTTGCTCCAGCCTTCGCCTGCTGTCGCCGTTGCCTGAGAGTGGGACTGGTCTGCGCTCCCTAGACTTCCACGGGAGGCATCCCAGTCATCCACTTCAGACCCCCCGCGCAGCTGTCGTCCTGACGCACATCCAGACCAGCGCAGACGCTCTCCAGTCCACAGCGCGCAACGCGCATCTTCCAAGGACGCTCGAGCTTGGCACGCTCTCCAGACCAGCGCGCAACGCGCATCTTCCAGACCTTCGAGCTTGGCACGCTCCTCCGTACCAGCGCGCAACGCGCATCTTCCAAGGACGCTCGAGCTTGGCACGCTCTCCAGACCAGCGCGCAACGCGCATCTTCCAGACCTTCGAGCTTGGCACGCTCCTCCGTACCAGCGCACTGACGCGCATCTTCCAGACCTTCGAGCTTGGCACGCTCCTCTGTACCGGCGCACAGACGCGCATCTTCCAGACCTTCGTGCTTGGCACACTCCTCCTGGCAGACGCACCCCGATGCGTCTCTCAGTTCCGACGCGCACACCAAGGTGTGGCGCGCCACTCT
>NC_140165.1:314422306-314439278 GCF_963971535.1 Notolepis coatsorum
TCTTTTGTGATAAATAGATACAAATATGGTGTAGTGATTAAAGTGTCTAAAGTGAATGTTGAGGGTGAGTGTTTGTTTAAAGTGAGTGTGTGCAATGAATGTAGATGGCTGGTTTAGTGTTACACTATTGTGTAGTAGTGTGATGTGTGCCGGGTGCCAGTGTGTATGGCAGCCATTGAGCCTGCGTAGCCCAATGTTGGGTGCTACCAGTGGTGGTGAAGGAGGCAATTTCCACCCTACAGTGTGGGGAGCGCTTTGAGTGTCTAGAAAAGCGCTATATAAATGTAATTTATTATTATTATTATTATTATTATTATTATTATTATTATTATTATTATTATTATTATTATTATTATTATTATTATTATTATTATTAATAAAGTCGTCTGGGCTGTTGTCCTCCAGGTGGGAACGAGGAGTCGGACCTCTATGAGCTGCAGACGGCCCGGGAGTGGTCCGAGGACGACGAACTCGGGGAAGAGGGCTACGAGGACGACGATGACACCCTGGCCTCGTCCCCCTCCATCTGGGGCACGCCGCGGCAGAGCACCCTGGAGCTCACCTTCTCCTACATCGCCATTGCCGAGGCCGAGGCGGTGGGCACCTCGCGACACCTCCGGGACCACCGGCGCCGCGCCTCGTCCCGCACCGGGCCCCCCGCCTCCTCCATAACCCGCACGGACACCCTGGAGACACTCTTGGACTCGCCAGACGTGGAATGGGACCCCCAGCCGTCGTTCCTCCTCGACCGAGACGACGAGGAGGAAGAGGAGGCGAGAGAGAGGGAGAGGGAGGAGGAGGAGGAGAGGGAGAGAGAGGAGGAGGAGGAGGAGAGGGAGAGAGAGGAGGAGGAGGAGAGGCGAGTGAGAGAAGCAAGGAGGAGAGCGATAGAAACTGTGACTGAGCTGGAACCTCAGGAGAGAGACCCAGGGATCCAAAGAGAGGAGGGGGACGCCTCGGACTCCGAGCCCCAGCCCCAGCCCCAGCCTCCTCACCCTGCCCTGCCTCTCCAGCACCACAGCCTCCAGGGTGAGAGAACCAGACGGAGGGGGTAGAGGAGGAGGGTGATGATGATGACTGTGGGATGAAACACGGAAAGTGGATCTCCGGTGATGTAGCGATAGGAGCGGTGGACGCACGAGGCTTTCGTTCATTTCTAGTGTCTTATGTATGAACAGATATCCTCATAACTATACAGTTTTTATTTTCCCACAATATTTTTCAATTTCACAAACATCTGAAACATAAACAATTCACATGACATACAGTACATCTAAAACAACATCAAATACAATATAAACAATATTCCAGCCTCTCCCGCTCTATTATATTATATTCATAACTACAGTTTGAATAGTATTATAATTATTAGATGTAACTACAAATTATATTTACAGTAGTAATACAGTAGATGTGCATGCATCTCCATACTTCCTAGTGCTATGATTGGGAGTGCTATAAGAGTGTCCCTTTAGAAATAGATGCAAATGGTTATAATGGACTTAAACCCGTTCACTACCACACTACAAAGGGTTAACGCTTTCACTACCAGACTAGTGAAACTATAGTGAAAAGGGTTAACCTATAGTGTGGTAGTGAACGGGTTAACCTTCTATAGTGTGGTAGCGAAAGGGTTAACCATTTGTAGTGTGGTAGTGAAACCTTCTATAATGTGGCAGTGAAACGGGTTAACCTATAGTAGTGTGGTAGTGAAAGGGTTAACCTTCAGTAGTGTGGTAGTGAAAGGGTTAACTGTGACAAGACCTTGACACATAGGCATGGCATGGCGCATGGCTATTGCGGTAATACTGTGTGTGTGTGCGTGTGTGTGCGTGCGTGCGTGTGCGTGCGTGCGTGCGTGCGTGTGTGTGTGTGTGTGTGTGTGCAAGTGTACAGCCAACATGCATGTATAAGATTGTGTGTACAACTGATGTGTGCGTGTTGGTGTGTGTGTGTAAATGTGTTTATGTGTTTGATTGACTCGCACACCAACACACCATGACCATAGAGATGAGATCAGAGAGACGCCCCTTCATCTCTGCTTCACTTGAGTCAGACAGGGAACAAACACAGAGAGACAATCACATGATGACTCAAGACTCAAGCCTGTAGAAACAATCTTACTGACCCTTAGCTGCCAGAGTTGTAATCTTCCTGCTGATTTGTTGTCGCTTTGGATAAAAGCGTCCGCTAAACCAGTGGTTCCCAAAGTCGGGGTCGCGACCCAAAGGTGGGCCGCGAGCAGCCACGGGAGGGCCGCAAGTTTTTTTTTTTTTTTTTTTTTTTTTAGGTCACTGAACTTAGAAGCAGGCCAGGACAGTGTTTCTAGTTGTATTCTAAAATTCTATTCTATTGTATTCTAAAATGTGACTATATGGTTTTATATTAACTTAATAAATAAACAAAAACGAAAAATCTACTTATTTCAACGAACATTTCAAACTAAATAACAGATTATGCACATAAAACGCTGAAAACAACCGAAGCAACAATAGTATTTTAATGAGGCTATTATTATTATCATTATTATTTTGCAACAAGTTAGCCCTCTCATAAATAGCACATATAAATGAATAACTAACTTGAACTAACTTAATAGGATTGAAGTGATATTTGGCTTAAAAAATCGGTCGCCTGACAAAAAAAAAAAGCCTGACGATGTGCATTGGGCCGCGGCTCTCTGACGCCTTATTTTCTGGGTCCCGGCCTGAAAAGTTTGGGAACCCCTGCGCTAAACGACTAAATGTCTGGTCCAGCAGTGGTTCTCAACCAGCGGTCTTTGAGGAAGTCTCCAGACAACAGGGATTTCACTATTTCCTTCACTAGAAGTCCAAAAAGAGAACAATACTGTATAAGAGAGAACATTTTGACGAGTTTCACTTTCTCCTCCGTTATCTGCTCAGCTACATTAGACAGTTGTGGAATATTTAACCTCTTAAGACCCTAATCCTGTCAAAACAGCAGTCATCGTGTATATTTTTTCAACAATACATTAATTTAGTCATTTAGCTGACGCTTTTATCCAAAGCAACTTACAAGTTCTGTACGACAAGTCATCAGGAAGGGCACAACTCTTATCAGCTGAGCTTTGTCTCTAGGCTTTTGGTTGTTTTACCAATAGGTTTACCAATAGGTTAAAGTGTTATTAGTTTATAGCTTAGAACAAATTAATGGAAGTGGATACGGATCAGCTTGCCTAGCTGTTGGCCAAAAACACCTCTCTCTGAGTTTTAAGCTAGGCTAGCTGATCCGCTTCCATTCATTTCTGCTAGGCTAGGCTATTCTCCACTTGCACAACCTGAAAGTAGGCACTTCCGGCTGACTTCCTGTTGCCAATGGTACTTCCTGTCCCATCCAAATACATTGGTTTTAGCAACTTTTCTCCCCTTATTTAAACATCTTTGTCGTCACAGAGAGGCAATGAAACGTTTGTATTATTATAGTATAGAATGTATTTAATAAGCAAACGTTTGTCAGCAGGGTTTTTGGGCTGTATTTCATGTAAAAACGTTTACTGTTAGTTTCCTTGCTCAGCCAGCATTAGCCTTCATTAGCTAACAGAAGCTAGTGGTTAAACAGGCCGGATTAGCTTTGAGCTAACTATCTTTCCCGACCCATGTATTCATTCCATTCTAAACATAACGTTAGTTTACAAAACATGACCCGTCTATATAACGTTGAGGAACAAATTATATAGACGGGTAATGTTTTGAACAACTAACGTTACGTTTAGAATGGAATGCATCGGCAAAGATCGTTAGCTCAAAGCTATTCCGGCCAGTTTATCAACTTCCTGTCATTTAGAAATATGATTTTATAGTGAAAATCATTACCAAAACGTCCGGAAAAACCTCACGGGAGCATTATAGACTGTCATACAAATGTACAAATGCTATAAGGTGGCAAGAAATGCACTATAAACAATACTTTGCGGCGTTGTTTCTTGTGCTAGCTTCTGTTAGCCAGCATTAGCCTCAAGAAACGACGCCGCAAAGTATTGTTTATTTAAGTACCATTGGCAACCGGAAGTCAGCCGGAAGTGCCTACTTTCAGGTTGTGCAAGTGGAGAATAGCTTGCAGCCGGAGAGCTTTCTACTGAACGCACAGCAGGGTAAGGGTAGAAGGGTAACAGGGGAAAGGGGACAATAAAATAAAATAGAAGAGAGACAGATGGTACAAAGTACATCACAGAAGTACGGTAAATAATCAATCAATCAATCAAACAAACAAATAATAAGTTAATGACCAAATAAAATTACATACATGATACATGATACATGATAGCCTACATGCAGAACAGTCATTTGGAGCGCGTGGCGGATCGGGGGGGCCGCCGCCTGGCCCCCAGTATTGCTGCTTTGCGGTGTTCTCGAGAACCGCGGTGTTGCTGCTTGCAACGTTCTCGGGGGCCGCTCTTCTGATCGACTTCATGCTCGATGCTGCATTTAATTGGGCCTCCGGCAACACACTGGCTGAGCGCGGGGTCGATCGGACGAGCGGTTCTTGAGAAAAATCAAAGGACAGACAGACAGACAGACTTCCATTTGAGTTAGAACTAAGCCTAGAGAGACAAAGCCTAATGCGTATCAATTCGTCAACATGACGTCGACGGTCGAGAACCGCTGTGGTGGTATAGATTTTGAAAATCCACTGAAATCTTTTGTCTTCCGTCGTCCGGTAACATGTTCGCCACACTGTGTGTGCTGTAAAAAACGTGAAGTCAGAGGTGATCTCACTATTGATGGTTGGTGACGCTGTTCCTGTTTTCCCAGCAGCAGCGGCGGCGGCAGAGGCTGAGCCTGAGTCCCCTGTCACCATGGAAACCATTTCTGTCAAACTGCTCACGTCCGTCGTGCGACCGAGAGGCGGGCTCAAGGGCGACGCGCTGTTCGCTTCATCCTCCTCCTCCTCCTCGTCTGCCGTCAGTAGAAACACTCAGGAACAGCTGGTCAGCGAACACTGGTTTTCAGCACTCAGCCTATCAGAGGATCCCATCGTGTGCTGCATCCACATAGCAGGTACAGTATACACGGGGGGGGGGGGGGGCGGGGGGCAGGGTGTGATATGGAAGGAATTAATATCTTAATATATAAGGATTATTTTTTCCTTTTATTTTGACACAATATCTGCTCACTTGTATATAACTCACGTTATATAATCCAATTGAATTGCATGGAACTGCGATATGAATTGCAATGAATGCTCACTCCTGTCTACAAATTATGTGACCAGGCATGGACTTTTGGTGACCGTGGCTCAGGAGGTAGAGCAGACGTCTGTCTGGTAGTCGGAAGGTTCGTGTCCATGTGTCCTTGAGCAAGACACACTTAACCCCCTAACTGCTCCCGATGAGCAGGTCGGCACCTCGCACGGTCGCCCCCGCCGTCGGTGTGTGAATGTGTGAGTGAGCGGGTAAAATGTGAGGAACAAAATTGTAAAGCGCTTTGGATAAAAGCTGCTATATAAATGCACCATTTACCATTTGGATACTTGTTGAGGCCTTGTGGATACTTTTTTTTTTTTTTACATGATATGAAAGTACAGGTTCATACCTTCAAAATAAGCATCACTTGTACAAATCGGGCGGATACTTTCCCATTGATGTCTCATTAACCGTGAAGGTACCACAGTAGCTCGTTTTGAGCCGCAGACTCAAAGTCAAGTCAAACAGTCAAAGCAGTCAAACACCTGGAGCTGGTTTTGTTAACGATGTGTGCAGGACTACTTTACCCACAGGCCATTGCAATTCACCTACCCCCCCCCCCCCCCATACCAGGGCATACAGTGAAATGCGGGTGGTCATGCCCGCATTGATTGTGCAAAATACAATAATAAAAATAGGCATAGAAAAAATTTAATAGGTAAGACACAAGATATGCATGGTAAAAAAAAGACATGCTAAGATCCTGAGAAACTGGTTCCTATATACACTACTATACAATATACAATTTACAATTTTAGCTCTTAATGTATTTAAACTATACTATACAGTACCTCCTTCCTTTAAAGTGACTTTCTATTTTTTAAAGTGACATTTCTTTTAACACTTTAATCGCCATGGGTTAAATTCATAATTTACCATCCCTCGCCAGCTCTATTTGTCTATGGAGAAGTTCCCCTTCTTTGCAGGGCTATAACTTTTTTAATTCTATTGCTAAATTGCCATTATTATGGCCCATTCAATGTCCTATATGTATTGTTCAGGGTGTAGCAACGTTAAACTTTTTCATTCACATATTCATACTAAAATATGGTCTAAAGTATAAGTATGCTTTTATCGTTTTCTGCAGCTTTCTTCAGAACGTGATTTATAGCCCTAAATGCATTATATTGATGATCAAATACAGTTTGGTAGGAATCTGTGCGAGATAAAAAATGTCAACTGGACGTGGTTCTAGAAGTTTCTACGCATCATCTGATGATGACCGGATGGGCGGGGGATCGTTTATAATTCCGTGGGCAGCGTTAGATGATTCATCCAGAGTGGGTCATATGTTCATCATAGCAGTTTATATGGAATACGTTAGAATATAACGCTGAATCTTACCGTGGCTTCCTCGCGCCGCTGGCAGATGAGCGTGGAACAGAATTTTTTCTATTATGGGATGGAGAAATGCCCAATCCATTTCCAGGTTGTATAATAGTATATACGTCCAAATCATGTTGTTTTTTTGAGTTATTTGCACTGATCGATGTTCACTGTGTCAATACGGAGTCTCTCTAACGATAGCGAGTGCCCGGACCACATATGGATGAGCACTACCGGTTCAAAGGTTAATTTCCGGTTGGCGATCTGCCGATCGGCCACCAGATGGCGCTCTTGAACCGCTAGAGAGTTGAGTGGGGCTTTGCAGTGTGTCTCAGGGCTCCGGAAAGGAAATATGATTTCGATGACAGATTTTTGAAATATTGACATCAAAGACGAGTTACGGCGTCTTCGGCAGAATGAGCATGGCTAGGAATGACGTGTAAACTCGTCCACGGCGATCATAGTGTTAAAGTGATTGTTTTAGCGGTTGCCGCGCGCGCGCGCGCGCGCGCGCGCGCGCGTGTGTGTGTGTGTGTGTGTGTGTGTGTGTGTGTGTGTGTGTGTGTGTGTGTGTGTGTGTGTGTGTTCATGTGTACTTGTGAGTGGAGAGTTCAGTGTTCAGTGTTCTGATGGCCTGGGGGAAGAAGCTGAGCCGGAGTCTCTCTGTTCTTGCAGCGTGTGACCGTAGGCGCTTGCCTGACCGCAGCAGCTTGAACAGGCTGTTGTTGGGGTGGTGGGGGTCTTTCATAATTCTGCAGGCTCTGGTTTTGCACCTCCTGTTATATAAGTCCTGCAGGGTTGGTAGTGCAATACCCGTAGTATGCTCAGCTGAGCGCACCACTCTCTGGAGTGCCTTCCTGTCCTGTGCCGTGCTGTTTCCAAACCAGGCAGTGATGTTTCCAGTCAGAATGCTCTCTACAGCCCTGGAATAGAAGGAGTGGAGTATCTTCCCCGATACTCTGAACTTCCTTAGCTGTCTCAGGTGGTGATAGAGGCGCTGTTTCGCCTTTTTCACCACAGAATCTATGTGTGTAGATAGACCATGTCAGGTCCGCTGTGATGTGGACTCCCAGGTACTTGAAACTGCTCACCCTGTCCACGATAGCCCCATATTAGCATAGTAGGTAGTAATATAGTAGCAAAGTGCATGATAGTAGAAGACAGTAAAAATGTTAGTGTTTTTCATTGAACATTTTAAAGATTTCTATAGTGATTGAAGAAGTGTGTTTTTAGTCGACATGTGGCTTTGTTATTATGATGTGATGATGTGAGAGAGATCTCTTATTGTGATCTTATAGGGTCAATAACCTCAGTAACTACAGGATAAAAGATTCAAGATTCTATTAACATTTAGTACAAAATAGAGCTGGCTCACATTATAACATGATAGTAATCTAATAGGCCTTCTAATAGATCTTCTACCCCTTTTAACCTCTATCTCTCCCGGCTCCCACCCATCTCCCCGTCCTTGCCATGTCGCTGGGCGCGAATCAATCAATTCCTTGATCAATACGTGAAATAAAGAACATATCGGATTTCGCATATCCACGGAGGATCTGCGTGAGCGCGCACTGGCCCTCGGAATAGATATTCTCCTGAAAGCCGGAGTGTTTCACTGTGTCTCCACGGTAACGTTCCCTCAGGATTTCACTCATAATGGGAACGCATTCCTGGTCAGCCTGAGAGTTCAGACGCACGGCGTCACTCTCTGAGCGTGTGCAGACTAGGGCTGACCCCATTTAGTCGAATAGTCGACTAATCGATCGAAAAGGAGCCGTAGTCGACTGCCAACCTCTTAGTCGAATGCAAAAAAAATAAAAATTTTATTTTATTTAAATGTTTTTATCATTCTTTCCAAAAGAAAATAGGCCTAGAAGTGTGGCTAACGCTAATGGCACGCATGCCAGAGGCTAACTGCCTAAGAAAACAGGCACAGAGGCACTGAAAGAGGATTTCACCCGTCTAATGAACACACTAGACTAGGCAAATATCAAGATGTATCCATCAGTGGACCAATTGCATGCTTTTGCAGAGGACAAGAAGCCTTCCGTCGACTCCTTCAGACATTAAGCACCCCCCACAGCCCAAATGGAATGATTAAAAAAATATATATATTTATACTTTTTTTTTTTCATAGTCGACTAATAGTCGACTATCGGCACATTTTGGCGACTACAAGTCGACTATACACATCCTTAGTCGGGGACAGCCCTAGGCACGCGTGTTATTATCAATCTCAAGTTTCACGTTTCAAGTTCTGTTTTATTTGTCACATATAAGGTACATTATAGTGAAATGCTTGGTTCCGTATGAGCCTCCTGAGATTGTGCTTCATACAGTAAAAAAGTTAAAAGAATAAACACCAAACACTATACAAAATATACAATATACAAAACTAAAATGTACAAAATTAAAAAACAAAATGCTAAAATGCGTTAGAGAGGTAGTGCAAATGTTTTAGCAATAAATAGATAAAATATGGTGTTGTGTTAAAAAGTGTTTTAAGTGTTTAAAGTGAGTGTTAAAGGTGAATGTTTATTTCACGTCACAAATAGATCAATACAGTCCGTATTAAGTGATGTTGTGTTTCTTTTTCAAATGTAGCCAAGAGTAAAGACCCTAACCCTATCAAAACAGCAGTCAAAGTGTATATTTTCAGCACTACGTTTGTTTAGCAAGTGTTACTAGCACACCAGCCGCAGACAAAGGAAGGCCAGCCATTCTTTTCTTACAACTATTGACGTGAATGTCGTGTTTATATCTTACGGGTTGAACAAACCTTAACGTTATTGCCATAAAATACAACCCTATATTGTTTCTTTACCTTTCTGTGAACGTCTAGGAAAAAAAC
The DNA here is from genome assembly GCF_963971535.1 of Notolepis coatsorum. Lineage (NCBI taxonomy): Eukaryota > Metazoa > Chordata > Actinopteri > Aulopiformes > Paralepididae > Notolepis > Notolepis coatsorum. The sequence continues at coordinate 314,431,687 of NC_140165.1, forward strand.
TTGCCTCAATCCGGTTATTTTTTACGCAGCTATCGCCATTATACAAAAACTGTACTTACAGTAGATTTCATTCAGTCTTTGCTGCCCGCCATTGGGCGACTGGTGGTGCTAAATCGAGATTTATAAGCCAGGCATTTTATATTCTACATTCTTATTTCATATTGCATTGCAAAATTCAGTACTGTATCTACAAAAAAACCTGTAAATGATCTGCCCTTTGTTCATTTGCTTAGATATTTACTATAATTGATCTCAAGAAGTAGCCGAATGAGCTCAGTGGCATCGTTTAGCTTTTGGTCATCGTCAGCATGGTTATTCCCTGTCAAATATGGAAAAAATATAATTTAATAATAATAAATAAACATGTGGATGTTGTGTGCAGTGAATGTAGAATGGATGAGTTAGTGTTGCATAGAGTCCACACTGAGCATCCTGATGGCCTGGGGATAGAAGCTCCTTTTGAGTCTCTCTGTGCCGGCCATGAGACTCCGGTATCGCTTGCCTGGGGATAGAAGCTCCTTTTGAGTCTCTCTGTACTGGCCATGATGAGACTCAAGCGCTTGCCTGACCGCAGCAGTGCAAAGAGGCAGTTGTTTGGGTGGCTAGAGTCTTTGACTATTCTCTTAGCCTTGGCGCTGCAACGCCTGGTGTAAATGTCCTGGAGAGTGGGAAACCCACCTCCGATGGTGCGTTTGGCTAACCGAGCCACTCTCTGCAGTCTGCTGCGGTCGTGTGCAGTGCTATTCCCAATGATAAATGGCTGCATTTACCGGTATATAGCGCTTTTATCCAAAGCGATTTACAATTTGTTCCTCACATTTTACCCATTCACTCACACATTCACACACCGACGGCGGAGGCAACCATGATGCAAGGTGCCAACCTGCTCATCAGGAGCAATTAGGGGTTAAGTGTCTTCGACATGCTGCCCGGGAGGAGCGGAATCTAACCGGGGTCCGGGAACCTTCTGATTACCAGACGACTGCTCTACTCCCCGAGCACTGTCGCCCAATATTTTATTACTTGTATATACATGAGTATGTTGATCTTGCTTTGGTAATAAGCAGCCTATTTCATACCAATAAGACCCATTTGAGTAGCAGAGTTCATGGCGTGCTCTGTGGTGAATAATGTTTAGCAAACAAATCATCAGGTGCTCTTCTAGAATTTGAGAGAGAGAATGGTGTGTGTTTGTCTGTCTGTGTGGGTCTGTGGACAAGAATAGGCATGTAATTGCTGTCTGAGAGAGAGAGAGAGAGAGAGAGAGAGAGGGGGGGGGGGTGAGAGAGGGGGGGAGAGAGAGGGGGAGAGGGGAGAGATAGAGACAGAGAGAGGTGGAGAGAGAGAGGGGCAAGAGAGAGACAAAGAGGGGGGGAGAGAGAGAAAGAGAGAGGGGGGGCAAGAGAGAGAGAGAGACAAAGAGAGAGAGAGTGAGAGAGATCAAGAGAAAGAGAGACAGAGGAGGTGGAGAGAGAGAGAGAGCAAGAGAGACAGAGACATAGGGAGAGATAGAGAGGGAGAGAGAGAGAGAGAGAGAGAGAGAGAGAGAGAGAGAGAGAGAGAGAGAGAGAGAGAGGGAGGGGGGATAGAGAGAGAGACACACAGAGAGAGAGAGAGATTTGAAACGCATCCAATCTTTCAATTTGATACCATTGACACTTCCAGTGGAGTGTCACACTCAATATGGAGCCTAGTCTTATTATAGTGAACGGGGCAGATTAACTCTTCACCTGCGGGCCGAGAGATAATAACACAGGCGCGTCTCGGTCGACAACGGTCTCTTGAATCGCTAGTAAAAAACACAGCAGGTGCAGAATATGGTATCAGAATGTGGAAGATCACTGTATTTGTACCGCTTCCATCTGCAGGCCGGGTCGTGAAAGGGTTCACCTTCTGTAGTGTGGCAGTGAAAGGGTTAACCTTATGTATTGTCTCAGTGAAAGGGTTAACCTTCTGTATTGTCACAGTGAAAGGGTTATCCCTTTGGCAGTGTGGTATAGTGAAAGGGTTAAGAGTCACTGTAATGCAGGTCAGCGGGTCGGATTCAGGATCGGCTTATCTGCCTGAGCGGAACAGTGCGGTCAATGTGATGATCTGCATGAGAAGATTCACCCCCCAAACACACACTCCCCACAGTTCAGTATGTGTGTGTGAACACCATCTCTCCCGTAGCTAGAAGACAAGAGAGCCATACTGTATGACTCGAGCCTGGGATGTTTATTAAAAAAAATTAAGAATAAGAAACGATTCCACTCCATTGACGATGAGGGTTGCTTTACTACTTTTTTTTTTCTCCACTTTTTCTCCCATTTTTCTATATTTTTCTCCCATCCCAATTTCGTATCATCCAATTCAACCCTCCCCTGTCACGGACGCTGTTTCTTGCCTCCCACAAGCCGGCTGCAATGTGGACTAAGTCATACATAGCACAAGTCCCCTCCGATACTTGAGGTAACAGCAGTCGCATCTTTTCACCTGCGCAGCTCGATCTCTCAGTGGCGAGGAGTAACGCGTGGGAGGCTCACGCTGCCCCCGACACTTCCTGATTCTACTGCGCAGGCGCACCAACCGACCTGTAGGAGTCCGATCCCCACCCATCAGTTTCCCACCCCCTAATACGGCCAATGTGTATTAGTACGGACCACCAGCTAAACTGAAAGCAAATGTGGAGCGCTGGGCTCGAACTGACGAGCCCAGCGTCTCCAGCATTTCATGGCGAGTGCCTTGCCCACTACGCCACGTAGCCGCCCTGGTTGCTTTACTACTTTATAGCAATGTGGTACTGATTCTTAACTAGTGTTTACCCTAGTAAATCACCTTGGTTTAATGTCAGTGTCATTCTCCACACCGTCGGCCTCTGATTAATTGTCATTGGAGCCGCTCGGCTCCAGGGTCCTAGGATAGCCTCCTGGATCTCTTGGTTTCTCTTCTCTTGGCAGCAGAGACTCCTTCCTTCAAGTGCCCAAATCCAAACCACACTGTCTGAGATCGAACACGCATCATTATACTTTGATTTAGACCCCTTTGTGTTGTTGTTGTTGTTGTTGTTGTTGTTGTTGTTGTTGTTGTTGTTGTTGTTGCTGTTGCAATATCACACTGACTGTGAAACGTATGGACTGTGAACATACGGGAGTGTCTTCTCTTCTACATGTGTTGATCTTCGGGAGTCTTGAAAGGGGGCGGCGGCTGCTGCTGCTGCTGTAGACTAGATTATTTTTGGCCGTCCGGCCCGCGGACTGCTGACAGAGCAGGGGTGGCCAAAAACGGCTCAGAGGGGCCGAGGAAGCACAGCGGAACAGACCAGAGAGAGAGAGAGGCAGAGAGAGGGATCGTCCGAGCAGCAATCAAAATGACCACCAAAGGTGAGAGAGAGACTCCTCCTGACTGAAGCTGTGAAAGAACAGGAGATCAGATTAAGAGAAAAGAGAGACAGCAGTGTCAATTTACACAGATTATACTGTACATGTTGTGTGTGTTCACTCACAGGCTGCTTAGTAGACAGAAGCTGACAGGCAGGGCTCGCACGGAAAGGCCAGTGTTTGATTTCACTGACTGGCAGCCAGGAAAGGAGTCGGACGGTTGATAGGGGGTTTGATAACCACTCACTGGTGGTGTCTGTGGGGCTCTTTATCGCTGTGCCTTTGTCGGGGTCTAGTGGTGATAGTGGCTGTAGAGGAGACTGTCTTCTCACAGCTCATTGACCGTTTAACACAGCAGAGTGTGTCTGGAGGAGAGAGCAGCGTCAAGCAGGCAGAGGTTGGTGATCTTTCATGGTTGAAGCGAGTTGTGTTCCTTGTGTTTGAGTAGCGAACTTGAGTAGTCGGTAGCAAAGTTACAAAGATTGTTTTATAGCCTAATGCACGTTGTGGCGTAAAGGAACGATGCCGTTTAAAAGCCAATCTGATTTGTCACAAACTGGGAGTGGTTTCAATATATAGTGTTTTTTTTTTTGAGATATTGTGAGTAGAAATGTTTGCATTCTTTAGCAATGCTAGTGGAAGTCTGTGGGCAAATCATTTGACAACAATGTGTTTATTTTTAGACATGCTAACGTACCCCATTGACTTCCACTAGCATTTGCTAACATGCTAACAATTTCTACCTCATACAGTAATATCTAAAAAAATTAACTAAATGCCAGTGCATTTTGGATTCATTTAAATGACTCCCCGTTTGTGACAAACATAGGCTTCTTAACAACGTGAACTGTTCCTTTAATGGGAGATTGTAGTAGCAGTGTGTAATGACTTGGCCAGCTGGTTTCTTTCACATTTTTTGTGTGAATGTGACCCATGGTGCAACGAGGAGACGGGTGTTTATTTGGGGAAGAGACATGTGAAAGCTGGGTAAACAGGAAATGGCGATTTGTTTCATATTGTCATTCATTCTTTCATCTGTTCATTTATCCATTCATTAACTCATTCATTGATACATTCACTGAGTAACATATGGTTCGTGCACCATGTCCACCAAAGTGGTGGGTGTGTTTGAGCCATAAAAGGTGCCACAGATTACATTCAGCCACTAGATGTTGCACTAGAGCACTAGTCATTCGTCCAAACAGGTGTATTCTACGTGGGGGAAATGGGAAGTAGGGAGGGGATTACGTGCCAGAAACATGTAAACAACAACATTCATTTTGGACATGCAAAAAACATTTCAATGAGAAATTCATTAATCAATACTATTTCTGCAATACTTTTACTCCACACCTTTAATGTTTGTGTATGTGTTCTATTTCCAAGCCAGAAATAAACCTTTCATTTCCCTGTGTTTTATCTCCAGAGAGGACTCCCTGGAAGAAGAGATCTTGTATCTCAATGGGACATTCCTGGATAAATAAAGGATTAAAAAAAAAAAAAAAAAAAAAAAAAAAATTATTATTAACTTTTCTTAACAGATACTTAAATACTGCGCCATTGCTTTACATTTAAGAGCAATTGTTTGGAAAAATCCAGCATTAATACTGATACGAAGTCAAGGAATAACCTGCTAGTTTGCTGGACCATTAAATGCGTAACCTTCTTTGTCAATTTCCAAACGTGTCGTCAAAACTATATATATATATATATACAGTACCTACATGTGTTGTCTGTGTCTCGAAACGACAACAGTTACTGTATGCCCACCTGTCGTCACAGGGGACAGGTGTGTGCACCAGGGGGGCATTGTGGGTATTCCTAGAGGGCTGTAATGTTTATAAACAACCCATCTGCCTGCCTATATTATTCTCATGCCCGGGCGCCGGCCACAGAATAATGAGCCCAGTAGCCCGTCTGTCTGCATTCTGCGCCTCTGTGGTCACGCTCCCTGTAATGTGGAGGAATGAGCTGCACTCGGTTCATATTATAAACCAAGGCTGCTTGACCGCAGAAGGCCATTGATAACCCTTTCACTGCCACACTACCAAAGGGTTAACCCTTTCACTATGACAATACAGAAGGTTAACCCTTTCACTGCCACACTACCAAAGGGTTAACCCTTTTTACTGTGACAATACAGAAGGTTAACCCTTTCACTGCCACACTACCAAATGGTTGACCCTTTCACTGTGACAATACAGAAGGTTAACCCTTTCACTGCCACACTACCAAATGGTTAACCCTTTTTTACTGTGACAATACAGAAGGTTAACCCTTTTGCTGCCACACTACCAAAGGGTTAACCCTTTCACTGTGACAATACAGAAGGTTAACCCTTTCACTGCCACACTACCAAATGTTTAACCCTTTCACTGTGACAATACAGAAGGTTAACCCTGTCACTGCCACACTACCAAATGGTTAACCCTTTCACTGTGACAATACAGAAGGTTAACCCTTTCACTGCCACACTACCAAATGGTTAACCCTTTCACTGTGACAATACAGAAGGTTAACCCTTTCACTGCCACACTACCAAAGGGTTAACCCTTTTTTACTGTGACAATACAGAAGGTTAACCCTTTCACTGCCACACTACCAAAGGGTTAACCCTTTTTACTGTGACAATACAGAAGGTTAACCATTTCACTGCCACACTACCAAATGGTTAACCCTTTTTTACTGTGACAATACAGAAGGTTAACCCTTTTGCTACCGCACTACCAAAGGGTTAACCCTTTTTTACTGTGACAATACAGAAGGTTAACCCTTTCGCTACCGCACTACCAAAGGGTTAACCCTTTTTTACTGTGACAAAACAGAAGGTTAACCCTTTCACTGTGACAATACAGAAGGTTAACCCTTTCACTGCCACACTACCAAAGGGTTAACCCTTTCACTATGACAATACAGAAGGTTAACCCTTTCACTGCCACACTACCAAATGGTTAACCCTTTCACTGTGACAATACAGAAGGTTAACCCTTTCACTGCCACACTACCAAAGGGTTAACCCCTTCACTGTGACAATACAGAAGGTTAATCCTTGCACTGCCACACTACCAAAGGGTTAACCCTTTCACTGTGACAATACACAGAAGGTTAACCCTTTCACTGCCACACTACCAAATGGTTAACCCTTTTTTACTGTGACAATACAGAAGGTTAACCCTTTCACTGCCACACTACCAAATGGTTAACCCTTTCACTGTGACAATACAGAATGTTAACCCTTTCACTGCCACACTACCAAATGGTTAACCCTTTCACTGTGACAATACAGAAGGTTAACCCTTTCACTGCCACACTACCAAATGGTTAACCCTTTCACTGTGACAATACAGAAGGTTAACCCTTTCGCTACCGCACTACCAAATGGTTAACCCTTTTACTGTGACAATACAGAAGGTTAACCCTTTCACTACCACACTACTAAAGGGGTAACCCTTTCATTGTGACAATACAGAAGGTTATCCCTTTCACTACCACACTACCAAAGGGTTAACCCTTTCACAACCACACAACAGAAGGTTAACCCTTTCACTACCACACTACAGATGGTTAACCGTCTGTAGTGTGGTAGTGAAAGGTTAACCTTCTGTAGTGTGGTAGTGAAAGGGTTAAAAAAGAGAGTGTGGTTTGGCCAGAATGTAATCAACAAATTGGTCTGATGAATGTAGACCTAAATGCCAACGTTTGGCACAGAGATAAAAGTGAAAAAGTAGAATATATAGGTTGTTAGATGAGAGGTAATGAAGGAAGAGTATCAATTTCCAAATCCCATAAAAATATGTCTATTCCACTAAATTGAGTTTTGCGAAGCACGTTAACTCAACACTTAATAATAATATCCATTGGTCAGCTTAAATCTATAATGGCTATACATGAATTAATGAAAACGTTTATTTAAAATGGACACCACAGCTACATTGGACCAGTCACAGTGGACAGACCAGATGTGTTGTTTGCGTGTTTATAGCACGAGTGCTAGTTTTCAACACCAGTCCATTGAGGCTTTTCTCAAGAATCAAGAGGTTTATTTGTCACATACTGTACATACCAGGACATACAGTGAAATGCGGGTGGTCATGCCCGCATTGATTGTGCAAAATACAATAATAAAATAGGCATAGAAAAATAAAATAGGTAAGACACAAGATATGCATGGTAAAAAGACATGCTAAGTTCCTGAGAAACTGGTTCCTATATACACTACTAAACAATATAAAA
>NC_140165.1:314444478-314484478 GCF_963971535.1 Notolepis coatsorum
TGTGTGTGTGTGTGTGTGTGTGTGTGTGTGTGTGTGTGCGTGTGTGTGTGTGCGTGTGTTACTGTGTGTGTGTCCACGTCCCCATGTGCATGATGCATGTTTATATGCACTTTCTTTCCTGGCCTTGATGTCGTTCAGGCATTACCACTGTTTGGACTGCAGGTCCACTAACCTTCAGCCTGATTGGACGGCTCGGCACATAAACACCTCACAGGTCCAATAACCTTCAGCCTGATTGGTTAGCTGCTCGGCACAAGAACACCTCAGTCCACATGTATGTGACTCACTGAGCATATTGATCACACGGCCTGACGAGGAAAACTAGCCAAACATTTGTTGAACAACCACCAGCTTACCTCCCCACAAGCTCCCGGAAAGAGAGATTTAAATGTATTTATTTAACCTTTATTTAACCAGGAAATCCCTTGGGATTAAAATGTCGAGGGAAACCTGGCCAAGATAGCACAGCAGTACAAAGTTTAACCTTTCCTTTTTTTTCTTTTTTATAGAGCATGTTAAAAACAGACGAGGGACAATAAAAAAAATAGAGCATGTTAAAAACAAATAAGGGGCAATTAAAGAAGAGCATGTTAAAAACAGATAAGGGGCAATTAAAGAATAGAGCATGTTAAAAACAGACAAGGGACAATAAAAAAATAGAGCATGTTAAAAACAGATACAGGGCTATTAAAAAATAGAGCATGTTAAAAACAGATAAGAGGCCATTAAAGAATAGAGCATGTTAAAAACAGACAAGGGGAAATGAAAGAATAGAGCATGTTAAAAACAGATAAGGGGCAATTAAAGAATAGAGCATGTTAAAAACAGATAAGGGGCAATTAAAGAATAGAGCATGTTAAAAACAGACAAGGGGAAATTAAAGAATAAAGCATGTTAAAAACACAAGGGACAATACAAAATAGAGCATGTTAAAAGCAGACAAGGGGCAATACAAAAAATAGAGAGCGTTAAAAACAGACATGGCACAATAAAAAACCGAGCATGTTAAAAACAGATAAGGGACAACAGATGCATATATACAAGCACATACAAAATCCAGTTTACGAATAGCATTTGCACTCTTCAGTTACACAGTTGTTGGTTTTTTACCAGAGCTTTGAACTGTCCCAGGAGGAGAGTCGTTAAGCTGCAGTGGGTTCTGAAGGTTCTTCCAGGACCAAGAGAGGAAGCAGCTCTACCAAGTTCTGAGCAAATCCTGAGTAGCAGCCGTCTAGTGGAGAGAACATTAGCAACAGCTGCTGCCTGCTGGTGAGTGATGGGAGATTATTACACAGATAATAACCCACTATGGCTTAAAGGGGAACTATTTTACTATTTCTTTCACTATTTGGGCACTTTTACACACTTCCTGTGAGTCTATGGAACACCTCTGTACGTTTTTTTTTTTTTTTTTTTTAATTCATTGTTTTGTATTTCTAATCAAGTACTCAAAAACAGCATTTTTCTACCTCAAGATCTTAAGCCGTTTTGAGGCTGGGCTCCAACCACTGTGTGGCCTGGTGCCAACTGCCACATCAACTGCCACATTATTATGCAGCTGATAAATCTCTGACATCACAGATATGCAAATTTTCAGACGACTCAGTTCAGTGAGGGTGAATATTGTGAGAGGAGAATTGGAAGAATGCGCCAATATGAGAATTAGAGACATAGATCCTATTAATATGAGTCCACATAGCTAGGAAACAATGCTAAACACTGAAAAAGGCCATTTATAAGATAGTTCCCCTTTAACCTTCTGTAGTGTGGTAGTGAAAGCGTTAACCCTTTATCGTGTGGTGGTAGTGAAAGGGTTAACCCTTTGTAGTGTGGTAGTGAAAGGGTTAATGAAGACCAGGAAACCACATCATAAAGTACACAGCGGAGAGAACATTACAACAGCTGCTGGTGAGTGATGGGAGATTACACAGATACACAGAGAGTTTACCCACTATTGCTTTTTTAGAACATATACCAACAATTCTGCTGTCTCCTTAGACTTAACCCTTTCACTACCACACCACAGAAGGTTAAGTGTGGTAGTGAAAGGGTTAACCGTCTGTAGTGTGGTAGTGAAAGTGTTAACCTTCTGTAGTGTGGTAGTGAAAGTGTTGACCTTCTGTAGTGTGGTAGTGAAAGGTTAACCTTCTGTCGTGTGGTAGTGAAAGGTTAACCTTCTGTCGTGTGGTAGTGAAAGGTTAACCTTCTGTAGTGTGGTAGTGAAAGGTTAACCTTCTGTAGTGTGGTAGTGAAAGGTTAACCTTCTGTAGTGTGGTAGTGAAAGCATTATAACCATTTGTCGTGTGGTAGTGAAAGCGCTAACCCTTTGTAGTGTGGCAGTGAAAGGGTTAATGAAGACCAGGAAACCACATCATAAAGTACACAGTGATGTCTACGGGACAATGAGTTGAATATAAAACGTAGAGGACTGTGATATACAGAGTCTACACAGCGAAGTATAGAGGAGGCAGCATGCATGTAAATAATGTCCCCATAATCTAGAACAGTGTTTCTCAACTGGTGGGTCGCGACCCAAAAGTGGGTCGCGGGGCCATTTTGAGTGTGTCGCGGCTGTGTGTGTAAAAAAAATAAAAAATAAAAAGGTAAACAAATAAAAATGTTTATTTATTTTTTGCACTACCTATCTTTGTGAAAGTGGCTTCTCAGCTCTGGTCCAGCTGAAGACAAAGCTGAGGAACCCTTTTTTTTTTGTTGCAACCCCAGTTATCCCATTAGTTCCCCCAAACTTAGGTATGTTATGTTAAGCTAAGAAGTCTGCTAAGAAGCATAATTATTTATTATTATTATTTAATTTCATTGGGTTTTTACTTAGCCCTAGTTGCACTTTTGTTGCAACCCCAGTTATCCCATTAGTTCCCCCAAACTTAGGTCTGTTATGTTAAGCTAAGAAATCTGCTAAGAAGCATAATTATTTATTATTATTATTTAATTTCATTGGGTTTTTAGCAATAGTTGCACTTTTGTTGCAACCCCAGTTATCCCATTAGTTCCCCCAAACTTAGGTCTGTTATGTTAAGCTAAGAAATCTGCTAAGAAGCATAATTATTTATTATTATTTTATTTCATTGGGTTTTTAGCAATAGTTGCACTTTTTTGTGTTTATTTCATGTTTTGAAAGATTGCGTATTACTGCGTATTTACATAAATCATAGTGGTTAAAAATGTTGGGTCGCGACTTAATGACTAAGGAAAATGTTGGGTCCCGAGGCTAGACCAGTTGAGAACCACTGATCTAGAACACTTGAGAAGGTTGCCTCTACAAGTGTTTCCCTAGCCGCCTTAAATTGATTTACCAGGTTCTCAATATGCACTCTAAAACAAGAAAGCCTGTCATCCGCCCCAAATACCCAAGTACTTATAGGATACTCTTTCAATGAAGGTACGGATGCCTTTAAGGTATGAATGCCAACATTATCTGAGATCTGGCAGCGAGCTCTGGAAAAGATCATCAAGGTTTTCTTAGCATTTAAGAACCAACTTCATGGTTGGTTTGCGAGAGGAATGTTATGTTGCCGGTGAGAGGAGTGCTCTCTCATGTGCTCCTGTGCCCATGGGCGCCCTCTGAGAAGACCCTCCCTCAATTCCTCCATTACTGCTCAATTGCACAACCCTGTTAAATATTCCATCCCACTGTGTTGTTATCGTTATTCTAATTAGTGTATATATATATATACTGAACCACATCGTGCACAATTGTACAGCCCTGACCTATTTTATTTTATAGTTACATTCTATTCTATTCTACTTCTATTTGAATTCAGTTTATATTCCATTTGATCTACTTCAACCTTTTATTTTATTCCACCGGTAATTGTCTGTCCATTAACGTCGCACGAAATGACCAAATCAAATGCCTTGATGGCAATAAAGACCTTTCTGATTCTGATTCTGATCTGATCCTGATTCAATGCACCTATCACTGATCAGACTCACACTGGGATCAGTATACTGTATAAGCAGGTTTTTGGACCGACATAACATCCTCCCACTTCTTTCACTCTGAGAGATCACGTGTGACCATCTTAGACGGTGTAAAATGGTAGATGGACTGCATTTATATAGCAGCTTTTATCCAAAGCGCTTTACAACTTATAAATAAGGACTCAAGGGGACACTTTGACACGCTGCCCAGAGGAGCTGGAATCGAACCGGGAACCTTCCAATTACCAGACGACCGATTACCGACTGAGCCACTCACTGAGACTTTAGGAGTATCACCGTGGCCCAAAGGTGGCGAAGCATAAAAGAAGATGCTCCTCAAACAGCCCTCATCAGGTCCATCCACCACCAGAACGGCCACCGCTAGCCCCTTTTCGTGACCGTGATGCACCGAGTGAATACACAGCCCCTTATTCCTCCATAGGAAAATCCCACAATTAACTCTGAAGAACTGGTCCTCCGCGAAACGCTCGTTGTACAAGTATCGCAGAGACATTCGAAAGGTACTCACAGTTGCACAAGGGTTTCGGACAGAGAAACGCAATGGTTTGAAAGCTCTGCGTTGCTAATAAACATTTTAAATAATTTTTATAAACTGGTCAACACTGCTTTATTTCCGGCATTGGGTGCCTGGTGTGCCTGCGCTGTGATCACAGCGCAGGCGCATCAGGCAGCTAAAGCCGTTTTGAGCAGTGTTGACCAGTTTATAAAAAATATAAAAAATGTTTATTAGCAACGCCGAGCTTTCAAACCATTGCGTTTCTCTGTCCGAAACCCTCGTGCAACTGTGAGTATACCTTTGAAATGTCTCTGCGATACTTGTACAACGTTTCGCGGAGGACCAGTTCTTCAGAGTTAATTGTGGGATTTTCCCATGGAGGAATAAGGGACTGTGTATTCACTCGTCCAACCCTGTCGGTGTGCATCACAGTCACTAAAGTGGCTATGCCACCGCTGGAGATGAGCAGGATCTTCCCTCTCGCGTCACCATCCCCGGCCGGGCGTTGTGATGTGGTTCACCACCCCTGCCGCCGCTGCAGCCTGGCTCCTGCATTCCAGCAGGCCTTATCTTCTTACTTCCTACCTGTCCTCTGTGGCACCAGGACAATAACAGCTTAACTCTGAGGAGATGTAGATCCTGGCTCAATCCACCTCCACCCAGGTGCTCTGGCTGCTGGAAATGTGATGGCCATCTCTCTACCCATATTATGCAGAGATACATTTGGTTATCCCAATCCAAACTAGATGAGCCAAGGAAGAGAGCCCTCCTCTACGACTCCCTGTCCGAAGACGCTCTCCTTTAGTGCGCACTGTTATCCAGAGTGCTCCAATACCCTCTATTGTAGGACCACCAAGACCCTCTACTGGAGGACCTCCGAGACCCTCTACTGCAGGACCTCCAAGACCCTCTACTGGAGAACCTCCAAGACCATCTGGAACCGGTTCAGGTAAGCTGTAGTGGACCTCTTGTGCGAGCAAAGAGACCACTCACTGACCCCTGTTGTTCTCCCCTCTGGGAGTGGACGCTCTCCCTCCCTGTTCCCTGTACCCCCCATCTACCTGACGAATAGGTGGTTGGAGAGGGTGAAACTAGAGCACCGGAAAGGGGCTCAGCATGCTGGTTCCTATCCACCACGCTGGTTCCTCCCCCATGGTCCATTTCACCATGGTCACGGTCTGTCCCAGGTGCACAGTGCAAAGTGTACCATCCGCCTGTTCTAGGACAGCAACTGGTTTCTGAAAGGTTGAACAGGACTCGAGGTGCAAATCCAGAGCCTGCAGAATAATGAAAGACCCCCACCACCCCAACAACAAGCTGTTCAAACTGCTGCGGTCAGGCAAGCGCCTACGTACACACGCTACGAGAACAGAGAGACTACGGCTCAGCTTCTTCCCCCAGGCCATCAGAAAACTGAACTCTCCACACACAAGTACACATGAGCGCACACACATGAGCACACACACACACACACACGCACGCACGCACGCACACACACACACACACACACACACACACACACACACACACACACACACACACACACACACACACACACACACACACACACACACACACACACACACACACACACACACACACACACACACACACACACACACACACACACACACACACACACACACATGCTGGTAAACAAAATGTCACTTTAAATAATGGAAAAGTCACTTTAAAGGAATGAGGTATAGTATAGTTTAGGTACAATATAGATATAATGACGGAGTTAAAATTGGAAAATTGTATATTGTATAGTAGTGTACATAGGAACCAGTTTCTCAGGAACTTAGCATGTCTTTTTTTTTATCATGCACGTCTTGTGTCTTACCTGTTTTTGTTTATTTTTATTTAGGCCTATTTTATTATTGTATTATTGCACAATCGATGTGGGCATGTGACCACCCGCATTTCACTGTATGCCCTGGTATGTATATGTGACAAATAAACCTATTGATTCTTGATTCTTGATTCTATCACTCCTGACATCATCAGACCCATTCAGAGCACTCTCACCCCCTCTGTTTACACAGGGACGTTGGTGCTATCAATCCAATCTCATATAGTGTGAGGCCAGGTCCTTGGACTGTTGAATCTCTCCTATCTGGAATCGGTTCTCACCTTTCTCCTGTCTCGGTGTTTTTTGACTGTGAAAGTCGATGCCTCGGTTATCTCCGCCTGTCACCAGGGTTTCGATGATAAGTCTCTGCTCAGCCCTCCACTGGTCAAGCGCTTCCTGCAGGTTGCTAGGCACCTTAAACCAGTTAAGTGCATTTTGACTCCACAATGGAACCGCTCTCTATTACTACATACAGTGTTGTGTGTCTGAGGTGTTCTTATGTTCTCTGTCTGTCCGTCTGCCTGGTTCCCTGTTTCCATTGTCCTGTCCATTTAATAATATTCTTTTTTCCCCCGGGCTGCGCCCCAGACCGATGTAATAATTGGCTGGGGGGGCGCATTATAAATTAAAATATATCATATCATAGTCTATGGAACCCTATTGAGCTGTTGGAACGAGCCAAGTCAGTTGTCTTTTGAGTCAGTTGTCTTTTACCTCAAGTCATTTGTCTTTTTACTTGAGTCAGTTGTCTTTTAACTTGAGTCAGTTGCCTTTTAACTCGAGTCAGTTGTCTTTTAACTTGAGTCAGTTGTCTTTTAACTCGAGTCAGTTGCCTTTTAACTCGAGTCAGTTGCCTTTTAACTCGAGTCAGTTGCCTTTTAACTTGAGTCAGTTGTCTTTTAACTCGAGTCAGTTGCCTTTTAACTTGAGTCAGTTGTCTTTTAACTCGAGTCAGTTTTGAGTCGGTTGTCTTTTAACTTGAGTCGGTTGCCTTTTAACTCGAGTCGGTTGTCTTTTAACTCGAGTCGGTTGTCTTTTAACTTGAGTCAGTTGTCTTTTTGATTGATTGATTGAAAACTTTAATTAACAGATTGCAGAATGGGTACAGTACAGTACAGCTCAATACACACAATTGTTAAGTGGATGCAGACCAGAGAAAGTCTTTCGTCTTGTTTACATCAGGGTCGCCCATTTTCAATTCATAATGTTTTAACATGAGTCTCTTTGAGTCTCTCAGTCTGCGTGAGAGGCGCCACTGACTTCAGATCCACTCGAACAGTTGCTTGTGTGCCATGGTGAGTCAGCCAGAGGCCAGGCTCTGTCAAAGAAATGCCTGTCACAGTGGTTGTGCGAGGGCATCGCCATCTGCTCCACTCAGGCAGGACAGACTCTCTGTCAGGGTCAGGGAGCAGTGTTGAGGGGCTGCCTCCTCGGCTCTCCTCAGAGGGGGTTCAGTGGAGGACTGCACGCACAGCCACCTCTTGGTATTCCCCTTGTCGCTTGTTACGACCCCTGAGGTCGAAGGGTAACAAGGGCTGAAACATAAATATTGGTTGACAGAAAGGATGACCATGATATTTGATGATATTTATTGACATAAAAGGAAGCACAGGTAACTCAAGGGTGAGCCAACAAGGCCAAAACAAAACACCACAATTCTCCAAAACAAACCAACCTAACCTATGGTACAAATTAATTACATTCAATAACCTAAACCATTACCACCAACCAATGTAGGGGCAGGAATGGCAGGGAGGAATGGTGGAGAAATGGTCTTGACTGGAGGGAGGAAACAAGATGGAGACTAAACAAACACTGGGGAAGCAAAGACATTGGGATGTTACATCCCTTTATCTCCCACTCTGTCCTCCACCCGGGAGCCCTCCCTCATCCACCTAGTTCTGGCTAGCTGTGAGATTACCCAGGATCCCATTTTTTTTGTGCCAGTAGGGAACTTCTACATACAATTAAGCACTGGAATGCCTGTCGTTTCTTGTTCAGGTTACAATTTGTAACTCCTGTACTGACCCCCCAGGCATTCAGATTGTTTCCCTGTTTAATACATCTCTGCCCTGTAGACTTGAGGATGTTTGGTTTAGGGTCAGTACTTTTACGCACGTGTAAAGAGGGTCCCCCACTTGGTCTCCCACTTGGTAAGCTAGACTAATTGGCTACCCCGTTTTATTTCCTTCTCAGCCATTTCCTCTGACTTGTCAGGTTTGAATACATGGCTGTTTTGTCTTTTTTACACACAGAGATACGCCGGCGATATATACGACTCTGACCCCTGGTATTTTAAAGGGCCAACAGGGGGTACACTGATCAGGGGTTCGTGCCAGCTTCACCCATTTGTCCAAAATAGCTGAAGCAAGACGCCGAAGCCAGCGTGAGTTATGGCTTATAACTCTAGTTATATGAATGTTGGCAAGTGTCTTGCTTCTACTCCCTGTTGTCACTGGTAAATCTTTTTATTTAAACTAGGGAGTCATTGAGAGAGACCCTCATTTTCAATGGTGCATAGTGTACAGACAAACAATCAATCATAAATACATAGTCAGAAAACTATTATTATTAATAATAATAATAATAATAATAATAATAATAATAATAATAATAATAATAATAATAATAATAATAATAATAATAATAATAATAATAATAATAATAATAATAATAATAATAATAATAATAATAATAATAATAATAATAATAATAATAATAATAATAATAATAATAATAATAATAATAATAATACTACAGTTCAGAAGCAATAGCATTTAGCAGAAACAACTACATGTTGATGGTGGACGGTTATTGATAAAAAATCTAAAATGTCCAAAAGAAACAAGAGTGCTTAGTTCTAGGTCACGTTGTAATAGATTCCATGATTCCGCGGCTGCACTGATACAGAAAGCAGTCTTGCCAAGATCAGTTCTATCTCGGGGGGAACCTGAAGAACTAGACAATCACTGGCAATCACACGAAAAAGAAGCGGGTCAGGCGGCTACGTGGTGCAGTGGGCAAGGCGCTCACCACGAATACTGGAGACTGGGCTCAAACAGATCATCTCCCTGTTCGAGCCCAGCGCTCCACATTGCTTTCAGTTTAGCTGGTCGTCCGCACTAATACACATTGGTATTAGGGGGAGGGAAACTGATGGGTGGGGATCGGGCGTTGTGGACAGCGACTCCTACAGGTCAGTTGGTGCGCCTGCGCAGTAGAATCAGGAAGCGACGGGGGCGGGGCCCCTCCAAAGCCCAGACCCCCGACGCTGAAAGATCGAGCCGCGCAGGTGGAAAGATGCGACTGCTGTTACCTCGAGTACCGGAGGGGACTCGTGCTATGTATGACTTAGTCCACATTGCAGCCGGCTTGTGGGAGGCAAGAAACAGCGTTCAAAGACAGGGGAGGGTTGAATTGGACGATACGAAAATTGGGATGGGAGAAAAATTGAAAATGGGAGAAAAAGTGGACAAAAAAAAAAGAAAGAAAAGCGGGTCCAACACCTGCTTATAGCAGAGGAGGGAGTGGTCCTGGTCAGTGATAGGTGCGTTGAGTGAAATACTATTAGAGGGCACCAATAGGTGAAGAGAGCTCCACTGGCTTCCCATCGCTGCACGAATCCTCTTCAAGGTCCTTGACCCGGCATACCGCGCAGAGAAGGGAACGGCTCCCTCCTACCTCCGGTCTCTAACTACACACCCTCAAGACCCCTCCGCTCTACATCTTCTGGCCGCCTCAGACCCACTCCTATCCGAGCTCCGGGGGGGGTCATCAAAGAGAAGCCGGCTATTCTTGGTCCTCGCTCCACAATGGTGGAACAAACTTCCTACAACAAGTCAGGACGACAAGTTTAGTCGTCAACTAAAAAACACACTTCTTCAATCAATTTCTGAATTTACTTTTTGTACATTTATTTTAAGAACCTTCGTAGGACTGTCTTCTACTATCATGCCCTTTGCCACTAAATAATCTTCCTTGCCTATTATTACTACCTACTATATGCTAAATGTCTCTACTACTATGCACTCAAGACTGTATAGCACCCAAGTTTCAACACTGTTTGACGATCATTGTTACTCAGCTGCCAGAGTTGTACCCTTCCTGCTAACTTGTTGTACAGAACCTGTAAGTCGCTTTGGATGAAGACGTTCGGCTAAATGACTAAATGTAAATGTAAGCAATACCCTTGTCTAGCATTGATATAACTATAGGGTTACAATTCACAACTTGTGCATTCAGAGAAAACAGCAGCTGGTGGTGGTCAGTGTGCGATCACGTTGTTGTTAAAAGCTGATTAGTCAACCCCCCCCCCCCCGCTGTGACTCATTTGCTGTGACTCATTTGCTGAACAGTACCAGCGGACCGGAGTGTTCCTTGTAAACACAGACAACACAAGCAGAACAGCTGAACTGTTTCTGGTTGTTGATCCTAACAACCCGCCATGCCTTTTGTAGCAGAAGGTTTATATCTTATCAAAACTATCATTGAAGGAATTGCAGGTTTGATATCGTCTCCCCCCCTCTTTCCCCCCTCTCCCTCCTCCAAGTCTCCTCCCACTCTCGTCGTCATCATCTCGCGGTGACGCACTTTATAGATACACAGTTTACTTAGTGCTGATAGATGCTTATAAACAGGCGGCTGTCTGAGGTTGCGAGTGCTACGCTCCTTTGAGCCTTTCAAGTGGTTCAGGATGAACACGTGGATGGATGAGTGAGCTGGACTGGTTCCCCTCTCATCCCCCTCCTACGTCTCTGTCTGTCCCTCTCCTTGGCAGGAGTCCCCGGCCAGGCTGTCCTGCGTCCAGGGTGAGAGGATGGAACTGGGCCGGGGATCAGGAAAGCGTCCAGGGTGAGAGGATGGAACTGGGCCTGGGATCAGGAAAGCGTCCAGGGTGAGAGGATGGAACTGGGCCTGGGATCAGGAAAGCGTCCAGGGTGAGAGGATGGAACTGGGCCTGGGATCACGAAAGCGTCCAGGGTGAGAGGATGGAACTGGGCCTGGGGTCAGGAAAGCATCCAGGGTGAGAGGATGGAACTGGGCCTGGGATCAGGAAAGCGTCCAGGGTGAGAGGATGGAACTGGGCCGGGGATCAGGAAAGAGTCCAGGGTGAGAGGATGGAACTGGGCCTGGGATCAGGAAAGCGTCCAGGGTGAGAGGATGGAACTGGGCCGGGGATCAGGAAAGCGTCCAGGGTGAGAGGATGGAACTGGGCTTGGGATCAGGAAAGCGTCCAGGGTGAGAGGATGGAACTGGGCCGGGGATCAGGAAAGCGTCCAGGGTGAGAGGATGCAACTGGGCCGGGGATCAGGAAAGCAGTCGTGGTCTCTGGGGATTCTCTGCTCCCAGCTCGGCTCACAGCTCTAATGCTCTTAGCGACGGATACATGAAATCTGGAGCGGGACCCAGTGGAGGTTTTTAGCACCGCAAGCCCAGACTCAGTCCCTTCATTTTACACATTATTAAATAGGAATTAATATGTTTGTTTATGTTTATTTAGGATCCCCATTAGCTTTTGCACTTAACAAAAGCTATTCTTCCTGGGGTCCGGCACACACAACGATACAACAATATTCAATACATTACATCATTATCAACATCAACATCAATTACATCATCAATTACATCATTATCAACATCAGTTAGGATGATATTGTACAAGATATTTATTAATAAAAAGTATTAAAATCAAATAATTAAAATCAAATAAATAGTGCTTCCTGAGCAGCACTCACTGCCATAAACATAAATACAATGAACAGTCAATTGGTTTTCACCGCTATGCCATAAGGGTTCAGTGCATGCTCGTTAGTAGATGGTATTTAAAAATTTTCTTGAAAGTGGTTTTGGATTCTATTTCAGCGAAGTAGCTTGGCAATGAGTTCCATTCCATGATAGCTCTGTAAGTCACAGAAGATTTGAGTAGATTTGTTCTGGGTTTAGGTGCCATTAGATGGCCTGACGTAGCGTGTCTGGTCATATGGTCAATATATAGAGAATATAGTGAGCAAGTCCAGATCAGAACGAGGTGAACTAGCAGTGAATAATTTTCACCCAAAACGGGAGAATCCATTACTTACATTTCCTACCAACACCAAAACAACATTTCACTCACTGTAAACAATTACCAGCATTTCACAACATTTAACACTATTATCTTAAGGACTGTATCCTTGGATTTCACAGCATTTAACTATAATTTCACAATAAAATACTGCAATCAAAATCCTCTGTAATATCACATCAGATTTTGTAATACCACAACACATTGCAATGATTTCACAGCATTTAAGAGTGTCATATTACAGCACCTGTATAGTCTGCGTCACGAGATATATATATATATATATCTCGTATCACTGCTACTACACTGAAAAAACGGGAAAGAGCAGGTCTTTGAATTTACATCAATACAGTTAGTATAATATAATATTATGCAACAAATTCATTTATAATAATTTTGTGATCATGTTTCAAGTAAACTTCCGTTGTTTATGGAGAATGTTGAATTTACTGGTTTCTCTCGTGTTGATTGAATTCTGAGATCAGTTGAGTTGAGTTGAGTCACCAACCGGAAATAGCATTCGAGTGGCAGCTAACGTTAGTCCCGAAAGGGGCTGTACAATTTGGCTATCCAACCGCTCTCCCAGGATATATTTGAAAGGTTTGTTTTTTGGTTATCTACCTTAGCTAGTGTTAGCTAGCTACCTCACTTCAAACAAACTCCTTAAATGGCTTGTCATTGTGTAAAACATCGTGCTGACAGGGGAGGAAATTAGGCCATTTTACTCGCCAAATGCGAGTATTTTTTATGTTTGGTGAGTGATTCATGAAGACCACTCGCCACACTGGCGAGTAAAGACAATCGCCAGAGCCAACGTTAGGTAGCTAGTCACATAGATATAAAACACTAGATGGCTCAAGGCGGAGTCTCCCGCGTACTTCAGCGGCGGCCATCTTGCGAGAGTACATGCACCATAGACATGCATGATATGAGTGTGTGCTCCACCCTTGCAAGATGGCCATCATGTGGCAACGTTGGTCTCTGTTGGCCAGCAGCGCGGGTAAGCCATCTAGTAATATATATCTATGGCTAGTCAACCTGTAACTTGCTTGCAAACTAACGTTAGATGCTGGGCTCCCCGACCAGCAAGTTAGCTAGCTAACTTTGCTAACCGTTACCAACGCCAGCTACGGTGGTTTTGATTGATTGATTGAAAACTTTATTAACAGATTGCAGAATGGGTACAATACTATGAGGGCCGACGTGTATGTGTGTATGTATGTGTGTGTGTGTGTGTGTGTGTGTGTGTGTGTGTGTGTGTGTGCGTGCGTGCGTGCGTGCGTGTGTGTGTGTGTGTGTGTGTGCGTGTGTGTGTGTGTGTGTGTGTGTGTGTGTGTGTGTGTGTGTGTGTGTGTGTGTGTTTGTCAGGTGTCCAGTATCAGTGAGGAGCGATGGTAGCCTCCATATAGAGAGAGTGATCTGCAATCTGCTTAGGTTGGAGGTGCAATTCCTAACAGGCTCAACCATATGGATAAAAGTGCCCATATTATGTGCATTACACAAACCAAAAACAGATATTGTCGGAATTACTAGAAGAAAGAAACGTTACCACCTTTGGCTGATAGTAATTTATTCATTTCTTAAGATTTCTTTTGGACTGGTCTAATAAATGTTTACGGTTCTTAGATGGATCCCTCCGCTGCCTCCTCCTCCTCCTCCAGGGGTCACTGCAGGGGTCACTGCAGGGCGACACGGGGAGCGGCGTACTGGCTCATGTTAGGCAGGCCATGCATTATGCAGCAGCTTAGGCCACTGCGCTGGATCTCCATGTCCTCGGCTACAGTCCACCTGTCGCTGCTCTGGTCGTAACGCTCCACGTGGGAGATGGTGGTGAAGCCATTGAAGCCTCCGGCCACGAAGAGCAGGTCATCCAACACCCCGATGCCAAAGTGGTTGCGGGGGGTGAGCATGGTGGACAGGGCGCGCCAGGAGTCAGTCAAGGGGCTGTAGGCCTCCGCGCTACGCAGGTAGTGTACACCGTCAAACCCTCCCACCTGTGGACAGGACACATGAGAGGAATATTTTAGTATGTGGTTAAGGCAGTCAGGCAGACACATTATTAATCCACTTAGGGAAATGAGGGCACCACAGCAGCATTGCAAGTCAAATGATACATATCTATAAAAAGATCTAGTATAAAGCATTTGTCTCCATGTGCACCTACCACATAGACTTGTCCTCCGTACGCAGTGACTCCCACTCCGCTACGCCTGCTGCTCATGGGGGCGATCAGAGTCCACTGGTTGGTGTCTGGGCTGTAGCACTCAGCTGTGAACAGATACTCCGCCCTGTTGAAGCCACCACAGATGTAAACCTGTAATAAGAAAGAATATTCTAATTTAGTTTATATGTTCCATTTTATTTCATTCTACTTGAATTGTCTGTCTAATGTTAATGCACCAAAGGATCAAGACATTCCTTGTATGTGCAAGCTTACTTGGCAATAAAGACATTTCTGATGTCTGATTCTGAACGATACCAATCGCTTAGTTTTTAATATAAACGTTCCTTGTGTCCCTCAGTTCCACCCACCTTGCCATGGAGTGCTGCGGCGCCGGCGTCACTCCTGTGCTCTAGCATGGGTGAAATCAGTGTCCACTGGTTGGTTTCAGGCTCGTAGCGCTCTGCGGTGTTCAGTCGCACGTATCCGTCGAACCCTCCCATGGCGTAGATACAGCCGTCCAACGTGACCACGCTGACGTGACTGCGGCATGAGTGCATGGGAGCCGCCTGCAGCCAGCTGCGAGTGACAGGGTTGAACATGTGCACACTGCTGGAATGCTCTACGCCGTTTCTGCCTCCGACGCAGTAGACCAGACCGTGGAGATAAGCGGTGTCGTGGAAGGCCCGGGGACTCTCCGCCTCAACGCTCACGTCCATCCATCCACCGGCTCGGATATCGTAAGCCTCCATGACATTGATCGGCCCACCATAGCCTCCGATGGCCAATAGGACCTCCTGGGGCAGGCGTGGGCGCGTCAGAGGGTTTGGGAGCCTGTCAGAGCCAGGGGGGTTCAGGACGCTGAGGATGAGGGGCCTGCAGTCAGGGCTGTCCCTCACCACAGGGTTCTTCAGGACGTTGTTCCCGAAGTAGTCAGGCCTCATCAATCCCATGCGAACCTGGGAAGAGACAAGCAGACAGCGGGTACAACTTAGACAGCGGTTGTAGACGGTTTCACTGGAATTCTGTTGCTAGGGAACAGTTTGGACCCAAATGTTTGAGAACTACTGTACTAGGGAACCTAGTGTTGTTTTAATGTAATGCACAGTAATACAATTAGTTACCTTGGCCAGCAGCAAAGGGATGTCTGTTTTACGCTCCTCACGGGAGTGGTCGATCCAACGGAGGACGGCCTCGAACACCGTCTCCTCGTTCTTCACGTTCAGGTCATCCCTCTCGATGATGTCCAACAGTTGCTGCAGGGACAGCTCCACAAACTCCTGTGAGATGGGCAGCATCTCCTCAAAGTGGCACACGATGAAGAGATGGGCCTTGCGCCTCAGACCAGGGCAGCAGTAGATGTCTGCAAACCTCCAGATGCCGACACAGTTTTCCAGAGACAGCTGGCCCTCTAGGAAGTCAGAGCACGCTCCTACTATGCCAGTGACGAGAAGCTGGTCTGCAGCCACCAGAAGCTCTTCCACGTTCTCTGCTGTCACCGGCACAAAGCGTGTGTAGGCGTACTCTATGATGAGCTGCATCATAGTCGCGGACACCCCAGGGATAGTGTAGACTGGGCTCCAGCGAGTGAAGAGGGTTCTGTGGGATATAGAGATATCTGATGAGTAAACAGTAAGCAACATTCTGTCCTGGGTACTAATATATATTCACTGTAGAATTATAGGGTCTTAGCAGAGTAGAAGTATAGTATCTTTTTACAGTAGAAGTAGAGTATAGTATCTGTTTACAGTAGAAGTACAGTATAGTATTTGTTTACAGTAGAAGTACAGTATGGTATCTGTTTACTAACCAAGCTAACCTGAACCAAGCTAACCTGAACCAAGCTAACCTGAACCAAGCTAAACTTACCTGAAATAGGTGCTGCAGCCACACAGGATTGCCTTGTGGGCATTAAACTCAGTGCTGTTGACTTTAATAACCACATCACAGAACCTTCCTTCCAGACGCAGGTCATTAAGGATTGTACAGGACATTGTTTCCTTTTCCATGTCGGGATTTTAAAATTGTATCTACAGTATATATTCAAGCTTACAGACAAGTAACCGGAAACAACAAGTGAGATCTTCACTTGTCTTTTGAGATCTGAGATCTTCTGAGAGAATTGTTGAATAGATACACAAATGTTCTAGAATGTTTGATTATGACATCATACTGTGACATCACAACGGAACATCATACTGTGACATCATACTGTGACATCACAACTAGGGACCTCCGATATTATCGGCCTACTGATATTATCGGCCAATATTGGCATTAAAATGTAATATCGGAAATTATCTGTATCGGTTTTCAAAAAAATATATATATTTATTTGACCTTATTTACCCAGGCAAGCAAGTAAGAACAAATTCTGATTTTATTTATTGTCAAAAGTATGCATAATGTTGTGTTAATTCCACGACAAGAGATATGTAATGTTAATTACCTGAAATTATTCTGTTTTTTTGGGGAGGAAACCCCACATATATTGGTATCGGTTGATATCGGTATCGGAAATTAAGAGTTGGACAATATCGGTATATCGGATATCGGTAAAAAAGCCAATATCGAACATCCCTAATCACAACGGAACATATTTGAGTTCCATTTGAATAATATAAATAAATAATATGTATGATATAATATAATGTAATGTTATATATTATAATGTAATATAACAATAAAGTATAATATATTTAGCTCCCATTTGAATAATATAGACATTATATCTAAAAACATGACATTCTTTAGAAGTCTTAAAATATATTTTTTTAATTTAAGTTAAAATAAATGTAAAATAATAATAACGTTATTTATATAGCACCATTCATACAGATTGCAGCTCCAAGTGCTTTACACAAAAAACAAAACAAAAGGATACAAAAAAAATAAGAAAATAATTACAATCACTCCATAACTAAGGATGGAAATTACAGGACATGAAAATTCTAAAAACGGTAATAAAACAACTAGATAAGATAGTAAAAATAGCTAAATAAGATAAACAGTAAGACAATAACAAGACAATAAAAAAATTACAAATAAAATAATAATAAAGACTGAGAAATTAAAAAAAAATTATAATAAAATAGCTAAATTTGATAGTAAACAATAAGAAAAAATGTAATAACACTAAAATAACACATTAAAAAAGAACAAATTAAATTATTTAAAAAAATACATAAAACAATGATAACAATGATACTAGAATATTTAAGTAAAACTAATAGAAATAAAGAAAAATAAGACAATAAAATAAAGATAATAATTCATTTAAGGGGAGACACTACAGGTGAATAGGGTAAAAGAATTAACTAATAGATATCACAATGAAACTTCCCCAGTTGATTACTTATATTAAGACAAGACCTTTTTTGTATTACAAGTTTTATGAAATTGTATGTTTAAATATGCAAATGAGGCATTATCTACTTAAATATGCACTAATTTGCATATAATTCCAGGACAGAAATCTGAACATTGGATAAAGCCATTTTCAAAATTATAGTTTCATTTTGTTGACATATTAGAGCCAAAGGTTATTACAGAGGGGATTTTGGATATCTCTTTTTATCACTCCATAAATCAGAAAATTCTCCATTCAGTCCATTTTTATGGTAAAATTCCACATTTCGCCATGTTTTTTTGAATAAAATGTGATATAAATCAGGGTATGAATGCGATATCAACAAACCCTTCTGTAAATACCTTCAGAACATAGATATGAATAGAACTGGAAGTTTTGGTGTATTTGAGTGCTACTGAAGTGGAGATTTCTGGCTCAGAGTATGAGGAAAAACTCTTAAAACTCATTTTTGGGAAAACGCCTTCAAAGTTCTGTATTGTAAAATGCCATACTTTTTTTTTTAAACAGATATTTACAAACACAATACCTAATCAAACCATTAGTAATAGACAACCTAAACACATGCCTGATAACTGAATAATAATAATAATGATGTTATTGAACTGAACAGAACTACACACAGGCTACAAACAGTGTAGTACAGTGTAGTACCCCCTAATAGGCAAAACATATTTGAATAGATATCACTATGAAACTTTCCCAGTTTGTTATGTACATATAAACTAAGAAAAAATATATTGCAAGTTTTCAGAATTTTATGTTTATATATATGCAAATGAGGCACTTCCCCATTAAATATGTGCACATTTATGGATGCAATAAGGCAAAATGAAGTAAAATAAACAACTAAATGTGTGTTATTGACGTTTTATTGTCACTAGTTTCATAGAAGACATGTTTAGGAAGCAAAATATAACAAAATCTCAAAATCAACAAAAAAAGTATATTTGCCTATTCACCTGCAGTGTCTCGCCTTAAAAGCTATTTTAAAAAGGTACATTTTGAGCAGTGCCAACCGAGTGTGCTGAAGTACAGTATAGTATCTGTTTACAGTATAGAGCAGACACAGGGATAAACAGAGGGATGTAACTGATGCCAGTGGGTGGTGGTGGTGATGATGACAAAAAAGAAGAAAACTATGAAAATCACTTTCTTCTTATTCATTGTCATCATCATCATCATCATCATATTATTATTATTATTGTTATTAGGCTATTATTATTGCTGTTGTTTTTGTTGGACAAAAGTATTAAATAGTTTGGGTACCTGGCAACCCGGCAACCTGGTCCCCAAGCGGGAATCGAACACAGGACCTTCTTGCTGCGAGGCAACAGTGTTAACCAGTGTTAACCACTGCACCACTGTGGCGCTGTGATACTAACTATTCACTTCAGACAGATTTCAAATATCCAAATATATATGAATATTGCCTAGGGTTTACAATAGATCACCTTTTTGGTCTATTTGAGATATAGGGTTGAGATAGGTCAATTACAAAAACAGCTGGCAGTGTCCTTGTTGCCTAGTAACATGTACAGTGTAGATACTGTACTGAAGACACATATGTATCACGCTTGTGTTTGGAACCCAATTTGCAGACAAGGAGAAACGGCAGACAGGTTTAAACCCAATATGGGTATATTTAATAGAATGATCAATGTCCAGGCAGGGGTCGATACACAGGGGTGATACTCATATTGTCCAGGGTGTGCGGGGGGCAAGAGAGTCAGACAGACGGGGTCAGAGCAGGGACAGGGATAGTCAGCCGGGCAGGTGTCAGAGCAGTTCCTTGTGAGACAGCCAGTGTCTCCAGGTCTTCGCCGAGCAGGCTGAGGAGAGAGGACGAGAGTACAAAGTTAGACACGGTCAAAGAACATGAGATCCAGGCGAACAACTAGAAGCATCAGAATAGAGAATACGAGCAAAGTAACACGACTAACTGGTAACGAGAGTTTACGATCTGATAGCTTCTCCACGTCTGGGGCGGGGTTATATACCCTGATGTAATATGCCCACAGACCTCAGATCAGCTTCTCCACGTCTGGGGCGGGGTTATATACCCTGATGTAATATGCCCACAGACCTCAGATCAGCTGCCTCGCTGAACACCACACCTGCACCTACTTGACCATAATGAGAGCGGGAGAAGGGGGAAGAGAGACAGCCAGGCAGGAACCATGACAATTATGGGACAGACCTTTCAGGAATCTTCAGATTTTGCAGTTGGGGAGATGTTGAGCCAAATCAGATCTCAGAACAGTTCTCCCAGGATAAAGAGAGGGATAGTTTCACCAATCACCACATCACCTCCATGAGTGAGGACCACTTGTTTTACAAGCCATCACACACACACACACACACACACACACACACCCATGCACGCACGCGGTTCGATTCTGGCTCCTCCCAGCAGCATGTCAAAGAGTCCTTGAGCAAGACCTTTAACAACTAACTGCTCCTGATGAGCAGGTTTGCACCTTGCATGGTTACCTCTGCTGTCGGTGTGGGTTTACGTGAGTGAATGGGTTAAGTTATAAAGTGCTTCGGATAAAAGCGCTATATATATGCAGTCCATTCATAACTACTGCCTGGTGACACACACTTAACATTCCCTTCACATGTTACTGTACAGTGTACATGTTCTAACTGCTGCCTGGTGACACACACTTAACATTCCCTTCACATGTTACTGTACATGTTCTAACTGCTGCCTGGTGACACACACTTAACATTCCCTTCACATGTTACTGTACATGTTCTAACTGCTGCCTGGTGACACACACTTAACATTCCCTTCACATAATAATAATAATAATAATAATGGATTGGATTTATATAGCGCTCTTTGTGACACCCCAGAGACCCCAGAGCGCTTACAGAGTCCATTATTCGTCCATACACAGTCATACCGGTGGTGGTAAGCTACAATTGCAGCCAGAGCTGCCCTGAGGCAGACTCACGGAAGCGTGGCGAATAATCAACGCCTACGGCCCCTCCGACCACCACCAACATTCATTCACATGCATACACATTCATACGAGGCAAGTAGGTTAAGTGTCTTGCCCAAGGACACAACGGCAGTGGGATGGACATGGGCTTGAGCGGGATTCGAACCACCAACCCTTCGATCATTGGACGACCTGCTCTACCCCTGAGCCACGCCGCCCCACATGTTACTGTACATGTTCTAACTGCTGCCTGGTGACACACACTTAACATTCCCTTCACATGTTACTGTACATCATGTTTTCAGAGTTAATAGGCCACCCTTGGAGGTCCCCGGACCACACTTTGAGAACCACTGTCCTTGAAAACCTTGATTTTATCAAACCAACACACTGATTGTGATTTATTCACAGAAATGAAGTGAGGTTTTTATACTGTATACTGTACATATTATATGTGTGTGTGTGCTTGTGTATATTTGCCTATGTGTGTATATTGTTGTTTACTATGTAATCATTGTCTTACTGTACCATGTGCTTGCATGTATGTGTGTGTGTGTGTGTTTCAGGTGTCCAGTATCTCTCAGTGAGGAGCGATGGTAGCCTCCATATAGAGAGAGTGATCTGCAATCTGCTTGGGTTGGGGGTGTAAGTACTCATAGTATGTGCATTACACAAATTAAAAACAGATATTGTCGGAATTACTAGAAGAAAGAAACGTCACCACCATTGGCTGATAGTCATTTATTAATTTCTTAGGATTTCTTTTGGACTGGTCTAATAAATGTTTACGGTTCTTAGATGGATCCCCCCGCTGCCGCCTCCTCCTCCTCCTCCTCCTCCTCCTCCTCCTCCTCCTCCTCCTCCTCCTCCTCCTGCAGGGGTCACTGTAGGGCGCCACGGGGAGCGGCGTACTGGCTCATGTTAGGCAGGCCATGCATTATGCAGCAGCTTAGGCCATTGCGCTGGATCTCCATGTCCTCGGCTACAGTCCACCTGTCACTGCTCTGGTCATAGCGCTCCACGTTGGAGAGGGTGTTGAAGCCATTGAAGCCTCCGGCCACGAAGAGCAGGTCATCCAGCACCGCGATGCCAAAGTTGCTGCGGGGGGTGAGCATGGTGGGCAGGGCGCGCCAGGAATCAGTCAAGGGGCTGTAGGCCTCCGCACTACGCAGGTGGTTTTCACCGTCAAACCCTCCCACCTGAGGACAGGACACATGAGAGGAATGTTTTAGTATGTGGTTAAGGCAGGCAGACACTGTATTAATCCACTTGGGAAATGAGGGCATCACAGCAGCATTGAAAGTCAAATGATACATACAAATATCTAGTATAAAGCATTTGTCTCCCTGTGCACCTACCACATAGACTTGTCCTCCGTACGCAGCGACTCCCACTCCGCTACGCCTGCTGCTCATGGGGGCGATCAGAGTCCACTGGTTGGTGTCTGGGCTGTAGCACTCAGCTGTGAACAGAATATCCACCCCGTTGAAGCCACCACAGATGTAAACCTGTAATAAGAAAGAATATTCTAATTTAGTTTATATATTCCAATTTATTTCATTCTACTTTAATTGTCTGTTAATGTTGATGCACCAAAGGACCCAGACAAATCTTTTGTATGTGCAAGCTTACTTGGCAATAAAGACATTTATGATTTCTGATCTAACATTCCTTGTGTTCATCTACCACCTTGTGTCCCTCAGTTCCACCCACCTTGCCGTGGAGGGCTGCTGCCCCTGCAACGCTCCTGTGCTCCAGCATGGGTGAGATCACTGTCCACTGGTTGGTTTCAGGCTTGTAGTGCTCGGCGGTGTTCAGTACCACGTGTCCGTTGAACCCTCCCATGGCGTAGATACAGCCATCTAACGCGACCACGCTGACGTTAGAGCGGTGTGAGTGCATGGGAGCCGCCTGCAGCCAGCTGCGAGTGACAGGGTTGAACCTGCTCACACTGCTGAAATACTCTTCGATCTCGCCGTGGAAGCCGCCGATGCAGTAGACCAGACCGCGGAGATAAGCAGTGCCGTGGCCGGACCGGGGACTCTCCGCCTCAACGCTCACGTCCATCCATCCACCGGCTCGGATATCGTAAGCCTCCATGACATTGGTCGTGCTGTTGCCACTAAAGCCTCCGATTGCCAATAGGACCTCCTGGGGCAGGCGTGGGCGGGTCAGGGGGTTTGGGAGCCTGTCGGAGGCAGGGGGGTTCAGGACGCTGAGGATGAGGGCCCTGCAGTCGTGGCTGTCCCTCACCACAGGGTTATTCAGGACGTTGTTCGAAAAGTAGTCAGGCCTCATCAATCCCATGCGAACCTGGGAAGAGACAAGCAGACAGCGGGTACAACTTAGACAGCAGTTGTAGACGGTTTCACTGGAATTCTGTTGCTAGGGAACAGTTTGGACCCAAATGTTTGAGAACTACTGTACTAGGGAACCTAGTGTTGTTTTAATGTAATGCACAGTAATACAATTAGTTACCTTGGCCAGCAGCAAAGGGATGTCTGTTTTACGCTCCTCACGGGAGTGGTCGATCCAACGGAGGACGGCCTCGAACACCGTCTCCTCGTTCTTCACGTTCAGGTCATCCCTCTCGATGATGTCCAACAGTTGCTGCAGGGACAGCTCTGCAAACTCTTGTGAGACGGGCAGCATCTCCTCAAAGTGGCACACGATGAAGAGATGGGCCTTGCGCCTCAGGTCAGGGCAGTAGTAGATGGCCGCAAACCTCCAGATGCCGACACAGTTTTCCAGAGACAGCTGGCCCTTTAGGAAGTCAGAGCACGCTCCTACTATGCCAGTGATGAGAAGCTGGTCTGCAGCCACCAGAAGCTCTTCCACGTTCTCTGCTGTCACCGGCACAAAGCGTGTGTAGGCGTACTCTATGATGAGCTGCATCATAGCCGCGGACACCCCAGGGATAGTGTAGACTGGGTTCTCTGAGTCGCTCCAGCGAGTGAAGAGGGTTCTGTGGGATGCAGAGTATAGAGATATCTGATGAGTAAACAGTAAGCAACATTCTGTCCTGTGTACTAATATATATTCACTGTAGAAATATAGGGTCTTAGGGCCTGTGTCAACCGGGGACGTTTTATGAGTTGTCAGCTCCTTTCTGTCATTCATTTCTATACTACAGACGCAACAGGCGCGCTCCTTTTACCAGCGCCGCGCCTCGCGTTTTAGCGCTCTCGGCGGCTAGCGTTTTTGGGCGGAGCGCTCCCAGCGCATAAAGTTGAAACTAGTTAAACTTTTGGAGAGGAGCGCCGCTCATCAAGGTAACTTTTTTCGATCGACCAATCAACATCGAGCAAGTGGCGGAGCCGTGGGAGTCGCGAGACGCTCTGGAAACACTCTGGGCATGCATATCTTTGCTTTTCAAATCGGTCCGCCTTGAAAAAAACGTCCCCGGTGGACACAAAGCCTTAGCACAGTAGAAGTATAATAGTATCTTTTTACAGTAGAAGTACAGTATAGTATCTGTTTACAGTAGAAGTACAGTATATTATTTGTTTACAGTAGTAGTACAGTATGGTATCTGTTTACTAACCAAGCTAACCTGAACCAAGTTAACCTGAACCAAGCTAAACGTACCTGAAATAGGTGCTGCAGCCACACAGGATTGCCTTGTGGGCATTAAACTCAGTGCTGTTGACTTTAATAACCACATCACAGAACCTTCCCTCCAGACGCAGTTCATTAAGGATTGTACAGGACATTGTTTCCTTTTCCATGTGGGGATTTTAAAATTGTATCTACAGTATATATTCAAGCTTACAGACAAGTAGCCGGAAACAACAAGTGTGATCTTCACTTGTCTACTGCGATCTGAGATCTTCTGAGAGAATTGTTGAATAGATACACAACTGTTCTAGAATGTTTGATTATGACATCATACTGTGACATCACAACGAAACATCATACTGTGACATCATACTGTGACATCATACTGTGACATCACAACAGAACATATTTGAGTTCATTTGAATAATATAAATAATATGTATGATAATATAATGTAATGTTATATATTATAATATAATGTAATATAATAATAAAGTATAATATATTTAGCTCCCATTTGAATAATATAGATATTGGGTCTCATTGTCGAACGAATTTACGACCAACATTTTTTTCTTTGCCAGATTTCGGCCCATTTAAGACATATTAGGGCTGGGAGCGGGAGTTCCCAAATTTGATCGTGGCTGAGAGCAGATTTAAGAGTGCTGAGGAGCAGTCCTATGATTGATTGACTAATTTAAAATGTTATTAACTTGACAGACTGTGTTCTCATAGTGATTCCTTCATGTCAACGCTACAGGCCTCCTTGGAATTAATTACTTAATCATAATTAAAATAAATATGACAATATTTGTACGATAAGAAATTACGCATTTGATGTCGGAAAAATTTATAATATGGATTCATCTGATCACAGGGCAGCTGCTTAACCATATCTGAACCAGCTATTTTGGACAAATGTATAATTACTTTAATTACTCAGATATTCAAACACAATTATGCAATTATTGTGAAATTATTGAAAATTATAATTATTTAATGCCTTCTGTGGAATTTGTATTTCTTATTTGTTACACATCTATTTTAATGATTAATTATATACATTTGAAAGAATGCAGGTCAACATGCAATGTATCCCATTGATTGGTATACAATGGGACAGACCTTTGTTTGATTGATTGATTGATTGATTGAAAACTTTATCAACAGATTGCAGAATGGGCATAGTACAGTACAGCTCAATTACATACAATTGTTAAGGGGATGCAGACCAGAGAAAGACTTTCGTCTTGTTTACATCAGGGTCCCCCATTTTCAATTCATCATAACATATATGACACACACGACACAGATAGACAGTACTGCTACATCTATACATTTATGACATACCAGATTTGCAAATACAGTACTGTTTGTGATACAAAAAGAGTCCAGAAAAGAGAGTACATTTGACATAGAAACTGTTGGAGGAGGTTGGGTAGGAGGGGTGGGTGGGGGATAGACTTACACTGTACAAGCAAAACTGTACATTGGAATATTGACAAAACTATACTTGGTCATTTACTGTACATTGGAGGGGGTTGATATAGCTATAAACCTGCATTCCTTCGAATATATCATTAATCAATTAAACTTATATTGAAATACACTATATAGCCTATACACCAACACTGAAATGACAGTGGATAAATAAATAAGAACTAAAGCTAATCGGTGGAAATAGACTGCATTAATATTCCATAACAAGTCTTGTGTGCGCCTACGAATGAACAGTATAGGC
Organism: Notolepis coatsorum; assembly: GCF_963971535.1. NCBI lineage: Eukaryota > Metazoa > Chordata > Actinopteri > Aulopiformes > Paralepididae > Notolepis > Notolepis coatsorum. The sequence continues at coordinate 314,470,635 of NC_140165.1, forward strand.
TTAATTATGGAATAATAAGCCATACTGCGTTCATTCATACGCCCGCCTTAGGCTATATATTTCATTCATTCACTCATATACAGTACTGCACGCGCGCCCGCGTGTGTGTGTGTGCGCGCGCGCTGCGGCAGGTGTACCACGAGCTGTATGATGCCAATACATTAATCTAATCTAGTTTTGATGGCTCGCAAGACTCGCAAAGCACTTCCGCCATTCCATTTTCACACAGCTGTGTCACTAGTTGCCTTATGAGTTTGTGTTGACACACAAGTCCGTGTTTTTGGAGGACTACCGTGTTGAGTCCGGGGATAGGCGTCCTGTTCAGGGGGGCCGTTTCCCAAAACCTGTGTCTGCTGGTCAATTAACTTCACCTCCTAGGCGGGGTGGTTCTGCTGGTGCATTCCCAGAAGGGATTATCTGTTTTTACTGTAAGGAACCTGGTCATATCGTTGCTGGATGCCCGGTGCTTGAGCAGAAAAATGTCAGAACCGTGGCTCTGGTAGAAACCATATGCAGGACGCCTATGCCAACGTTAGATGGGGATGGGGAAGGTATCAAACGTGTGGACAAAGAGCTCGAGGGTTCCTCAAGGTTTAGGATGAATGGATTTGTTTCCCTGACTAATGCACTAGAATCCAAACAGGCTATAACAATTTGGAGAGATACCGGTGCTTTTCAGTCCCTCATTCTGGAGGGGGTTTTGCCATTTTCATCAAACTCTTCTTTGCATTCCGATGTCGTTGTTCAGGGCTTTGGGGGTGGATTTGTGGATGCACCTTTGCATGAGGTCACGCTCAATTCTCCCTTAGTATCAGGCAATGTTGTTGTGGGGGTATGTTCTCACATTCCCATAAAGGGGGTGTCCTTCATTCTAGGGAATGATTTGGCTGGTGACAAAGTGTTGGCTACTCCGGTTGTAACTCCCATTCCTGTGGTTTCTGAGGTCTCTAATGAGCTGGCACAGAAACATCCAGGAGTGTTTCCGGTGTGTGCTGTGGCACGAGAAATGTCAAAGGACAAAAGTGATGTTGTTGATACTTCGACTTGGGACATTACACTTAGTGACACATTCTTTGTTGAATTAAAAGGTGCACCTGTTGAGAATTTTGGAAAGCACACTGTGGATGTACCTCTGCATAATTATTCTCTTGATTGTGGTTTTGTGTTAGGCCCGGTGGTGAAACCAGAGTTGACAGGCGTGCCGGAGAAGCATGTGACAGGAGATGATATGGCAGCGCAATGTCTCAAGGTCTTCCCAGCCTGTACGGTGGCTGAGGCCACGAACGAATTGGAGGAGGAGTGTGGGAAGGATGCTATGAGAGGTGCTGTTTTTTCAGGTGACACCGTTCTAGTTGGAGGGGCTACTAAGCTTGATTTAGGCTGCCAGCCTTCCCACAATAGCTCTATTGTCCCTAATGTTTCACTTGTGGGCAGGGATGGTCCCAGTATGTCAGTTGATGATTCTGACATTGATCCACATGTCCACACTGATTCTCTGCCATGCACTAGGTGTGCTGGTCAACCTAGTTACCTGTGTCCTGTGGAGCAGGAGCCGCCTTCGCGACCTGGTCTGTTGAGTGGCAGCCATTTTGATTTTGATCAGGACAAAGTTATTTTGGGTGACGCCATTTTAGATGGTGTTCCAGACGTTATGCTGGCTGTCGTACTGCCAGGTTCCCGGTACACTGGGGCTGTACCTGAGGCGGTACAGCCTACTCTGGATGTTCACGGTGTGCAGTATCCTGAACTGCCAGTGCCAGGTGGGATGGATATGGGTGCGGTGGTGGTATCAGTGATTTATGGTTTTGTTGTGCTGTGGTCTGTTCTGTTAAGCGCAGTTCTCAGGTTGATTTTGGTTTGCAGTATAATTTTGACAGATCGGTATCGGTGGTCGTGTTCGACAGGGGCCGACCCGGTTCTTGCCTTGAACCATTTTTATGTTTACGTTGGATCCTCCAGTTTGCCCCTTGTTGTGTATACAGACCATAACCCTTTGGTTTTTCTTCGCAGCATGGTGAATTCGAACCATCGTTTGATGCGATGGAGTTTGTTCCTCCAGGCGTATAACTTGGATATTCGCCACATTCGTGGGAGGGACAACGTGCTAGCAGACGCCCTCTCACGATCATAGTGCCGGTGTTTGTGGTACCCGTTATCGCTGTTGTGGTAGTGGCCCTGACAACTAAGGGGTCACAGTTGGTTTTGTTTTGTTTATGGGTTGTTGTGTAGTGGTTGCCTCTTGGGCAACCAGTTTGGTGGGGGAGGTGTTATGTACTAGAGGCCTAGTCACTCCTGTGTCACCAGGGCATACAGGTGAGGGCTGCCAATTAGCCAATTAGTGCTGATTGGTTACCTGCTGGGGAGCTTCAAAGGCAGACCCAGTAACACACATGCACTGTCTGTGCCTAGTGAAAGAGCTGTCAGGTTCTTACAGTCCTTGTCCGTGGGGTTACCAGTACATTAGTTTATAGTTATATTAGTAGTTCCTTGGTTTAGTAGCATTTTTGAGTTAGAGCACAGGGTTTTGGTGTTGATTACACATAGGTTGCGTACCCATGAGCCAGGGTCGTAACAGGTTCTTATCTTCATTTAATGGGGAAAGTCTGGGGGTGTTGTAAAATTGTGGATTTGATGGTGTTTTTTTATTGTGGATCTATTGTGATGTTTACTTCAATGTTACTCTTGTTGTGATTTGGGGCTATAAAAATGAATGACTTGACTTGACTTGACTTGAGTGTGTGACAACACATTGTGTAGATCTCACATTCGTGTGTTCCACTCTTATTATCCCAGTAAAGGCCTTTCAGACTCAGATTCAGTTTTATTTGCCAGATGCAACAAGTACAATGGAATTCTTACTCTCCGTTTGCTCCACAGCATAAAGGAATAAAAAGCAACAATTAACAGAATAAAAAATAAGATACAAATAAAAACAAGTACAGACAAGCTAAAAATAATTGCCCATTATATTGGATGCACGAGGAGGGTGCAGTAAAAAGTGAGTCCAGTAATGAGCGGATTAACTGTTGAGTACTGCCTGTGGGTAGAAACCGTTCGTGTTACCGGTTTGTATTAGACCGGTTTGATGACTGTCGATGACTCTTACCTCCTCGGTTATGGGGCCGGTTACGTAAGTGTGTCCTTCCCGTGAGCCTTGAATTTTTACCCTTAAAAAACAATTACAACCTCTTAATTTACCCTGACATTACTGATTACGGTGTTAACCGCTGACTGAAATGAAGGCATAGGCTTGCAATGTCTTGCAAAAAGGCATTTCAAGGGATTTGTTCACCTAGCCCATTATCATAGTCTCTCAGGGTTGTGGGCGGCTGCACGCTGCCTTCATCCATAGTAAGTCCAATAAGTCCTTAAGCCAGTTATTATAGCAGTCCGGTTTATGGATTTTCCAGTTCATAAGTACTGGCGCGACAATACATTGTAGAGTATAGTTCTCGAGCTAGTCGGAAGGTAGAGCGGTCGTCTGGTAATCCAGAGGTTCCCGGTTCGATTCCCGCTCCTCCCGGGCAGTGTGTCGAAGTGTCCTTGAGCGAGACACATAACCCCCTAACTGCTCCCGATGAGCCTCTGCCGTCGGTGTGTGAATGTGTGAGTGAGTGGGTAAAATGTGAGGAACAAAATTGTAAAGCGCTTTGGATAAAAGCTGCTATATAAATGCACCATTTACTAGGGCTGTCCCCGACTAAGGATTTGGATGGTCGACTAGGATTGGCCAAAATTTGCCGTTATTTGGTCGACTAAAAAAAAAAAAAAAAATTGGACTGTGGGGGTGCTTAATGTCTGAAGGAGTCGACTGAAGGCTTCTTGTCCTCTGCAAAAGCATGCAATTGGTCCACTGATGGATACATCTTGATATTTGTCTAGTCTAGTGTGTTCATTAGATGGGTGAAATCCTCTTTCAGTGCCTCTGTGCCTGTTTTCGTAGGCAGTTAGCCTCTGGTATGCGTGCCATTAGCGTTAGCCACGCTTCTAGGCCTATTTTCTTTTGGAAAGAATGATATAAAAAAAAAATTAAAAAAAAAATTATATTCGACTAAGAGGTTGGCCAGTCGACTACGGCCCCTTTCGACCGATTAGTCGACTAATCGATTAATAGGGGTCAGCCCTACCATTTACCATTCACCGTCCTCACATTTGTGTTTTCCACTCTTATTTCCCCGTTAAAGGGATGACTGTCTGTTACTATGGGGCCGGTTACATAAGTGTGTCCTCTCGGTGAGCCCCGGCCTGCTCCTCTCCTCACGCCACGCCGTGCACAAAGGGTCTCTATCAGCTGGAGAGATAACACCTGCAGAAGCACTCCGTTCCTCCTCGCAGCACAATGGACTAACTCAGGAGTCCCGTCAGAGGACCCCCGGCGTCTGTCTGGAAAACAACAGGATTCAACTTGTAGCCTTGACGCAACCCTGTTCCCTGCTTTTTTTCCCCTCCTATACGATTTATTATTCCCCTCTTCTTACTGGTGCTATCGGGCTCTATAAGTTCCCTCCATCTCTCTATCTCCTCCATCTCTCTATCGTTCCCCGTTGTCTCTCAACAGACTCTTTGGTTTCTTTCACACCCTCTCTCTCTCTCACCCAGATCGCCTCACCGTCACCACTTTCTCTCCTCCATCTCTTTCCTCCATCTCTCTCTCTCTTCCCTCTCTCTCTCCTTCAGCTCTCTCTCTCTCTGCTACATCTCTCTCTCTCTCCTCCACCCCTCTCTCCTCCACCTCTCTCTCTCCTCCATCTCTCTCTCCTTCATCTCTCTCTCTCTCTCCTCCATCTCTCTCTCCTCCACCTCTCTCTCCTTCATCTCTCTCTCTCTCTCTCTCTCTCCTCCATCTCTCTCTCCTCCACCTCTCTCTCCTTCATCTCTCTCTCTCTCTCTCTCTCCTCCATCTCTCTCTCCTCCACCTCTCTCTCCTTCATCTCTCTCTCTCTCTCTCTCACCCAGATCGCCTCTCCGTCATCACTTTCTCTCCTCCATCTCTTTCCTCCATCTCTCTCTCTTCCCTCTCTCTCTCCTTCAGCTCTCTCTCTCTCTCTGCTCCATCTCTCTCTCTCCTCCACCCCTCTCTCCTCCACCTCTCTCTCTCCTCCATCTCTCTCTCCTTCATCTCTCTCTCTCTCCTCCATCTCTCTCTCCTCCACCTCTCTCCTCCTTCATCTCTCTCTCTCTCTCCTCCATCTCTCTCTCCTCCACCTCTCTCTCCTTCATCTCTCTCTCTCTCTCTCTCTCTCACTCAGATCGCCTCTCCGTCACCACTTTCTCTCTCTCTCTCTCTCTCTCTCTCTCTCTCTCTCTCTCTCTCGTTGCCCTTTATCCCACTTCTGAATATCTGCGTTTGGGTTCTCAACCGAAAAAATTTAAACAATGACTTATTCTTCTTTCCAGCGCCGGCCCGGCAGAATTACCTCCGAGCCCCATCTCCTCCCTCCTCCCTCCTCCCTCCTCCCTCCACCCTCCTCCCTCCTCTCTCCTCCCTCCTCCCTCCTCCCTCCTCCCTCCTCCCTCCTCCCTCCTCCCTCCTCCCTCCACCCTCCACACTCCTCCCTCCTCCCTCCACCCTCTCTTTATCTCTTCCGCTTTGTATTTTCTCCTCCTCCAATACTCCTCAACCCCCGTTTCTAGAAAAGAAACTAGGTTAAAGTTGTAGTCGTCTCTCTTAAATATTTCTCTTTTAAATCATATCTATTCTTAGGGTGTATTTCCAGTTGAACTGCAATGGTTTTTAAAGGAACACACCTATGTTGTGGGAAATGTGCTTACCGTCTTCCCCGGGGTCAGACAAGAAGATGGATACGGATTTCCTCTCTGTGCGTTCAGTAGAAATCTATGCTAGTGGTCCGTATCGGCTTCCATTAATTTGTGCTAAGCTAGGCTAGCTTGCAGCCGGATAGCTTTCTACTGCACGCACAGAGAGGAAATTGGTATCTGTCTTCTTGTCTGACTTTGGAGAAGGACCAGCCAGTCACATGAATGGGTTCCATAGGTTCCAAAATTCCATTCCAATAATGATGTAGTATAAGGAGGCAGCTTACCAATAATGGTGTAGTATAAGGAGGCAGCTTACCAATAATGGTGTAGTATAAGGAGGTAGCTTACCAATAATGATGTAGTATAAGGAGGTAGCTTACCAATAATGATGCAGTATAAGGAGGTAGCTTACCAATAATGATGTAGTATAAGGAGGTAGCTTACCAATAATGATATAATATAAGGAGGTACAGTAGCTGACCAATAATGATGTAGTATAAGGAGGTAGCTGACCAATAATGATGTAGTATAAGGAGGCAGCTTACCAATAATGATGTAGTATAAGGAGGTAGCTTACCAACAATGATGTAGTATAAGGAGGTAGCTTACCAATAATGATGTAGTATAAGGAGGTAGCTTACCAATAATGATGTAGTATAAGGAGGTAGCTTACCAATAATGATGTAGTATAAGGAGGTAGCTTACCAATAATGATGTAGTATAAGGAGGTAGCTTACCAATAATGATGTAGTATAAGGAGGTATCTTACCAATAATGATGTAGTATAAGGAGGTAGCTTACCAATAATGATGTAGTATAAGGAGGTAGCTTACCAATAATGATGTAGTATAAGGAGGTAGCTTACCAATAATGATGTAGTATAAGGAGGTAGTTTACCAATAATGATGTAGTATAAGGAGGCAGCTTACCAATAATGATTTAGTATAAGGAGGTAGCTTACCAATAATGATGTAGTATAAGGAGGTAGCTTACCAATAATGATGTAGTATAAGGAGGTAGCTTACCAATAATGATGTAGTATAAGGAGGTAGCGTACCAATAATGATGTAGTATAAGGAGGTAGCGTACCAATAATGATGTAGTATAAGGAGGTAGCTTACCAATAATGATGTAGTATAAGGACTCAGCTTACCAATAATGATGTAGTATAAGGAGGTAGTTGACCAGTAATGATGTAGTATAAGGAGGTAGCTGAGCAATAATGATGTAGTATAAGGAGGTAGCTTACCAATAATGATGTAGTATAAGGAGGTAGCTTACCAATAATGATGTAGTATAAGGAGGTAGCTTACCAATAATGATGTAGTATAAGGAGGTAGCTTACCAATAATGATGTAGTATAAGGAGGTAGCTTACCAATAATGATGTAGTATAAGGAGGTAGCTTACCAATAATGATGTAGTGTAAGGAGGTAGCTTACCAATAATGATGTAGTGTAAGGAGGTAGCTTACCAATAATTATGTAGTATAAGGAGGTAGCTTACCAATAATGATGTAGTGTAAGGAGGTAGCTTACTAATAATGATATAGTATAAGGAGGTAGCTTACCAATAATGATGTAGTATAAGGAGGTAGCTTACCAATAATTATGTAGTGTAAGGAGGTATCTTACCAGTAAGGGTCTTAAAAATTAACAAATACTAGTGTTTGTTGTGCCTCTCCATCAGCGAGGACCAATCAACCTTCTCATAAAGGACACAGTGATGAGTGTCGTGTCTGTCATTAGTGATGAATCTGAGGGCAGAGTCCAGGGATGTAAAAGTACAAGTATAAATAAAACGGAGATAACTAACACTTTTATTCTTTTATTTTCTCTCAATGTTGATGCACCAAATTAAGACCAAGACAAATTCCTTGTATGTGCAAACTTACTTGGCAATAAAGGCCTTTCTGATTCTGATTCTGATTCCTTTCTCAAAAATGTCCCCCATCTTTTTTTCTCTTCCCTTTATCCTTTTAGCCTTATCTCCCTATTCTCCATGTCAATCACACAGACACACACACACACACGCTCGCGCGCGCACGCGCACACACACACACACGCACACAGGGGCTTTCCCAGGCCTGGTAGCCTTTCATTCCCCCACAGTGGGCTGACACACAGTGACCGTGTTTATCCACCGAGGTCAGACCCTGCGCTGCCCAACAGTGATTGATTACGGAGCAACTGACTTCAATCACAGCCGCTCCTTTTAGCGCCGCGTGGCGTTACGCAGCCGCCTAATGACCTCTCAGCAACGGACGAGGCGATTGGCTCCGAGGAGCGCCCGGGCCGTCGTCCGCGAAATTGTCACCGTCCCCCCCCCCCCCCCTTCTTCGACCGGGAGGATCTAATGGCTTCCACTATTAGCGTTAAACTGCGGAAGCCATTACTGTGTGCCACAAAGACACGTGGGAGCTAACTAGAACTGAACTACCCACCGTGACCCCCTTGACCTTAGCCCCCCGGAGCTAGCTTTGAAACCTGAGAGCGAAGCCCTGACCCCTGACCCCCTGAGGCCTTTCAGCCTCCCACCCCTCACGGCGAGGGGAACCCCCCCCCCCCCCACACACACACACACACTCATACCCCTTCGGACAGGATGTGACCTATAAGGAGAGCTCTGTAGGAGGGCCTTGACCCCAGACGCTGTCCAGACCTGGTGTCTGGAGCTACCTGACCTGGGGAGGGAAGGCCGTCGTCGTTGGGTGGAACAACAGGGAGTTTATGTTTGGAACGTGTCGCCGCTCCTCGCGGTGGTGGTGGGGGAGGGGAGGGTTATCTTTCTACCACACTCTCTCCGAACCAGCGTTAAAGTGAATAGAATAGAATCGAATAGAAATACTTTAATCATCCCGAGGGAAATTTGGCACTGCAAATAGCTCACATTAAACATTTAGGTAGACAAAACAAATCACGAATAAGAATAACAAAAAATGGCCTAAGAATAAAGAATAAAATATAAGCCTAAGAATAACATATTAATAATAAACTACGGTCCGGGATTCACATTTCACATTCACATTTCCTCTGTTATGTATGTACACAATCTAATATAAAATATACAGTAACAAAAAATACAGAAATCTACATTAAGTGTACAGTAAGTGTAATAATGGCAATGTTGTTTTCAACTGTAAAATTCCAGGAAGATGGTAACTGTCACTCTGTCACTGTGCTCAGTGATGCAGTCGAGGCACAGAGATGCATTGTAAAGAAGGACTTCCTTACTTACTTACTTACTTACTGCTGGAGTTTGGTGATAAAGATGGACGACTTGTAAGAACCTGTAAATCCCAGTGAGAACTAGAGACGTTGTATCTTACATTTACATTTGACATTTTAGTCATTTAGCTGGACGCCTTTATCCAAAGCCACTTACAAGTTCTGTACAACAAGTCAGCAGGAAGGAAGGGTACAACTCTGGCAGCTAAGGGTCAGTGAGATTGTTCATCAACCAGTGTCGAACTTGAGTGCTACAGACTTGAGTGCATATTAGCATAGTAGCGTAGGTAATAATATAGGCAAGGTAGATTCCTTAGGAGGAGAGTGCATACTAGTGAAAGAACAAGATTAGTATTGTATTGTATTTTATATCTTTTTTTATTAAATTATTTTCTCATTTTAGATATTATTGATAGAAGAAGTGTGTCTTTTTAGTCGACGGCGGAAAATTGGGTCTGTTTTGGGAAGTTCGTTCCACCATTGTGGAGCGAGGACCGAGAATATAGCCGGCTTCTCTTTGATGACCCCCCAGGAGCTCGGTGTCGTTAGAGACCATTGACCGGAGGTAGGAGGGAGCCGTTCCCTTCGCTGCACGGTGTGCCAGGTCAAGGACCTTGAAGCGGATTCGTGTGGCGAGGGGAAGCCAGTGCAGCTCTCTCAAGAAGTGGGGTAACATGGAGTTGACTTTGGTAGGTTATAGAGATCAGGCGGGCCGCTGCGTTTTTGTATGAGTTGATGAGTATAGTCGGTAGACCGGCTAGCAGCACATCGTGGTGGTAGTCGAGGCGAGACGTGACCGTATCGCTCAAACTCCCTTTTCTCAAGGAGACATACGACACACACACACTACTCAGTGTGTGTCCGAGCGTCGCTTCGACGTGTCAGTGTAGGTCAAGGGTAATGGCCCTTTCTATTATCCCCGCGCCATTGTCCTTTTAACCATTCTCCTCTCCCCTCCTCCTTTCATGTATTAAATGCATTCACTCACCCCCTCTCATTCCTGCTCCTCCTCCTCCATACCCCTCCTCCACAAGACCACCCACTACCCCCCCCCCCCCCCCCCTCCCTTCCCTCCCGTCCTCCGCTTGACATTTTGAATGTGTTCACTCAGTAAAAGTTCATTAGAACAAACTCTCTTTGTCAACGTGAATCCATATCTTCCATTGGCTTTTTGTGCCTCTCTTGTTTGGCTAAGGCTTCGCTCAGAACCGGGCCGCCGAGTGGACGCCAACCCCCCTCCTCCCTCCTCCTCCCCCCTCCCCCCTCCTCCCCCACCCTTTCTCTATTCATTTGAGGGAGTTTTTTTTTTGATTGAGGTGTTTTTGTCTATAATGTCTTTCTCATGTGCCGTTCAGACTGTGGCCGGGGAGACAGTTGGCAGCTAAACGGATAGCATTCTCCTTCAATGAGAGGTATCGGCAGAACGGCAGAGAACGCACCGCAATGTTTTCAACTTTTGTCATCATTTTCCAACGGTTAAAATACCTGGATATCGAGCCTGTCAAAATTAAGCTCTTCCTTCACTTTGTACAACAAAATACCATTTTTTATTTCATCTAGCACACTCTCAGGAGCTCATACAGAAAAAAGCGTTTCATGGAAAAGTATTCTGTATTTTACTGTGACGACTATTAAAGCAACTTGAACTTGAAATATAAGAGATAGCCTATTTATGACACATGCTTTTCAGGAATAGTTTTAATATCATCACCGACAATAAGTGTTAAGGAGTGCGAATTCCCCTTCTTTAAATTTTTTTTTAAATACAGAATACACCACTCTCTCCCCTTGACTGCTACCATCCAGAGAGGTGTTTTTAAGTCACCACAGTCAGAACGCAGCGCTAGTTTGCTCTGTTAGTTGTTGTCTCTATGGGCCCACATTGACCTTTGGGCCGCCATCTTTAATCGAGACGAGGCTGAGGGCGGGAAAACAAGGAGAATGACATGTTGACATGTCACAACTGCTACAAATTGTATTAAAAAATAGCAACTCTAGCATCGGAATCATAAAAACGACAAGTGGAAATCCTTTTCGTAACTGTTCCTCCACGACTCACGCAGCTGAATATTCTGTTTAGGCGGTTGTTATTTACTGTACTTAGATAATTATGAATACATTTCAACGAGCAGATGACTAATTCACTCCCGTAAAGGTCCAAAAACACAAAAATGACAGCAGTTGTAAACAATCAGAGTCCGGTAATCACGGCTCTGTAATTACATTAGCGTCTTCTGCTTGTTGTTATCTCCTGGCCCGCATGCACCAGGGGAGAGATTATGTGTTCGGTCGTGTGTGTGTGTGTGTGTCTGTCTGTGTCTGTCTGTCTGTCTGTGTCTGTCTGTCTGTCTGTCTGTCTGTCTGTCTGTCTGTCTGTCTGTCTGTCTGTCTGTCTGTCTGTCTGTCTGTCTGTCTGTCTGTCTGTCTGTCTGTCTGTCTGTCTGTCTGTCTGTCTGTCTGTCTCTCTCTCTGTCTCTCTCTCTCTCTCTCTCTCTCTCTCTCTCTCTCTCTCTCTCTCTCGATCCGCAGCTAATCTCGCTCACTACTTGGCCGATCATCCTAATGTTCACTGTGCTACAATATTTTGATGGACATCTGGGCCCTGCCTCAGCAGAAGCTCGCCTGGAGCCGACCAGACCAGACCCGTCCAGACCATATGGGGCACGGTGGTGTAGTGGTTAACACTGTCGCCTCACAGCAAGAAGGTCCAGGGTTCGATTCCCGCTTGGGGACCAGGTTTCCGTGTTGCCATAGGTACCCAGGTGGGGGATCTCCCGGGCCTTTCTATGTGGAGTTTGCATGTTCTCCTCCCGTGCTCACAAGGGTTTCCCCCCTGATAAGATAAACCCAATGCAAAAACATGCACAACAGATCACTGACGCTGTCGCGTCCTTGATGAAGACGGGCAGGAGCACTTGGATTGGTCCCCGGCGGGCGCGGTACCTCGCAGACGCCCCTATCTGCTATATATATATTATTTATAGTTGTTCAGAGTAAGGGGAAGATCCTCATTGCAGATACTAGCCTACACAGTGGCTCAGGAGGTAGAGCGGTCGTGTGGTAGTCAGAAAGGTTCCCGGTTCGATTCCCGCTCCTCCCGGGCAGCGGGTCGAAGTGTCCTTGAGCAAGACACTTAACCCCTAACTGCTCCCGATGTGCAGGTCGGCACCTTTGTGAATGTGTGAGTGAATGGGTAAAAATGTGAGGAACAAAATTGTAAAGCGCTTTGGATAAAATGCTGTTATATAAATGCACCATTTACCATTTACCTCGTCCATTCCAGTTAGGAAGATGTGGGAAACGCAATGCAGATACTGAAACCACTCTCCAGCCGACTGTCGGGAAATGAAGAAAGATGACCAGTGAGTGTCTCCCGCAATGACAGCTGTCTTCAAAGGCGGATAGGCCTGTCTCGTAAAATCACATGGCACTTTCCTTCCATATTCATTCCATACTAGGGATTCGGGGATTTCCCGTGAAAATAAGACATTTCTTTCTGTAGGCCTACATGGAATAGAGGCACATAATACTGGGAAAATGTACTTGCGTTTAATAAGGCATAACTTCAGCTACCAGTCAACATTTTATTAAGGGGGAATAAATGAAACAAGGAGAAATATGCATAAACCCATGGGTTCTCAACCTGACAGCTTTTGGTGTAATTTCATAATTATTACAGCAAAGGAACACCAGGCCTTACCTTTATATCAAGCATCAAACAGTTCAGACATAGACCTTACCTTTATATCAAGCATCAAACAGTTCAGACATAGACCTTACCTTTATATCAAGCATCAAACAGTTCAGACATAGACCCTACCTTTATATCAAGCATCAAACAGTTCAAACATAGACCCTACCTTTATATCAAGCATCAAACAGTTCAAACATAGACCTTACCTTTATATCAAGCATCAAACAGTTCAGACATAGACCTTACCTTTATATCAAGCATCAAACAGTTCAAACATAGACCTTACCTTTATATCAAGCATCAAACAGTTCAGACATAGACCTTACCTTTATATCAAGCATCAAACAGTTCAAACATAGACCTACCTTTATATCAAGCATCAAACAGTTCAGACATAGACCTTACCTTTATATCAAGCATCAAACAGTTCAGACATAGACCTTACCTTTATATCAAGCATCAAACAGTTCAGACATAGACCTTACCTTTATATCAAGCATCAAACAGTTCAGACATAGACCTTACCTTTATATCAACCATTCAACAGTTTGATATATATATATAACGGATGGTACCGTGAAGCGCAGTCACGCAGGACTTCAGATGGTGTGAACTTGTGAAGTGACTGGGGTGAGTAGCGGTGCTATGGGTTAAACTCTCATCCTCAAAAGACACGGCACGTTACGAAGTAGTGAATTCACGGTCTGTGCTGTTGCCCGCGGCGTGCGTGGGAGATCCGGGTTCGAAACTCCCTCGGGGCATCGAAGTTTAACACAACGCAAAAAGGTGACGATATCAGCTCTGTTACATATATATATAACATTGAAGTGAATAGGCATTTCCCGCAACCTTCCCACCCCATGAACAAATAATATGCTGGCCATGTGAATAAGGTCAATTGTGCTCCGTTGCTGCTGTTAACAGGCAGCTTTAAATGTGAATAAGGTCAATTGTGCTCCGTTGCTGCTGTTAACAGGCAGCTTTGGGAAGGAGGTCATGACGTCTGGTGAGCATCAGCAGAAAAGCAGCTTTCACCACCAGAGGTAAGAATTAGGACAAAGTCCTGCTCCAGAATTTCCCACGGCGTCGTAAGCCGAGGGTCCCCAAAAAAATAAAAGTCTGACTGTATTACTGTGGAGATTTTATTATGCTTATATGTTTGTT